>NW_006921906.1:2120070-2125202 GCF_000298275.1 Orycteropus afer afer
GGGAGGCAGCATGTCTGGCCTGGCAGGAATAGGCCTTGGGTTACTGCTGGTAATCCTGTCTTCCTCTTGTAGGGTTAGAGGAGGTCATAACATGTGGCCTCCTTGCCGTTTTTGCAATCACTATGGAAGTACTTCCTTCCGAGTCTCCTAAGATTGGACAAGGAAAAATGTTTATTCTCACCATTCTTATCACCATTATACTGAAAGTTCTAGCAGTGTAATAAAGCAAGAAAAGGGAAGAAAAAGCAGGAAGAGAAAACTATCCTTATTTGCAAAAGCCATGATTGTCTGCATAGACAATCCCCAGGCTTATACAAAAAATATCCAAGAACTAATAAGTAAGTTCAGCAAGGTCATATGATACAAGATAAATTCACACATAAAAACAAAATTGAAAATATAATACCATTTATAATTGCTAAATAAATGAACAATTTTGACGTAAATCTAACAGAATATGTTCAGGATTTGTATGCCAAGACCCACAAAATGCTGAAAAAAGAAATAAAAAACAATCTAAATAAATTGAGAGATATGTGTTCATGGATGGATTTCAAGACTCAACATAACAAAGATGTCAATTCTCCTCACATTTATATATAGGTTAAATAAATATCCTACAAAAATTCTAGCAAGATTTCTTTTTTTGTAAAATGGAATAGATTATTCTACAATTTGTATAGAAAGTCTAAGGAACTATAGTAAACTAAACTCATTGCCTTTGAGTTAATTCTGACTCATAGTGACCTTATAGGACAGAGTAGAATTTTCCCATAAGGTTTGCAAGGCATAAGTCTTTACAGAAGCAGATAGCCACATCTTTCTCTCAGGAAGTGGCTGGTGGGTTCAAACTGCTGAACTTTTGGTCAGCATACTGCACCACAAGGGCTCCTGAAACTAGTATAGCTAAAACAATTTTTAAAAAGACGAATAAAGTGGAAAGAAGCAGTCTAAAAACAAAAAAGTTTATGTTGTCCATTAGTTCCCAGGGTTTTCACAATATGTGAACTTACCTGCCTAACCTACCTTCAGTGTAAGTGGGTTATTGGGAAATTTAGTTTTTATTGTACTCAACTTAGTGATATTTTATGTTTGTTTTATTTTAAACATAAAGTGAAGTTGTAAAGCAAAGCTTTTATGTAACATTTGGAATAATTTGGGTTCCTTAAGTTCAGTTATATTGGTTGAGATAAAGGACAAATTTCTTGAGATTGGACATATATTTCATATAATGAGTCAAAAGGATCCTTAAATTTACTAGGGAATGCATTTGACTGTGCTGTATACTTTCAACCTAAAGCTCTTCTTGCTTTTGAAGTCAAAAGGCCAAGTTTCTTAAATTGACAGGGTGAACTGATTCTAGCCCAGAACCACAATGTTGAAAGCAGATATAAAATTTCTCTTTCTATGGTTTTTCAGTGTAGACAAAAGTTTTTCTTGCCCTTTATAGAAGCTTTTCTTTCTATAAAATGTGAAGGTTTTCAAAAAGCAGAGTGTTCTGTTGGATAACTACACATATATACAGTTCTGCTAGATTGGAGCCGTTTCATTCCATATTGTGAAATGGAGTTCAACACAATGATTTTTAAGGTTCATTTCGAAGTCCAAAGTTCTTTGTTTTCAGGAATAAGCCTTCAATGTTTCCTTGATTGGGAAACGATATACATTCCTTGGCTTTCCAAAGCTGGTAAATACAGCATTACATAGAGTTTGGAAATCTGTCACACCTCCACTTACAGACACAGATGAACAAAAGCCAATTTGAGCCTTTCAGCCATTCTCATCACTCTCTGTTTCCTGCAGAGTGAAATCTTTTTCATGTTAAGGTCAATTATTCAAACACATACTTTTGTGATTCCTTGTCTTCTATTTAAATGTGTAACTGTTATAAGTTTTAATAATAATTTAAAAGATTTGTTCTATTTTTGTTCTTGTTGTTGACAAAACATACAGCAGAATTTCTATATGTACGATTCAGTGACACTAATTACATTCTTCAAGTCATGTGACCATTCTCACCTTCCTTTCTGAGTTGTTCCTCCTTCATTAACATAAACTCACTGCTCCATAAGTTTCCTATCTAAACAATCTAATTGCTGCTATCAGTTGGATCCCATTTAGATAGATCTTCTTTTTTTTAAAATTGTGATTTGGGTGAACGGTTACCCATATAGATAGATAGTGCCTCTTGGTCTATATACAAGTTCCTCATTAGCACAATTAAGTGTTCTGGAATTCCTATTCTTTGCAATGTTATCCATAATTTCTTATGATCCACACAGCTGAAGGCCTTTGCTGCATAGCACTGGGCAGTGTTTTGTTCTGTTACACATAGGGTCCCTATGAGTCAACAACTAACAACACTTGATGGCATCTAACAACAAAAAAAAAATCTTTCTGGTATTCCTGCTTTCAGGCAAGATCCATCTGACATCAGCAATGATATCCCTCCTTCCATGTCCTCTTCTGAATCTGGCTTGAATTTCTGTCAGTTCCCTTTCTGGAAAGATATGTGTCAGTGTTGTATCCTTTCACCATACTTACTCAATCTATATGCTGAACAAATAATCTGAAAAGCTGGACTATATGAAGAAGAGCATGGCATCAGGATTGGAAGAATACTCCTTAACAACCTGAAATATGCAGATGACACAACCTTGCTTGCTGAAAGTGAAAAAGACTTGAAGCACTTACTGATTATCAAAGATCAGAGCCTGCAGTATGGATTACACCACAGCATAAAGAAAACTAAAATCCTCACAACTGGACCAATAAGTAACATCATGAGATAAAGGGAGAAAAGATTGACGTTGTCAAAAATTTCATTTTACTTGAATCTACAATCAACATGTATGGAAGCAACAGTCAAGGAATCAAATGACATATTGCATTGGGCAAATCTGCTGCAAAAGACTTCTTTAATGTGTTAAAGAGCGAAGATGTCACATTGAAGACTAAGGTGTGCCTGATCCAAGCCATGGTCTTTTCAAAAGCTCAGCGATGAATAAGATGACCCAAGAAGAATTGATCCATTTGAACTGTGGTGTTCACAAAGAATATTGAATGTTCCATGGACAATATTGAATGTACCAGAACAAATCTTTCTGGGAAAAAGTACAGCCTGAATCTTCCTTAGTAACAAGAATGGCCAGACTTTGTCTCTTGTACTTTGGTTATCAGAAGGGACCAGTCCCTGGAGAAGAATATCATGATGGGTAGAGTAGAGGGTCAGCAAAAAAGGGGAAGATCCTCAACAAGATGGATTAACACAATGGCTACAACAATGAGCTCAAGTATATCAGGGATTGTGAGGATGGCACAGGATTGGGCAGTGTTTCATTCTCTTGTCAGAACCAATTTGACAACACCTAACAAAAACAGGTTACTCTTAAAAGAGCACAATGCTCAAGGTGGACATTTTTAATAATAATTGCATTTCAATATATGAAGACAGAAAATTTTAATTTCCTGTCAAAAATTTTAAGCATTTAACTGCTCACTGTGTTTTATTAAATATAGTTGAAAGAGAATTACTTAGAATCGGTTCCTGCCTTCTAGATGTTTCTTGTTTGAAACAGACACCCAAAGGTACACTGATATCAGAATAAACCCACTGCCGTCAAGTCAATTCTGACTCATAGCTACCAATAGGACAGAGCAGAACTGCCCCATAGGGCTTCCAAGGCTGTAATCATTACAGAAGGAGACATCTTTTTCCTGCAGAGCTGCTGGGTGAATTCAAACCACTGACCTTTCAATTAGCAACTGAGTCCTTAACCACTGTGCCCCAGGGCTCCTGATATCAGAATGGAAATATTAAATCAATATATGTTAGAATAGTGAAATATTTTCATCTTACCTTCCACACTATATTTAACTTCCAAATTGAGATAGCTTCTCAGAGACAAAATGACTCCCTATATTCCAGAGGTTTTCTGTGCCTGTGTACATCTATCTAGTCACACTTGAAATGTGAGGAAAGAGGCTATTGTAATGAAAAGATTTGAAATGAAAAAGAGGTTAGAATTTTGAACTTGACCAATAAAGCAGTGAGCATCCACTATAAATTATGCACCAAAAGCAAAACTACCAAACCCAAGACCATTGAGTCAATTCTGACTCGTAGCAGCCCTATAGGACAGAGTAGAACTGCTGCTATGGAAGTTCCAAGGCTGTAAATCCTTACAGAGGCAGACTATGTCATCTTTCTTCCACAGAACAGTTGGTAGATTTGAACTGCCAGCCTATTGGTTAGCATCCCGATGTTTTAATCACAGCACCACCAGAGCTTCCATATACCAAGGACAGCTTGGGGTGAAAAAGCACCCACTGTTAAAGTAGACAAAACTTGTTCATACTCCAGCTTGGCCACTTGCTAGTGTGATTTTTTTTTTTTTTTTTAATTTTTTATTGTGATTTGGGTGAAAGTTTAGTAGCTGTGTGATTTTTAGAAAGTGATTCAACCTTCTTGAGTATGTTTTCACACTTTAAAAATCAGAGAAATAATGCTTACAACTTAGGGTTGCTGGGGAGCTCTGGTGGTGTAGTGCCCAAGGCATTTGACTTTTAACCAGAAGGCTGGTAGTGCAAACACCCATACTGTTAGGGTGTCCAGAATCAAACCTCAGCCAGGGTTCTCCAGGAGCAGGAACTGTACATTGAAATGTAACAGCTGGCCTGTGAGTTTGGGTACATGGACCAAAAGGAAATGTATGTGTTCTGGGGAGAGCAGATTGGGAGGAAAAGAAGGCCTAAAGCCACAAGGCCAATGCAGGGAATTGGCCTCCTCTCTTCCTTTTATCTTTCTCTTCTTCCCTTTCTTTCCTCTTCCTCATCATTTTCTCCTTTTTAAATATTCATTTTTTTCCTGTAAGGAAGGTGTTTTTATTATAAAATACATTCTCATTATGTTGTTGTTAAGTGCCGTTGAGTTGTTTCCGACTCATAGCAACCCCATGCACAGCAGAACGAAACACTGCCCAATCCCAGGCCAGCCCCACAATCCCTGCTATACTTGAGCCCATCATCGCAGCCACCGTATCAATCCATCTCCTTGAAGGCCTCCCCCTCTTTTGTCGACCCTCCACCCTACCAAGCATGACATCCTTCTCCAGGGAATGGTCCCTTCTGAC
>NW_006921906.1:2126722-2135833 GCF_000298275.1 Orycteropus afer afer
CGTAGTGATACTGCCTCGGAAACCCAAGGAGGGGTCGCTATGAGTCAGGGCTGACTCGACAGCACATAACAACAACAACAACAACAACAACTAGCAAGGGCTGAACACCTGTGCCCAGGGACATTTCTAGACCTTCATAAGCCCAGACACTCTACTGGAAGCCTGATCCCACTCATATATTAAAGTGAAGTGACCCTTGGCATTATCTATAATTGCTTTTATTTTGACTATAATGATTTTTGCACAATCATTATGCATACTTGAGAATCCTTAAAAATAAAAAAAAAATCTAAAATACAAACTTTTTTCAAGATAATGAGGTTATTGCATATACTAAATTTAGCAATTAAGGAAGTTAGGGCATTATGGTTTTTAGACATTTAAATATTTATTTTATTTTTGCAGTTTCCTGGTCATACCTTGTAGCCAATAAACATTTTTTTAGTTCTCAAACATATCTGCAAAATACTTTTACAAAATCTTAACAACCCTGGGCCCTGAGCCTAGAATTATACATAAAATGGCCCCACTGATGTCATCCTTTCTAATTGATAAGCAAAAATGACATCTTGTTTTATTTTGAATTCTATAATCTACTTCCAAATATGTATTAAATATTTATTATGGACAGTCCTTTTCAGCTCTAGTAGTTAGGGAAGCCTAGATGAAACTATTATTTGTGCTGGGCTTTAAACCATCATAAAATTTTAATGAAGAGAGATAGAATGGGTTGATGACGGTTTAACGCACAATTTACAAGATATTACATACATTTAAAGAATATTTTATCTTGTGAAATATATTACAACAAAAATATGTGTATATAAACCACCTGAGAACCTTGTTAAAATGCATATATTCAGCAGGTCTTGGGTAAGACATTCCCAACAAGCTCCCAGGTAATGCTGAGGCTGCTGGCCCGTGAAGCACTCTCTACAAAGCAAGGTCGTAGGCATTTCAGATGGATGGAACAGCATCCAAAGGCATGGAGGTAGGTAAGTATATCATAGGCTGTGATGGTTCAAGAAGCAGGACCAGTCCAGTTTAACTACAGGGTAGTCTACATATAAGGCAGCTACAGTGGTAGACCAGGTACCAGTTGTTTTGAATGTCAAAATGTGATATGGACCATTAACATAACAAAATAAAGACTCAATTTCCAAACAAGCATAGGAGCCAAGACTTCAATACATGTTTTGGAGGAACAAAAATCAATCCATAACACATATTGATACACTCCCAACTATCTGGTTATGAATTGATTCAGGGGATTATTAGGTCAACAAGTAACTTTATATGGCTGATTCACATCTAGACTTGAAGAGTCATTGAGTAAAAAATTTTAGGTGACCAACTTCAATTCCACAGAAAATGAGTTCCTTCTTAGATCTTCAAATCTATTATTTTAAGTGACTTTGTATCTTCCTAAGAGGAGCTCTATATTAGATGTCCCTGTGTGGAAGAGATATATAACTAAGCTTACATTTTAGTCTTTAAAATTTTACATGTATACCTGCCGCACATTTGTATTGGACAAATCTGCTGCTAAAGACCTTTTCAAAGTGTTCTCAAGTAATGATATTACTTTGAGGACTAGGGTGAGCCTGACCCAAGCTGTGGTATTTTCAATCACCTCATATGTATGTAGAAGCTGAACAATGAATAAGGGAGACAGAAGAAGAATTGATGCATTTGAATTGTGGTATTAGTGAAGAATATTGAATAAACCATGGACTGCCAGAAGAATGTACACATTTTTTCTTGGAAGAAGTACAGCTAGAATGCTCCTTAGACTTTGTCTCATGTACTTTGGAAATGTTATTAGAAGGGACTAGTCCCTGGAGAAAGACAACCTACTCAATACAGTAGAGGAAGTAAAAAGAGGAAGACCCTCAACAAGATAGATTGACACAGTGGTTGCTGCAATAGGGTTGTGTTAGATTAGGTTCTCTAGAGAAACACAGAAACCCAGCAAAGTATATATATATGTATATATTTATAGAGAGAGAGAGAGAGAGAGAGAGATTTATCTTAGGTAAATGGCTCACAAGCGTATAGAAGCCGACAAGTCCAAGCCGAAAACTCCGTCTCTGGAGGAGATGGGGCTTGCGGCCGCCTTGGCTTCCGCAAGCACAGGGGAGCCGAGAGATTCAAGCTGGCATGCAGTATACTGGTTGTTGATTCCAACAAAAGATGAATCCGAGATCTCCAGGCCGAGAGGTGGGCCACTCACTCAAGGAAGCCTGTCGTTTGCACACCAGGGTTCCAATTCCTTAAGGAATGCCGTTCTTCCAGATTGTCCTTGGATATCATTGCAAGCAGGCCACACCCCTAGGGAAACTCCCCTTGGGCAGACTGGCCACTCAGAACTGAGTCATCTGATCCCATCATGGGAACAACCACACAGAACTGTGGTCCAGCCAAGTTGTCACACAGCTCCAACTATCACAAGGGTTAAATAGCAATGATTTTGAGGGTGGCACAGGGCCAGGCAACATTTCATTCTCAGCTTGATGGCACCTAATAACAGCAACAAAAACTTATCTGCAAAGAGTAAAAAAATAAATGTGTTTATCTTTTCTTTTCCTCCATTATTCTCTCTCCCAGAGGAAATGACTAACACACATATATAGTTTTGTGAGATCAAATTATTCACACACATATTATTTAAAAAATACCTTTTTCAATCGTATCTATGTATTATGGATGTCTTTTCACATTAGCAAATACAAATTTTCCTCATTATTTTTACAGGAGCACAGACAGAAAAACAGTAGAATATAGGGACTAAGAGCATGGACAGTTTGTGTCTGGAACTCATTTCTGCCACTTAGATGCTGGATGACTTGTGCAAATTACTTCACCTCTCTGTGTCTTAATTTCTTTATCTGAAAAATGTGTTCTAATAAGTGTTTGTTGTGAGGTTTAAATGAATGAATACAGATAAAGCATCTAGACTTCTTTCAATATTTCAATATTGAAGGAAGAAATTGAAGCTGCACTGAAGGAATTGGTGAAAAACAAGGCTCCAGGAATTGACAGAATACATACTGAGATGTTTCAACAAATGGATGCTGCACTGGAGGTGCTTATTCGTTGATGCCAAGAAATTTAGAAGACAACTACCTGGCCAACTGACTGGAAGAAATCTGCATTTGTGCCCATTCCAAAGAAAGGCGATCCCACAGAATGTGGAAATTATTGAACAATATCATTAATACGTACAATTAAATCTTGCTGAAGATAATTCATAAATGGTTGCAGCAGTATATTGACAGGAAACTTCCAGAAATGCAAGCTGGATTCAGGACAGGATGTGGAATGAGAGATATCACTGGTGATGTCAGAGGGAACTGGACTGAAAGCAAATACCAGAAAGAAGGGATGCAACCTTGACATACACCTTTCCTGATTTTAAACCATGTAGTATCTCCTTGTTCCGGCCAGACTTTGTCTCAACTATGTAGCTCATGTTTGTCAGAAGGGACTATTCACCGGAGAAGGCTATCATGCTTGGTAAAGTAGAGGGTCAGAGAAGAAAGGGAAGAACCTCAATGAGATGGCTTGACACAGTAGCTGCAATGATGGGCTCAAGCATAGCAAGTATTGTGAGGCTGGCACAGAACCAGGCAGTGTTTTGTTCTGTTGTACCTAGGGTCACTATGAGTAGGAGTTGCCTTGATGGCACCTAGCAACCACATCTAGAACAGTACTGCCCCATAGCAAGTACTGTAAGCATAACCTACTTATCATTTTCTTTTTTCCAACTTTTTATTGTGGTTGAGTGAAAGTTTACAGAAAATTCATTTTCCATTCAATTGTTCATATAAATTGATATGACTATAACAATATAAACATTGTCATGTTTTGTTTCATGACATTGAATGCAGTCTCCACAATGTAACAACACTCTTCCCACTTTCTCCCTGTGGTTACCATTTCCATTTGTCTTTTTTTTTCCTATTTAAAACTACGTTGGACTGCTTAGAACTTTAATTTTAACAAGGAGAACACACGTTTTGTTTTCTGTTTTGGTGTCTCCCTGTGTGTTCTAAATCATAAAGGTAGCCTTTCTTTCCATTAAAAAATTTTTTGCTTGTGTTCATCCATGTTGTGAGATGATTCACATATCCTTCATTGTTCTTTAATGTGGCATAGTATTCCATTGTGTGGATATAACATATTTTGGTTATCCACTCATCTGTTAATGGGCATTTGGGTTGTTTCCATCTCTTTGCTATGGTGAATTGTGCTGCACTGAACATAGGTGTACATATGTCTGTTCGTGTGCTATCTCTCACCTCTTTAGGATATCTTCCTAGTAATGAAATTGCTGGGTCAAATGGTACTTCTATTTTCAGCTTTTTAAGGAAACACCATACCGTTTGCCACAATGATTGTACCATTTTACAATCCCACCAGCAGTGCACAAGAGTTCCAATCTCTCCACAACCCCGCCAGCATTTGTTACTATCTGATCTGTTGAACTTTGCTATAATTGCTAGGGTGAGATTATATCTCGTTGTTTTGATTTGCATCTCTCTAATGATTAATGATCGTGAGCAATTTCTCATGTGTTTGTTGGCTGCTTGTATATCTTCTTTGGTGAATTGTCTGTTCAAGTCTTTTGCCCACTTGTGAATTGGGTTATTTGTCTTTTTGGTGTTGGGGTGTTGATGTTTTCTGTAGATTTTGGAGATAAGTCCTTTGTCAGATATGTCATAGGCAAATATTTTCTCGCAATCTGTAGGTTCTCTTTTTACCCTTTTGACGAAATCTTTCGATGCATACAAGAATTTAGTTTTTAAAAGGTCCCAGTCATCTAGCTTCTCTTCTAACTCCTGCACATTCTGGGTTATGCTTGACAGTCTATTTATGCCATAAATTAGGGCTCCTGGATTTGCCCCTATTTTATCTTTGATGAATTTTATAGTTTTGGGTTTTACATTTAAGTCTTTGATCCAGCTTGAGTTTGTTTTTGTGTATGGGGTGAGGTATGGGTCTCGTTTCATTTTTCTACAGGTGGATATCCAGTTTTGCAAGCACCATTTGTTAAAAAGGCTATTTCTTCCCCATTTAATGGGCTTTGGGCCTTGGTCAAAGATCAGTTGTCCATAGTCCGATGGGTCTATGTCTGAGCTTTCAATTCTGTTCCATTGGTCTATCTGTCTATCATTGTACCAATACCATGCTGTTTTGACTTCTGTGGCTATATAGTAGTTCTTAAGATCTGTGAGTGTGAGACCTCCTACTTTGTTTTTCTTCTTGAGAAGTGTTCTGCTTATTCATGGTCTCTTTTCTTTCCATATGAAATTAGTAATTAGTTTTTCCATGTCCTTAAAAAATTTTGTTGAAATCTGGACCAGGAGTGCATTAAATATGTAGATTGCTTTAGGTAGTATTGACATTTTCACAATGTTTAGTCTACCTATCCATGAACAAGGTAGGTTCTTCCATTTGTGTAGTACCCTTGTTGTCTCTTATAGCAGTGTTTTGTAGTTTTCTCTGTATAGGTCTTTTGTGTCTCTGGCAAAGTTTATTCCTAGATATTTTCTCTTTTTCATAGCTATAGTGAATGGTATGGTTTCCCTTATTTCTTTATCAGAGGAATCCTTGATGGTGTAAAGAAATCCAACTGATTTTTGTATGTTGATCTTGTATCCTGCCACTTTTCTGAACCTCTCTATTAGTTCCAGTAGTCTTTTTATTGAGTCCCTTGGGTTTTCTATGTATAGGATCATATCATCTGCAAATAGAGATAGTTTTAATTCCTCTTTGCCAATATGTATGCCTTTTATTTCTCTTTCTTACCTTATTGCTCTTGCCAGGACTTCCAATACAATGTTAAATAGAAGTGATGATAGAGGGCATCCTTGTCTGTTTCCCTTCGTAAGGGGAATGCCTTGAGTCTTTCTCCATTAATAATGTTGTTGGACATTGGCTTTGCATATATACCCTTTATTATGTTGAGGAATTTCCCTTCTATCCCTATTTTGCTGAGAGTTTTAAACAGGAATAGATGTTGGATTTTATCAAATGCCTTTTCTGCATCAATTGATATAATCATATGGTCCTTTTCCTTTGTTTTGTTTATATGGTGGATTACATTGATTGATTTTCTGATGTTGAACCACCCCTGTAAACCTGGTATGAATCCCACTGAGTCCGGGTGTATTAATTTTTTGATATGTTGTTGGATTCTGTTGGCCAGGATTTTGTTAAAGATTTTTGCATCTATGTTCCTGAGTGATATTAGTCTGTAGTTTTCCTTTCTAGTGGTGTCTTTCCCTGGTTTTGGTATTTGTGTTATGCTTGCTTCATATAATGAGTGTGGGAGTACTCCATCTTTTTCTATGTTCTGGAATAGATTGAGTAGCATAGGTGTCAACTCTTCTCTGAATATTTGATAGAATTCTCCAGTGAAGCCATTAGGGCCAGGGCTTTTCTTTGTGGGAAGTTTTTTTATGACCTGTTCAATTTTCTTCCCTTGTTATGGGTCTGTTCAAGTTTTCTATTTCTGAGTGGGATAATTTAGGTAGGTCTTGTGATTCTAGAAACTTGTCCATCTCTTTCAGATTCTCAAATCTATTGGTGTACAGTTTTTCATAATCTGTCAGTATCTTTTTTATTTCAGTTGGTTCTGTTGTGATGACATCATTTTCATTTACAATTCTTGTGATTTGGGTCTTCTCCTTCTTTTCTTTTGTTAGGTCTGGCAATGGTTTATCGGTTTTATTAATCTTTTCGAAGAACCAGCTCTTTGTTTTGTTGGTTTTCTCTATGGATGAACCTGGAGGACATTATGCTGAGTGAAATAAGTCAATCATAGAAGGACAAGTACTGTATGAGCCCATTACTGTAAAAAGACAGAGAAGGGTTTGCTTGGGAAAGGGAACTCACCTAGTAGGTTACTGAGATGGGAAGGGAAAGGGAGGGATTAATTTTGGGCTAGTTGGGGCTTACACGCTGACATGGGTAGGGAGAGGGATATACAGGAAGGATATATGACCACCATGATAACATTAGGAAATGAGAGGACACTGAGCTGTGCACATAAGAGATAGATGACAGACACTAAACCAGCCAATGTGTCCACAATGCCACATTGCCATTAACACCAAACACTAGGCTATACAGATAAACACATGAACACCTGAGATGATAAGACAAGGATCAGTGAATAGAGGTATAATCTACAGTAAGGATAGACTCAGCTGAAGCTAATCTTGTACAGATACCAGTGATACAAAATACCTGCAGTCCTTACAGAAACAATAGAAGACAGACACAGAGTAATCCCTCACAGACATCCTAACACTATGGGAGAGAGATCCAATAGATCTACTACCTCAGGACCATAGTACTGGGGTACACCAGACTCAATTGGCACAACAAAATACATAAAAGTATTGCTCCACATCCTACATTGGTGAGTAGCAACTGGGGTCTTAAAAGCTTTCAAGCAGCCATCTAAGATGCAGCTAATGGTCTCCTAGCGTCGGAAGTGAAGAAGAACGCACACAAAAAAGGGGGGGGGGATTTAGAATCAACTCTATGACACAATGGCCCTCGAGACCAGAAGAACCATATGGTGCCCGACTACCAATGCCAACCACTCAGGAAAGGATCAAATCTGGACATCCTGGATAGAGTGGGAGGGAAAACATGGAACAAAATCCAAAAACTCAATAATGACCAGTATTACTGGTCAGATGAAATCTGGTGAGACTCCCAATAATACTATGGCCTTGAAATACATTCGGCATCTAAAATAAAACCCAGGGGCGGGTTCTCAGCCCAATAGTTAACAAGATGTACACGCAGACCACTTGATCCAGGATGCTGCACCCACACACTCAATGGTAATACATCCCTTAGAGCAATAGACCATGGGACAAAAAAAAAAAAAAAATTCATTGCTTGTGTGTCAGCGTGTGACCTCAACTAGCCTGAAATTAATCCCTCCCCTTCTCTCCCCACCCCGGTAACCTACAAAGTGAGTTCCCTTTCTTAAGCAAACATTTTTTTGTCTTTTTATAGTAATGGGCTCATACAGTATTTATCCTTCTGTGACTGACTTATTTCACTCAGTGTAAATTAACAAACATGCTGACATGGGTAAGGGGAGAGATGGTATAGAAAGAGTTTGTGACTACCACAATAACATTAGGAAAAGGGAGGATACTGAAATGTGCACATAAAATATAGTCAACAGACACTACTACTAACCAGTATATCCACAATACTGCATTACTATTAGCATCAAACATCAACTACAGATAAACACAAAACATCTGAGAAAATCAGCTGGGGGTCAGTGAACAGGATTATACTCTAGACCAAGGATAGATTCCATTGAGGCTAATCTTGCACTGATACCAGTGATACAAAATACCCACAATCCTCACAGCAACAACAGAAGACAGACATAGAGTAATCCCTCACAGACAGCCAGACACTGTGGGAGAGAGATCCAACGCATCTTCCAACTCAGAACCATAGTACTGGGGGACACAATTGGCACAACAAAATATATAAAAATCTTGTTCTTCATCCTACATTGGTGAATAGCAACCAGGGTCTTAAAAGCTTTCACGCGGCCATCTAAGATGCAGCTAATGGTCTTCTATCAGCAGAAGTGAAGAAGAGTGCAAAAAAACAAGGGCATTTGGAAGCCATCAGCCCTAGGACACAATGGACCTCAAGACCAGAAGAACTAAATGATGCCTGGCTATGAATGCCAACCACTCAGAAAAGGATCAAAACTGAAGATCCTGGATAGAGTGGGAGGAAAAACATGGAACACAATACAAAAACACAATAATGACCATAATTATTGGTCAGATGGAGTCTGGTGAGACCACCAACACTATGGCCCTGGGATATATTTTGGGCCTGGAATAAAACTCACTCCCAGGGGCTGGCTCTCAGCCCAATAGTAAACAAGATGTACACACAGACCACTCAACCCAGGGTGTAGCACCCACATAGTCTATGGAGATGCATCTCTTGGAGCAATCGACCATGGGGCACCAGAGGAGCAATATTCACATAGAGGAAATGTAGCACACACAGGAGTGCGTAACTATGAGGGACATGTGGTGGTGGGGG
>NW_006921906.1:2135993-2140115 GCF_000298275.1 Orycteropus afer afer
AAAAAAAAAAAAAAAAAAAAAAATCATTGCTGTTGAGTCAATTCCAGCTCATAACAACCCTAGAGGATAGGGTAGAACTGCCCTATAGGGTTTCCAAGGCTCAAATCTTTACTGTCACATCTTTCTCCCATGGAGCAGCTGGTGGGTTCAAACCACCTACCTTTTTTTAAAAAATTTTTGTGTGTGATTTGGGTGCAAATTTATAAAGCAGATTCATTTTACTCTCAACAGTACATGCACATTTGGTTTCACAGCCCCAATTACAATCCCAACAATAAAAAGATCTCCTCCCTGCAACCACCCTGGCCTGTGTCCTTCTTATCTATTCGTGCCTGTCTGTGCACCTTTCCCTCTATGCAAATGCTGCCCTCCTGCTGTCCTATGGTTGATTGATCAAAGGGTTGCATCTCCCTGAGGTGGATGTTCTGCTTACAGGCCTTTTTACTGTTTGGCGGAGAGCTAATCCATGAAAGTGAGTCCAGTTCCTGGCCCGAAGGATAACCCAGGGCCATAGTCTCAGGGGTTCCACCAGTCCCTATCTGAGTAGTAATTCTGGTCATGTAAATGTTTTAAAAATTTTGTTCCAAATTTTTCCTTCCACTCTATCCAGGATCTCCAATTTTGATCCCTTTCTGAGTGGTTGGTGTTGGTAGCCAGGCACCATCTAGTTCTTTTGGTCTCAGGGTCATGAAGGTTGAGGTCCCCGTGGTCCATCATAGCCTTGGACTAATTGTTTCCATGACTTTGATTTTCTTCACTCGTCTTTGTTCCAGATGAGGGGAGATCAATAGTTGTATCTTAGACGGCCATTTGAGAACTTTTAAGACCCCAGTTGCTACCCACCAAAGTAGTATGCGGAACAAGACTTTTATGTATCGATTATGTGCCAATATGTGCCAATTACATACCAATTATGTGCCAATTGAGCTTTATGTCCCCCAAGACCATGGTCCCAAGCCCACAGGCATGGTGACTCTCTCCCTCAAGGTGCTTGGTTGTCACTGAGAAGCAACTCCAACCTTGTCCCCTGTTACTTCTATAATGTATGTGGATATTTTTGTAGCACAAATACATATGTAAGAATATCTTCAGCCATCTACCCATGGTCAGGGTATATTCCTATTCACCTACCCACACTTGATCTTCTCACCTATCTATGCATTTACCCACAGACTAGTGTTTTCTGCCACTGGTAATATAGTATTGTGTATGTAATAGTATTTGCTTCTGTTGTCTATATCTTTTATGCATGTTTCTGTGTCCTCCTTTTCCCTATTGTTATTGTGTCAGGCATACACTTTTGTTACATTGCCTTCCCCTTTGCCCAAATCAACACATGACTCTTAAATACTCAGAAATTTTTCCTTCCCTTTCCTCCCATCTCTGATAACCAACAAAGTAGATTTCCTTCCCTGTGTAAACCTATCCTTGACTTTTTATAATAATGGATTTGTGCAATATTTGTCCTTATGTGATGGACTTACTTCATTTAGTGTAATGTCCTTCAAATTCATCAATGTTATGAGGTGATTGGTAGATTCTTCATTATTCTTTAATGTTACATAGTATTCCATTGTGTGAATGTACCATAGTTCGCTTATCCATTCATCTGTTGATAGGCACTTAGGTTATTTCCATCTCTTTGCTATGGTGAATTGTGCTGCAGTGAACATGGGTGTGCATATGTCTCTTCATGTCCTGATCTCACCTCTTGAGGATACATTCCTAGTGGTGGAATTGCTGGATCAAATGGTATTTCTATTTCCAATTTTTTAAGGAAACACCCTCCTGTTTCTACACTGGCTGTACCATTTTACAGTCTTACCAGCTGTGTATGAGAGTTCCAATCTTTCCACACCCTCCCTCACCAACATTTGTTATTTTCTGCCTTGTTGAACTTTGCTATTTTTGCTGGGATGAGGTGATATCTCATTGTTCTTTTGATTTGCATCTCTTTAATGGCTAATGATTATGAGCATTTCCTCATGTATTTGTTGGCTACCTACATATCTTTGGTGAAGTGTCTGTTCATATCCTTTGCCCACTTTTAAATTAGATTGTTTGTCTTTTTGGTGTTGAGGTGTTGAAGTTTTCTATTAATTTTAGAAATAAGTCCCTTCTCAGATATGTTGTAGCCAAATATTTTTTGCCAATCTGTAGGTTCTCTTTTTACTCTTTTGGAGAAGTCTTTTGATGCACATAAAAGTTTAATTTTTAGAAGGTCCCAATCATCTAGTTTATCTTCTACTGCTTGTGCATTTTGAGTTACACTTGATAGTCTATTTATGCTGTATATTAGGACCCCTAGGTTTGCCCCTATTTTATCTCTGATGAACTTTATTCTTTTGGGTTTTACATTTAAGTCTTTGATTCATCTTGAGTTTTTTTTTTTTTTTTTAATGTATGTAAGGTGTGAGGTATGGATCTTGTTTTATTTTTCTGCAAATGGATATCCAGTTTTGCCAGCACTGTTTGTTAAAGAGGCTATCTCTCCCCCTGTTTAATGGGTTTCTGGGCCTTTGTAAAGATCAGCTGTCCATAGATGGATGGGTCTTATTTCTGGGTTCTCAGTTCTGTTCCACTGGTCTATTTCCCTATGGTTGTACCAATATCACTGGCTGTAGAGTAGGTATAGATATTGGGTAGTGTGAGACTTCCTACTTTGTTTTTCTTCTTCAGCAGTGCTTTGCTTATCTGAAGTCTCTTTCTTTTCCATATAAAGTTAGTGGTTGGTTTTTCCATGTCCTTAAAGAATGTTGATGGAATCTGGATCAGGATTGCATTGAATGTATAGATTGCTCTGGTTAGTATTGACATTTTCACTGTATTCATTCTTCCTATCCACGAACATGACATGTTCTTTCATTTATGTAGGTCTCTTATAGTTTCTTATAGTAGTGTTTTGTAGTTTTCTTTGTATAGGTCTTTTGTATGCCTGGTAAGATTTATTCCTAAGTATTTTATCTTTTTTTTTTTTTGGTAGCTATTGTAAATGGTATTGTTTTCCTTATTTCCTTTTCAGAGATCTCTTCTATGATGTAGAGAAATCCAACTGACTATTGTGTGTTGATCTTGTATTCTGTCACTTTGCTGAACCTTTCAATTAGTTCCAGTAATTTTCTTGCTGAGTTTCTTGGGTTTTCTATGTATAGGATCATGTATCTGCAAATAGAGATAGCTTTACTTCTTCTTTGCCAATTTGCATGCCTTTTATTTCTCTTTCTTGCTTTATTGCCCTGGTTAGGGCTTCTACTACAATGTTAAATAGAAGTGGTGATAAAGGGCATATTTGTCTGATTCCTGTTCATAAGGGGAATACTTTGAGTCTTTCTCCATTGGGAATAATGTTGGCTATTGGTTTTGCATATAAACCCTTTATTGCGTTGAAGAATTTCCCTTCTATTCCTATTTTCCTATTTTGCTGAGAGTTTTAATAAGGAATAGGTGCTGGATTTTATCAAATGCCTTTTCTGCATCAATTGATATAATCATGTGGTTCTTTTCCTTTGTTTTATTTATGTGATTGATTATATTGATTATTTTTCTGATGTAGAAACATCCTTGCATACCTGGTATGCATCTGACTTGGTCATGGTGTATTATTTTTTTGATATGGTGTGGGATTCTGTTGGCTACGATTTTTTTTTTTTAATTTTTAATTATTTTTTATGTTGGCTAGGATTTTGTTCAGGAGCGGGTGGCTCCTAAGTAGTGGCTAAGGCATTTGACTGTTAACCAGAAGGCTGGCAGTTCAAACCCACCAAGCAGTCCTCAGAAAGAAGGTTGGGCAATCTACTTCCGTAGTGATACTGCTTTGGAAACCCAAGGAGGGGTCATTATGAGTTGGATCCAACTCGATGGCAGTGAGTTTGGTTTGGTTTGGTAGGATTTTGTTGAAGATTTTTGTATCTATATTCATGAGGCATATCGGTCTGTAGTTTTCGTTTTTAGTGGTGTCTTTGCCTGGTTTTGGTATCAGGGTTATGCTTGCTTCATAGAATGAATTTGGGAGGTTTTTTTTTATTATTATTATTTTAATTTTTATTGTGTTTTGGGTGAAAGTTTACAGAGCAAATTCACTTTCCATACAGCAGCTCACATATACTTTGTCTCATGACATTG
>NW_006921906.1:2140490-2154639 GCF_000298275.1 Orycteropus afer afer
CCTTTTTTTTTAATGATTTTGAGTTTTATTCTGCATTGTTCTCCCACTCTATCCAGGATCTCCTACATAGATCCCGCTCTGAGTTGTTGACAGTGGCCACTGGGCACCATTCAGCCCCTCTGGGCTCACAGTCATATAGGCTTAGGATCGCATGGTGTACCAGTCGCTTGGACTAATTGTTTCCATGTCTCTTTAGTTTTCTTCATTCTTCTTTGCTCTGGACAAGGAGAGACCCACCATTTCATCTAGATGACTCCTTGCAAGCTTTTAAGATCCCAGTCACTAGTTGCCAAAGTAGGATGTGGAAAAATGTTTTTGTGTAGTATGTTATGCCAGTTGAACTTGATGTCCCCTGTGACCATGGTCCTGAGCCCACAGGTCCAACTACTTGCTTCCTCTGGGTAGCTGGCTATGGCCAAGAAGTGACTACAACTTTATTTCTTGTCAGCTCTACTATGTACTTGGAAATTCTTACAGAATATACAAATACATTTGTAGAAACATTGTCTACCAACCCTATTCGTGGTGAATTTGGGAGTATTCTGTCATTTTCTGTGTTCTGGAATTGTTCGAGTAGTGTAGGTGTCAGCTCTTCTCTGAATGTTTGATAAAATTCTCCAGTGATCCTGTCTGGACCAGGACTCTGTGTGTGTGTGTGTGTGTGTGTGTGTGGCAGGGGAGTTATTTTATGACCTGCTCAAATTCTTCTTTTGTTATGAGTGTGTTCAAGTGTTTTATTTTACACTGGGTTAGTTTAGGTAAGTCTTGTGTTTCTAGAAAATTTTCCATCTCTTCTAGGTTTTCAAATTTGTTGGAGTACAATTCCAGAAAAGGATAACTTGAGGCAGTTACTGATGAAGATTGAAGAATACAGTCTGCAGTATGGATTACATCTCAATATAAAGAAAACAAAAATCCTCACAACTGGACCTATAAGCAGCATCATGATAAATAGAGGAAAGATTGAAGTTGTCAAAGACTTCACATTGCTTGATTCTACAATCCACACCAATGGAAGCAGCAGTCAGGATACGAGACAAAGTATAGCACTGGGCAAGTTGGCTGCAAAAGACCTCTTTTAAGTGCTGAGGAGCAAAGATGTCTCCTTGAGGACTAAGGTGTGCCTTACACAAGCCATGATATTTTCAATCACCTTGTATGCATGTGAGAGCTAGACAATGAAAATAAGGAAGACCGAAGAATTGATGCTTTTGAGTTGTGGTGCTGGTGAAGAATGCTGAAAGTATCATGGACTGCTAGAAGAACTAAAAGATCCATCCTGGAGGAAGTTCAGCCAAAACACTCCTTGGAAACAAGAATGGCCAGATTTTGTCTTACATACTTGGTCATGTGGTCAGAAGGGACCGTTCCCTAGAGAAGGATGTCATGCTTGGTAAGGTGGAGGGTCAACGAAAGAGGGGAAGGCCCTCAACAAGATGGATTGACACAGTGGCTGTGACGATGGGCTCAAGTATAGTGAGGATCATGGAACTGGTGCGGGAGTGGACAGTATTTTGTTCTGCTGTGCATAGGCTTGCTATGAGTAGGACGTGACTCAACGGCACTAACAGCAACAATAGTACCAACAACAATTCTTCATGATGCTCTATTATTATCTTTTTTTTTCATTTCAGTTGCTTCTATTGTGATGTTGCCCATTTCATTTGTTATTTGTGTTATTTGCATCTTCTCTTTCTTTTCCTTTGTTAAATTTGCCAGTGCCATGTCAATTTTGTTAATCTTTTAAAAGAACTAGCTTTTTGTCTTGTTGATTTTCTCTATTGGTTTTTTGTTTTCTGTTTTGTTTATTTCTTCTCTGATATTTATTATTTCATTTCTTCTGGATACTGTAGGTTTCTTTTGTTGCTCTTTTTTTCTAATTGTTGAAGTTGTTGAGTTAAGGTGTTGATTTTGAGTCATTCTTCTTTTATGATGTGTGCATTTATTGCTATAAATTGGCCTGTGAGTACTGCTTTCCCTGTGTCCCAAAGGTTTTGGTAAGTTATGTTTCATTGTCAGTTGTTTCTAGCATTTTTTTCCCCCCTCAATTTCACTCTTTGTTTCTTCTATTACCCAGTAGTTTTTGAGAAGTGTATTATTCAGTTTCCACGTACTTAATTTCTTTTTCCTTTGGTCTTCCTGTTATTGATTTCTAATTTTATAGCACTGTGATCCAAAAAGATGCTTTGTAGCTATTCATTGTTTTTAAATTTATTGAAGCTTGTTTTGTGATCTAACATTTGGTCTATTCTGGAGAATGACCCATGAGCACTGGAGTAGAATGTGTATTGTGCTTTTGTTGTGTGGTGGTTGTTGTTGTTAGGTGCCGTTGAGTTGCTTCTGACTCATAGCAAACCCATGCACTGCAGAACGAAACACCGCCCGATCTCGCACCAGCTCCATGATCCTTGGTATACTTGGGCCCATTGTTGCAGGCACCATGTCAATCCATCTCGTCAAAGGCCTTCCCCTCTTTCGTTGACCCTCCACCTTACCAAGCACGATATCCTTTTCCGGGGAATGGTCCCCTCTGACAACATGACCAAAGTAGGTGAGATGAAGTCTAGCCATCCTCGCTTCCAAGGAGCATCTCAGCTGCACTTCCTCCAGGACAGATCTGTTAGTTCTTTTGGCAGTCCATGGTACCTTCAGCGTTCTTCGCCAGCACCACAACTCAAAAGCATCAACTCTTCTTTGGTCTTCCTTATTCATTATCCAGCTGTCCCATGCATACGAGGTGATTGGAAATATCATGGGCTGTGTCAGGCACATCTTAGTCCTCAAGGAGACATCCTTGCTCCTCAGCACTTGAAAGAGTTCCTTCACAGCCGACCTGCCCAGTGCTATACGTCCTGACTGCTGCTTGTTGGGTGGAGTGCTCTGTATATATCTATGAGGTTTACAAGGTTGATTGTATTGTTAAGCTCTTCTGTATCTTTGTTGAGTTTTTTCCTAATTGTTCTGTCTTTCATTGAAAGTGTTGTGTTAAAGTCTACTATTTGTAGAATTGTCTATTTTTCCTTTCATTTCAGTTAATGTTTGCTTTGTGTGTTTTGGAGCTCTTTCCTTGGGTACATAGATATTTATTATGGTAATGTCCTCTTGGTCAATTGACCATTTTAATATCATACTGTCCCCTTCTTTGTCTCTTATGCTGGCTTTCACCTTGAAGTCTATTTTATCCAAAATTAATATTGCCACTTCTGCTGTTTTTTGGTTGCCATTGGCTTGATATGTTTTTTTCATTCCTTGATTTTAAATTTATTTAAAATAAATCTAGTCTAAGGTGGGTTTCTTGTAGACAGAATATTGATGGGTCTTCTTTTCTTATCCAATCTGCCACTCTCTTTCTCTTGACTGGTGCACTTAGTCCATTCACATTCAGTGTAATTAATGATAGGTATGAATTTATTGCTGTCATCATATTGTGTTTTTTGTTGTATTGTTGGTGGTTTCTTTGTTCTAAATATTTTTCTGTGTTAAATAATTTTGTTATCAAGTATTTTTCTCTTCTTCATGGTTGTTAGTTTTGACCTTACTAAGCTCTTATGATTTTCTTCTTTTGTGGTTTGGTTAGAAGGATTGTTAATTTTCTTTGTGGTTATCCTGTAGTAAATTCTTATCTCCCTAAGTTTGGAACAGTCTGTTTTATATAGACATTGTCCTGACTTCCTCTCCATTTGGGAGTTTTGCAATTATAACATTTATTCCATCTATGTGTTTTGTTGTTGGTGTCATTTACAGATTGACTCCTCTATTTTTCTATTTACATCTTTTGTGAGCTTATTTTTAGATTCTTTTTCTGGGTTGATTTCTAGGTGGTGGTGTCAGGTATCTTGGCTTTAATTTGTTGCTTTGTATTGGAAGGACTCCCTTTAGCATTTCTTGTAGGCTTGGTCTGATTTTCACAAATTCCTTTAATTTCTGTTTGTCTGGGAATGTCTTAATTTCACTCTTATATTTAATGGACATTTTGACTTGATGTATAATTTTCAGTTGGCAATTCTTTTCCTTCAGGGTTTTGTATATGCCATCCAGTTGCCTTCTTGCTTGCATGGTTTCTCTGAGAAATCAGAGCTTATTCTTATTGGTTGCCCCTTGTATATAACATTTCATTTTTCTCTAGCTGCTCTCAAGATTCTTTGTCTTTGGTTTTGGAAAGTTGGTTATGATATGTCTTGTGATTTTCTCTTGGGTTCTACTCTGTATGGGGTTTGTTGAGCTTCTTGGATGTATATTTCTTCATCTTTCATGATATAAGGGAAGTTTTCCATTAGCAAGTCTTAGGCAATTTTCTCAGTGTTTGTTTTTTTTTTCCCCCTGTTCTGGAATTCCAATCAGGTGTATGTTATTTGTTTTATGTCATCCTATATAACTCTTTGGTTTTCTTAATTTCTCTTAAATCTTTGTTCTGATTTTTCCTGATACAAGCTGAGTCAAGGGATTTGTCTTCTAGCTGTGGCATGCATTCTTCAGCTAGCTCCAGTTTATTTTTTTGTTCTTCCAATGTTTTATCTATCTCTGTAATTTTAGTGTTCATCTTCTGGCTTTCTAATTGCTGTTTTTGTATGATTTGTAATTGTGTATTTATTTTGTCATTTTGCTCTTGAATGATTTTCCTGAATTTTTCAAATGTATTTTTTTGTCGTCTTCTTGCTTCTCTTTGTGGTTTCCTTGAGCTCTTGGAGGGATATATATATATATATATATATATATATATATATATATATATATACACACACACACACTGGTAGCATAGTGCCTAAGGAACTTGATTGCTAACCAGAAGGCTGGCAGTTCAAACCCACCAGTCACTCTTCAAAGGAAGGTTGGGCAATCTACTTCTGTAGTGATACCACCTCAGAAACCCAAGGAGGGGTCACTATGAGTCAGGGCTGATTTGACGGCACATAACAACAACATATATACACACACATACACACACATACCCTCTGAATTCCTTATCAGATAGCTCTGTTATCTGTTTCTCCTCAGGGAGATTTCCTAATTTTTACTTTGGACACTTGTTTGTACTATCTTGTCTTTTTTTTTGGTTTGAGTTGAAGTTTTCTGTTGTCTCTGAGACATTTTGATGTTGTTAACTTTATTTGTTGGTTATGTGATAATTTGTTTTACCCTGGTTTTATGTTTTACTTTGTTTTAACATATTTGGAAGTCTAGAGCAGGTGTACTTCTTTGGTTATTAGCTTGACTGTACTGGGTTGCTCTCCAGCTTTCTCTGTGTTGGTGAAGTAATTTGTGGGAATGTGGGTGCAAGTCTCTTTTTGTCATGAAGAGAAGTTGCAGCTGGGAAGGGCAGGTGTTGTTCACTATCTGTCATTGATCCTGTGGTATAGGAGCTATTGGTGTGACTTGTCTATTCTGTGAGATGGTCGGTGTAGTAGATGTGGCTGACTAGTGGAAAATTATTTTATTTCCCTCGTTGGATGAGACAGGAGTTCTGGTGGCACAGTACCTAAGGCATTTGACTGCTAACCAGAAGGCTGGTGGTTCAAACCCACCAATCACTCCTCAGAAGGAAGATTTGGAATGTACCTCCATAGAGATACCACCTAGGAAACCCAAGGAGAGGTCGCTATGAGTCTCGATCGGCTCAATAGCAGTGAATTTGAGAGTTGGTTTTGGATGAGACTGGAAAAAAAAAGAAGAAAAGAAAATGAAGGAGAAGAAAGAGAGATGAAAAGATAGAATAAAAATAGAAGATACGAAATAGAGAAAAAGGAAAAACAATATAAGAAAAAGAGAGAAAACAAAAGTAGGGGTATGAGAGGGATGAACGTTTGGTAAAAATGAGAGAAGATGTCAAGGAAGCAAGGTAAATGATCAGAGAGAAAGGAAGAAAAATTGGGGAAAAGGAAAGTAAAAAAAATGAAGGGAGGCTAAGGTAATTGCGGAGGAATTTTTCTAGATACGTTTAGCCAGTGGCCCTGGAAGCAGGCAATTGAGGCAGTATCTGTTCCTATGTGCACCAGAGAAGGAGAAAGGAGATTGGCACATGAAGTGACTGCCAAGAAAGAAAGCTAAAGCTTGCTTTTTGCGCTTAATGTGAGATAGATCAGCCAGTGATTCAGGTGTTGGAGAATGACAGCTGCAGCCCCTGGGTCTGTTTGGGGCAGTTTGCTAATGGTTGCATTTGGCTGTCAATCAAAGACTTGCAGTTCAAACCTGGCAGGTGCCCCACAGGAGAACATGCATCCCTCTTCCACAAAGATCTACAAACTTAAAACCACAGGAATTAGTTCCCCTTTGTACTAAAAAGGGTCATTACTAAGAGTTGGACTTGAGCCCATAGCTGGGCGTCCGATTTGGGGTTTGGTTTATTTGGGGAGAATTTTTCCTCCTTTTCCCTTACTCCTTCCCTGACTCTGCAGCAGCTTAACTATGAGATGTTTGATCCATTTCCCTATAAGATCTTCTCCCACACGCACAACTTTACCTCACCTTGAAATCTTCCTGATCTGTCTACCCTGTGTTTTTAATGCCTTTGGGTTTCCTGAAGTTTTTTTTTTCCTCCTTGACCTCATTTGTGTTTGTAATGCCTTCTCTTTGGCTGGCCAGGTGCCTCTCCCACCAGCACCCAGTCACTGAACTTGTTCCCTTCCCTGTCTTCATTCAATCCAATACTTTATCTTCTCTTTAGATGCTCATAATTCTAGGATTATTATTTGTATTTTTTAATTTCTGAGTTTCTCTAAATCTCTGTTGAAAGAGGGAACTGGCATGGTCTGTTAGGAGCCATCTTCTGCTATCTTCCTACTTAATTGTTTTATTAGTCAAATATTATGTTCTTAAATTTTAACTATTACAAACAATGCTATGATGAACATTCTCATACATGTATTTGATCACTTTTACTGGTGTTTTATAGGCTAGAAGTGAGAATGTGGGAATATTAGAGTATGTTCACAGAGACTTGCAATTGTTGTTGTTGTTGTTATGTGCCTTCGAGTCAGCCCCGACTCATGCAATAGATATTGCCAAATTATTCTCCAAAATTTGTACCAATTTACAGTCCAACTGACAGTGTGTATGACAGTTCATTTCCATAGACTTTAGTCCAGATTATTATAATTTTTAACAAATATTGTTCATCTAATAGGTGAATACAGCTATCTAATCTTTAACACGGGAGCTCTGGTAGCATAGTGGCTAAGACACTTGCCTGCTAACCAGACGGCTGGCGGTTCAAACCCACCAGCCACTCCTCGGAAGGAAGGTTGGGCAATCCTACTTCCGTAGTGATACTGCCTCGGAAACCCAAGGAGGGGTCGCTATGAGTCGGGGTCGACTCGACGGCACATAACAACAACAACAACAACAATCTTTAACACATTGAGTTATAATATGGGCTTTACTGAAAAGGCTCACAAGTCAACCGAATTAGGCAGGGGACATAAATTATATATTTTTAAATTTTAATAGGAAGCTTTCACTTTTATATGAAATCAGGGTTTATGAAATTCTTGTATTTTCTCTCCATAGTGCTTCTATGTCTTCATTTTGAACCAAGAGCATATGAAAATAAATTTTACTTGTCTTGATTTTTTTCCATTTAAATTCTAAAGACATTATCAATACTTAAGGGGAAACTATGTTCTACTTGCTGCAAGTATGCAATTACTAAAATAAGAAATATCTTGTTATTCTTTACACTCCTTGTTACATTTTGTAAGTACATGCCTTTCCAAAACTGATCTCCAGGATATTGTGAAATGAGCAAATGCTTATTTCAAAGGATTGAATCTCTATCACAGACTGAAATCTTACAGAAGCAGCGAGGAAATGTCTAGGTGACGTGAAATTAGTCTCCTGCTTCCTGAGTTCCTGAATTAACAATCACCATTTGGCTGTTGTGAAGGGTGGAAACCAACTGTGAAGTTTCCTTCGTCAGCCTTGCCCTTTCTAGTTGTTTCATTTGCTGTCTTGTACGCCCTCTGCTGGTTTCTCAGAAGAAGAACATCAATGATAAGAACATTTTTTCTCTCTGAGATTTTTGTTTGTTTTTGTTGAGAGATTTAATTCCAGTTGAACGCTCTAATTATAAAAACATTAGTATAAGGCATTTAGTTTACTTAGTATATGTGCTGCAGAAGGACACCTACATATGATATAGGGAAAGCCCCATTAAGTGTTGTATGAGAACAGGTTCATAGTTTCAGGAGATTTATTTCCCACACTTCGGAAGACATATGTCTTAATAGAGTATCTAAGGAACCACCTAATTCCAGTCCAACAGGTCCTATGCATATAAATGTCATAAAAATAGAAGACTAGCTGAATATTGTATATACCTCCAAAAGAAAAAAAAACTCACTGCCATCAAGTTGATTCTGAGTCATAGTGACCCCCTTTGGGTTTCCAAGGTGGTAAATCTTTATGGAAGTAGATTGCCCAGTCTTCCTTCCACAGAGTGGCTGGTGAGTTTGAACCACCAACCTTCTGGTTAGTAGTCAAATGCCTTAGGCACTATGCCACCAGAGGTCCTTAAATATTGTATAGATGGTAACAATATCAAGTTCCCAGCAGACTTGCTTGAATTAGGCCAGAGAGGAAATGAGACAAAACAGTAGTGTTCTGCTGTTTCTGCCAGGTGAAAGGATACTACTTCTGGTTTTCTCTGCTTAGTAAGACAAAAAAATTAAAACATTTTTCAGATTAACAACAGCATATGAGATATCCATACCTCTGTTGATTTGCTCCAGTAAAGAGATTGTGTACAGAGCAAAAACTCTAATTAAAGTCACTGACTAAATAGACTTAGGATAACTGACATTAATTTCTGCAATTCTTCAGGAATGTGTTATTGATTTTTTTTTTTTTTTTGGTGCTGGAGCCCGGGACCAAAGTGTTATTTTATTATTTTTTTTTACTGTTTTAATAGGGAGGGGGAACCCAAAACCCTCCCACTTGGCCCTTCCTACCACCATTCTTCTTATTCTATAGGTCAGGGGGCAGTGTAAGAATTCTGCTTGTTGCTCAAGGCAAGAAGAAAGGGGAATGGCTCTCTCTGTCCCTGCTATTGGGAAAGTGAAAACTTACCCAAGCACTGTCCAATAAATTATTACATAACATCCCATTGATAAAATCTTGCCACTGACCACCAACTGAAAGGGAAACTAGGAAATCAGGTATTAAAAATTTCCATTCTCTATAAGGGAGAGTTTAAGAGAAAAATCTGGGCAACAACACTTGGGTTTAGCACAACTCTATAAGCCAAAGAAGAATGGGAATTCCACAACACTTAATTGTGCTCATGAGGAACCTGTGCATAGGTACAGAAGGCTGTCATTCGAACAGAACAAGGGAACACTGCATGATTCAAAATCAAGAAGGGAGTGCGTCAGAGTTGTATTCTTTCACCATACTTATTCAGTCTCTACACTGGGGCTCATCAATTGAGCAAATAATCCAAGAAGCTGGACTATATGAAGAAGAACGTGGCATCAGGATTAGAGGAAGAATCATTAACAACCTGTGATACACTGATGACAAAACCCTGCTTGCTGAGAATGAGGATGACTTGAAACACTTACTGATAAAGATTGAAGACTACAGTCTGCAGTATGGATTACACTTCAATATAAAGAAAACAAAATCCCTCACAACTGGACCAATAAGGAGCATCACAATAAATGGAGGAAAGATTGAAGTTGTCAAAGACTTCATATACTTGGTTCTACAGTCAATGCCAATGGAAGCAGCAGTCAAGATATCAGATGAGGTACAGCACTGGGCAAATTGGCGGCAAAAGACCTCTTTCAAGTGCTGAAGAGCAAAGATGTCTCCTTGATAGCTAAGGTGCGCCTAACCTAAGGCATGGTATTTTCAATCACCTCATAAGCATGTAAGAGCTGAGGAAGACCAAAGAAGAGTTGATGCTTTTGAGTTGTGGTGCTGGCGAAGAATGCTGAAAGTACCACAGACTGCTAAAAGAACTAACAAATCTGTTCTGGAAGAAATGCAGACAGAATGCTCCTTGGAAGCGAGAATGGCCAGACTTCATCCCAACTACTTTGGTCATGTTGTAAGAATAGATCATTTCTTGGAGAAGAATATCATGTTTGGTAAAGTGGAAGGTCAACAAAAGAGGGGAAGGCCCTGAACAAGATGGATTGACACAGTGGCTGCAATGATGGGCTCAGGTATAGCAGGGATTGTGGAGCTGGCCCAGGACTGGGCAATGTTTCGTTCTGCTGTACATAGGGTTGCTATGAGGTGGAGATGACTTGACGGCACCTAACAACAACATAAGCCAGAGCCTTACACTGCTTTTAAACTTTGATTTTGCTATCAATTATCCTAAACCCAAACAAGCACAACAAAAAAAACCTACTGCTATTGAGTCAATTCCAACTCATAGCAACCCTAGGATATCAATTCCTCTAACTGTACCAAAAAACCCACTGCTGTCGAGTTTATTCTGATTCATGGTGACTCTAGGTCAGAGTAGAAGTATCACACAGGGTTTCCAAAGATGTAAATCTTTATGGAAGCAGACTGCCATATCTTTCTTCTGTAGGGCAGCTGGTAGATTTGAACTACTGACCTTTCAGTTAGCAGCAGAGTGTTTAACCACTGCACAACCAGGACTCCTTTAAATTACCCTAGGGATTTACTATTTTCAGACTTCTACAAGCATTCCAGTTCTATGTATATGGCACTGCCACCAGGAGGCTGCAGTTCTAGGAGAAAACAAGTGCAGTAGGGATAAGCTTTGCTATCACATTATAGTTTTCAATCACTTTATATTACCATCACCCCCCCAAAAAAAATGTAGCAATGTCTTTCTATTATGCACTGTCCTTAGGGGATGGGTGGATGTACCCTAGCACAAAGCATTGATTGTCCAACTTTGAGTTTCCAAATAAAATTTTTTAAATCTTTAGCTAATGTGCCAGTCTAAAGGTCAAGCACTTTTGATTTTCAAGATGGAAATCTTAATGGAGAGAAAATACATGGCTTAGGGAATCAAGATCTAAAGTACCAGAGCACATATAGGGTTCTGGATGAAGATGAAGAATGAGTGGACCCACTGGTATCACCAGAAGCCGTGTCGTGAACCACATGTATCAGCAACTAATGCTGGTACTCAGTGCTCCAAAACAAGATGGGACTGCCTTCTCCTATTCAGAAAAAAATAAAAACAAAAACCAGTTACTGTTGAGTCAACTCTGATTCATGGTGACACCATGTGTGTCAGAGTAGCACTGTGCTCATAAGGTTTTCTTTCTTTCTTTTTAAGGGGACATTGAGCGTCTGTTAAGGACAATACAAGAATTTGGACATGGTGATAATTGAGTAACATGATGAACATATTCAATGTTATTGAACTGTACATGTTAAGATTGTTGAAATGGCAGATGTTTTATTATATGAAACAGTGGTAATAACATCAGAACCAATTTAACTTTAGGAAGGATAATGATCAGGATCGGATCAAGTCTAATCCCTATGAGATGGAGGTCAGACATAACTCCACTCACCAACCTTTTTCACCAATTCTGACACCAGCCATTCCTCCTGTTTCAGTCTCTACTTCTATTCTGGGTTTGATAATCCATTGTAATGGCCACACAGACCATATTTAATAGTTAAGCAGTGGAACGGTTAAGGTTATATGTTAACTTGGCTAGGCCATGATTCTCAGTGGTTTGGCAGATATTATATCATCATCCTCCACTTTAGAGCAGCTAATCATTTAAAAGGGGAGTTTCCTTGAGGATGTGGCCTGCATCCAAAATATATGGATGTTCTAGCAAAGCTCACTTTCTCTCAAGTCTGTATTTGCCTCATCAGCCTCTGAACTCTGGTTCTTGGGATGTGAGCCAGCAGCCTGCTGCCTGACCTGCAGATTTTGGGTTCATCAGCTCCTGTTACCACGTGAGTCAGGAGAAGCCTCCAGCCTGCTGCTGACCCACGGATTTGGGACTTGCCAGCCTCCACAATTTCATGAGCCATTTCCTTGAAGGAAATCTTTCTTTATGTATTTATGTACCTGTGTTCTGGTTACCTAGTGCTGCTCTGATAGGAATCTACCACAAATGGGATGGCCTTAACAAGCAGGAGTTTATTCTTACAATTTGGAGGGTTTAAGTCCAAAATTCAAAGTGCCAGGCTCTAGGGGCTGGGTGAAAGCCCCTTAACCTTGGTGTCCAGCTCTGCCTCCTGCTCCTGGCCCACTGGAGCTAGAGGCATTTCTTCACTCAGACAGCTGCTGGCTGCTAAGGCTGAGAAGCCCCAAGGTTGACGAGTAAAAAGGCACAGTCCCTATGTTGCCAAACCACACGGGAGGCCATTAACTCAAATCCATGGTAAGTCCCAAGGTCAGCAGAGCATGGCAGGCTGCTGAATAACAACACGGCTACATGCAGGGTCCAAGCATGCCACAAGCTAGAAACCATTCCCAAAGCTGCTGCTTATATACAGGAAGCAGACCACATACCCAAAGCAGCTACTCAGCTGCTTGTGGTAGATCCTACCATGGAATTGATTGCCAGTCTCATCATGGGGAATAACTACCACCAGCTGCCCAGCCACTCAAACAGGCTCAGCCAAGTTGACACAAAAACATAACCACCACAACCTGCTTCACTGGTTTTGGTCCTCTACAGAACCCAGACTAAGACAAGTGGTTTATCAAGGAAGCAACAGAATACAACCTAGGATCAGGATCAGGAAGCATGCAGGCAAAGTCTGCCTATAGGGTTTTTAATAGCTAATTTTTTTGAAAGTAGATCATCAGGGCTTTCTTCCAAGGCACCTCTGGGTGGGTTTGAAACTCCGCTTTTTCAGTTAGCAGCCAAATACATTAACTGTTTACAGAGTGGTGCACGGTACAGACACTACCTCCTCCAGAGTCAGGATGGTACACAAGTCATCCAGAAACAGATTATACAGAGAGAGAAGGTCAGGAGAAGGGAAATGGATAGGACCTGAAAATTGCCTGCATGTTTACTCAAAAGGGATTAACTTTTGTTCCAGAAGTGACTGAGATATATCAAGTAGTAATAATATGTGTTTTCTGATCTGGGGTCATCAATTAGTTGAGCTTTATTACAGAGCTTAAAAAGGTTACCTTTACTGTACATCTATCTGTGACTATGAATTTCATACCACATTTACAAGCATATAAACAGATCATTATAATGCAATGAGATATGTGGTAAATAAAAGAATGCTTAGAGATCAGTAGGAACTGAGAAAGGAAGCACTTATCTCTTCCTGGGGGAAAAACGGAAATAATTCACAGAGGAAATTGCATTTGAGCTGAATTTTGAAGCCCTTGTTAACAGACATGTGAGAGGAAAACATTCCAAACAAAGACACAGAGCCACAAAAGGGCAAGGCATGTTTTGCAAAATGTGCAGGGCAGTGGCAAAAATGGCAGAAGATGATGCAGAGAGATAACTGGAGCCTTATATGCTTTTTTGTTGTTATTGTTGCTGTTAAGTCAGCTCTGACTCATGATGACCTTACGTATAACAAAACCAAACGCTGTCTGGTCCCACACCACCTTTATCTTCATACATATGTTTGAGTCTATTGTGGCTATTATGCCCTCAGTTATACTGAGTTATTTCCAGTCTAGGGGGCTCATCTTCCAGCACCATATTAATCAATATTCTGTTGTGATCCATAGGATTTTCATTGGCTAATTAGTCTGTCTTTGTCTGGAAGCTCTGCTGAAACCTGCCCACTTGGGTGAAATACTTCCAACTTCATAGCATCATGCAAGCCACCACTGTATGACAAATTGACAGACAGGTGGTGGTATGCTTTTGTAAGGTGTTTAAATATAATGATCTACACAGAACAGAAGGAGCCAATGTCTATATGCTAGAGATTGTCTGATCAGATTAACCTTCTGAAAACAACACTCTGAAGATGCAATGAAGTGGTATGGTAGTAGTGGGACAGAAAAGAGGGACTGGGTCTGGGAGACAATTCTGAACATAAAGTAGATTTGTTGTTGTTGTTGTTGTTAGGTGCCATCGAGTCGTTTCTGATTCATAGCGACCCCATGCACAGCAGAAAGAAACACTGCCCGATCCCGCGCCAGCTCCAGAATCCCTGCTATACTTGAGCCCATCATTGCAGCCACCATGTCAATCCATCTCGTTGAAGGCCT
>NW_006921906.1:2156970-2162308 GCF_000298275.1 Orycteropus afer afer
GGTAATTCTTCTTTGTTTCCAACTTTTGCATTCCAGTCACCAGTGATAATTAACACATCCTGATTGCATGTTTGGTCCATTTCAGACTGCAGAAGTTGATAAAAATCTTCAATTTCCTCCTCTTTGGCTTTGGTGGTTGGGGCATAAATTTGAATAATATTCGTATTAATGGGTCTTCCTTGTAGGCATATGGATATTATCCTATCACTGACAGCATTGTACTTCAGGACAGATCTTGGAACATCCTTTGTGATTACGAATGCCACTCCATTCCTCTTCAAACTGTCATTCCCGGCATAGTAGATCACATGGTTGTCTGATTCAAAGTGGCCAAAACCAGTCCGTTTCAGCTCACTAATGCCGAGGATATCAATGTTTATGTGTTCCATTTCCTTTTTGACAACTTCCAATTTTCCTAGATTCATACTTTGTACATTCCATCTTCTGATAGTTAATGGATGTCTGCAGCTGTTTCTCTTCAATTTGAGTGGTGCCACATCAGCAAATGGAGGTGTTGAAAGCTTTACCTTATTCATAGGAGTAAGGCTGGGTTTACTCAGATGATGCAGCTCTTTCCCAGTCCTATTTTGAGAGCCTTCTAACCTAACCAGACTATTCATAAAGTTGTGCAGTAATGTATCAAACAGTGTTTCTTTGCTATTCATAAGGTATTCCCTAGCCAATTCTTTGAGAAGTGGACAGCCTCTTCCTTCTTCCTAGTCTGTCTCAGTCTGTAAGCTGGGCTGATACCTGTGCACCATGTGCATCCCTCTGGGTTTGAAACACCAGTGGCTCAACCTCAAAACTCACATCAACATGTCACCACGGTAGGACAAACCGACAGACAACGCTGTCTCCCTGTTGGAAACCTCTTGTACCACCCTTGCCTGGGTCACTGTGGCTGACTCCTCCTCTGTCTGGGTTCCTGGCCTTTTAATCCCCTGTCTCTTGCTCTCCTGTCCTGCTGCTTTGGGCATGCCTGAGTTCACTCTCTTCACCTGGATCTCTGTGGCTGACTGCTCCTCTGTCCTGGTTCCTGGCTTTTAATTCCCTTTCTCTTGCTCTCCTGCCCTGCTGCTTTGGGTGTGCCTGGCTTCTCTCTCATCACCTGGATCCCTGCAGCTAAAGTGGATAAGCTTTGATAACTGATTACACAGATGTATGGAAGATGGGCCACCATCTGTAAGTTTGTCATACTGTGGTGCTGTGTGTTGCTATGATGCTGGAAACTATGCCACTGGTTAAATACTGGCAAGGTCATTCATGGTGGTCAAGTGTCAGTACCGCCTCCAGGCAAGGACAGACTAGAAAGAAAGGCTTAGCAATGTACTTCTTTAAATTACTAAAAACTCACTGCTGTCGAGTTGGATCTGACTCATAGCCACCCCTCCTTGGGTTTCTGAGGCAGTATCACTACGGAAGTAGATCGCCCAATCTTTCTTCTGAGGAGTGGCTGTGGGGTTTGAACCACCAGCCTTCTGGTTAGCAGTCAAGTGCTTTAGGCACTAGGCTACCAGAGCTCCTCTTCTTTAAATTAGCCAGTAAAAATGGTATGGCTGGCATTAGAATATTGTTTTATATAGTGCTGTAGAATGAGTCCCCTGCATTGAAAGGGACCACATAATAGCTGTGACAATGGACTCAAACATACCAACAATCATGAAGATGGCACAGGGTGGGCAAAATTTGTTCTGTTGTGTATGGGGCTGCCATGGATCAGAGCCAATGTGATGGTGACTAATACGAACTAACAATTTGCAGGATGGGAGAGAAAGGTAAAGAATAACTCAGTGATTTGTAGATGAGTGGTTTGTAATACCTTTACTATATTGAGGGAAAACGGGAGAGGGAAGAAGCTTTGGAGATTATAATAAGTACATTTATTTGTTCAGAGAATGAGTTTAAGTGATCCTTGTTGAAGCCTTACTAAGTGCCAGGTGCAGTACTAGGTACTGGAATGAACCAAACACAGCACTCCTTTCCTGAAGTTCATAGTCTAGTGTGGAAAACTAATATTAAACATTACTTGAATAGTTAGTTAATTAGAGTTGTGATAAATATGATGAGGGAGAAGTTTGGTGATGCCAGGAAAGCATATATTAGTGAGATCTAATTTATTTAAGAGACAGGGGACATTTAAGCTGAGCTCTGAAGAATGAGAAATTGTTTTCTATGCAAGCAGTGACAGAGTGGAGAGCATGTCAAGCACAACAAATAGCATAGGTGAACGCTGCAAAGCAGAAGAAAATTTCGGGGGATAAAGGGACTAAAAGGAACATTTTAAGTTACATTAAGGACAAAGATCCCACTCTGCATGCAAAAGGAAATCACTGAAAGGTTTTAAGAAAAGAGAAGGCATAGAAGGATTATCATTGATGTAAAACACTGGCTGAAGTGTGAGGAATGGCTTGGAAGAAGACAAGAGTAACAAGGTGAAACTACCTAGGAGAACAGTGCCAAGATAGCTACCAGGCTTGGACCCAGGTACGGGACTGAAGTAGATGTTGGACTCACTTACTGAGATAGTGAGCATTGAATGAGGAACAAATATATTTGAAGGGGGCTGAGGGAATCATAAGTTCAGTTACATGAATGTTGATTCTCAGATACCTATGAAACATTCAAACAGAAATGTCCAGTTAGATATTCAAGCCTGTAGCTTGGAGGAGTAGTTTGGTTTGCAAATATAAATTAAGAAATAAGTAGTATGTACTTAGAGCCAAGGAAAGGAATTCTGTTGCATAGAAGAAAAGAAGAATGAGAAAAGAGGATTGAGGGATACTTTGAGGCATGTCAGCATTTAGGTAAGGAGAAGGTGCTGCAAAGGATACTTGACATTTAGGAATAAAACTAGGACAGCATGGGTATCTAAAAAACAAGGAAAACAGTGCTTTGTGAAGAAGGAAAAGAACTGTAAGGAATCAATAAGATAAGTGCTGAAAGTGTACATTGGACTTGGTAACAAGAAGATCATCAGTCATTATTGTTGTTGTTGTTGTTAAGTGCCGTCGAGTCGTTTCCGACTCATAGTGACCCCATGCACAGCAGAACGAAACACTGCCCGATCCTGCGCCAGCCCCACAATCCCTGCTATACTTGAGCCCATCATCGCAGCCACCATATCAATCCATCTCGTTGAAGGCCTCCCCCTCTTTCGTCGACCCTCCACCCTACCAAGCATGACATCCTTCTCCAGGGAATGGTCCCTTCTTACAACATGACCAAAATAGGTGAGATGAAGTCTGGCCATTCTTGCTTCCAAGGAGCATTCCGGCTGCACTTCATCCAGGACAGATCTGTTAGTTCTTTTAACAGTCCATGGTACTTTCAGCATTCTCCGCCAGCACCACAACTCAAAAGCATCAACTCTTCTTCGGTCTTCCTTATTCATTGTCCAGCTCTCACATGCATATGAGGCAACTGGAAATATCATGGCTTGTGTCAGGCGCACCTTAGTCCTCAAGGAGATATCCTTGCTCCTCAGCACTTGAAATAGTTCCTTCGCAGTTGACTTTCCCAATGCTACACGTCATCTAATGTCCTGACTGCTGCTTCCGTTGGCATCGATTGTAGAACCAAGCAACGTGAATTCTTTGACAAGCTCAATCTTCTCTCCATTTATTGTGATGCTGCTCATTGGTCCAGTTGTGAGGATTTTTGTTTTCTTTATGTTGAGATGTAATCCATACTGCAGACTGTATTCTTCAACCTTCATCAGTAAGTGCCTCAAGTCATCCTCACTTTCAGCAAGCAAAGTTGTATCGTCTGCATATCTCAGGTTGTTAATGATTCTTCCTCCAATCCTGATACCACATTTTTCTTCATATAGTCCAGCTTCTCAGATTATTTGCTCAGCATATAGATTGAATAAGTGTGGAGACAGAATACAACCCTGACGCACTCCCTTCTTGATTTTAAACCATGTAGTGTCCCCATCAGTCATTATAGCAAAAGCATATTTTTAGGAATGGTAGGGGCAAATGCCAGACTGATGTGGGTTGAAAAATGAATAGGTGACATCATTGTTGTTAGGTGCCATGAAGTCAATTTCAACTCATAGCAACCTGATGTACAACAGAACGAAACACTGCCTGGTCCTGCATCATCCTTACTGCCCTTGCTATGCTTGAGTCTGTCGTGCAACCACTGTGTCAATCCATTTCTTTGAGGGTCTTATTCCCCTTTTTCTCTGACCTTCCACTTCACTAAGCATGATATCCTTCCCCAGGGACTGGTCCCTTCTGATCACATGACCAAAGTAGTGGAATAGGTGATAGGAGATGAGAAATGAAGTGGCAAAAATTCAAGAAAATTAGTTGTGAAGGGGTGAGATTTTTATTTGGGATATGCCTGTAGGGGGTTGAAGTGGAGCTGTCCAGAAAGAGTTAGACATAAAAAATTGTAGCTGAGGGAACATGTGTTGGATGAGGTTTGTTTTTGAAAAATGTGGAAGTGGGAGATCCTGGATAGAGTGGGAGAAAAATGGGGAACAAAACTCAAAATCATCAAAAAGATCAGGCTTACTGGTCTGATAGAGATTGGTGAAACCTCCAAGACTATGGTCCCTAGTTGCTCTTCGGGCCTGGAATTGAACTCACTGCCCAAACAATAGACAGGCATATAGGGTGAACATTTACACAAGGTAAGTACATTCCTTAGCACAATTAATCACAAGAGATCAGATTTGCACAGAGAGGTAGTTCAGAAGGCAGAAATGCATAGGAAAGAAGGACAGAGGGAAAAGATAACCACAGGGAGGCAGTAGGAAGAGAGTTGTTACATTATGAGGATTGCAGTCAATGTCATGAAACAAAATGTCCATGAACTCCTGTATGGAAAATGAATTTGCTCTGTAAAATTTCATGCAAATCACAATAAAAATAATTATAATAAAAATGTAGAAGTGATTGTTGAAACCTAAGTTAGGTGAAATCACCATGGAACAGTATGAAGGACAACAGAAAGATAGAGACAGAGTCTCAAAGGATACAAAGCAAAGTAGAACTAGAGGAAGTGGAGCCCTAAGAAGAGACTGATGAATAATTGTCAGACAGAAAGATAACCAGGATAGCATGTGCTGAAGCTAGAAAAAGTTTCAGGAAGTACAAAATCCTGCAAGTAAATGAGATGAAAATTCAAAACAAATCTTTGTATTTAACGTTTGAGAAATCATTTATGACTTTAGCTAGAGAAATTTTAGTAGGGGAATAGAGTCAGAAGCCAGATCATAAGGAATTTGTGCAAATATTGATAGTTGAATAAATGAAAGAAATGAACACTGACTTTTATTTAAAGGAGTTTATCAACATATATAACATAAAATCAATTAATATTCATG
>NW_006921906.1:2162583-2163356 GCF_000298275.1 Orycteropus afer afer
ATTCTTTGCCTTGAGCCAAGATCCATCTGACAACAGCTATGATATCCCTTGTTCCACGTCCTCCTCTGAATCCAGCTTGCACCTCTGGAAGTTCTTCTCTGTCAATATACTGCTGCAAACGTTTTGGAGTTATCTTCAGTAAGATCTTACTTGCGTGCGATATTAATGATATTGTTCTATAATTTCCGCATTCTGTGGGATCCCTTTTCTTTGGAATGGGTACAAATATGGATCTCTTCCAGTCAGTTGACCAGGTAGCTGTCTTCCAAATCCCTTGGCATAACCGAGTGAGTGCCTCCAATGGGGCATCCATGTGTTGAAATATCTCAATCAGTATTCCATCAGTTCCCAGAGACTTGTTCTTCACCAATTCTTTCATTGCAGGTTTGACTTCCTCCTTCAGGATAATTGGTTCTAGATCATATGCCACTTCCTGAAATGGATGAAGATCGACCAGTTCTTTTTATTAGTGACTCTGTGTATTTCTGCCATCTTCTCTTGATGTTTCCTGCATCATTCAACATTTTGCCCATAGAATCTCTCAACATTGCAACTCGAGGCTTCAATTTTTTCTTCAATTCTTTCAGCTTGAGAAATGCTGAGCGTGCTCTTCCCTTTTGGTTTTCAAACCGCAGGTCTTTGCACATTTCATTATAGTAATTGGTTTTGTCTGCTCGAGCTGCTCTTTGAAATCTTCTGTTCAGCTCTTTTAGCTTGTCATTTCTTCCATTTGCTTTAGCTACTCTCTGCTCAAGGGCAAGTTTCAGAGTCTC
>NW_006921906.1:2163456-2173622 GCF_000298275.1 Orycteropus afer afer
CCTTCCTTCCGAGGAGTGGCTGGTGGGTTTGAACTGCCAGCCTTCTGGTTAGCAGTCAAGTGCCTTAGGCACTATGCTACCAGAGCTCCTATTACTAGCATAGTTAACATATTAGTTAACATAAACATATGTTAATATGTGCATTATAGTTATTAAGGAGCTCTGGTGGTGTAGTGGTTAAGGCATTTGGCTGCTAACCAAAAGGTGAGTGGTTTGAACCCAACAGCTGCTCCACAGAAGAAAGATGAGGCAATCTGCTTCCATAAAGATTTACAGCTTTGGAAACCCAATGGGGGTCTCTATGAGTTGGAACAAACTTGATGGTAGTGAGTTTATACTTATATTAATAATTATATCAATCAATATAATTGCTATCAGTATTACTAAATTATTAAGAAAAAGGAATATAAGCCAATTAAGAAGGGGCAAAGGATATGTATATGCAAGTCACAGAAGAGGCAGTGTAAGAGGCATAATCAACCTTACTAATAATCTGGAAATGGAAGCAAAGGAAAAAGAAATACCATTTTCCTCCATCAGAATGGCAAAAGTTTGAGTTTAATAATAATCAGGTTCGGTGAAATCTACAAAGAAAATGTAGCTTCATCCTATTCTGTTATGTTCTTTTCATCTTTAGGAGTTCCTTTCATTGGGTAATTGCAAGGGGATGGGAATGGAATAAGTTATAATCAGCCTTACTTGGTAAATAGCAACACTTCTTTGGGTTTCCGAGGCAGTTTTTCTACGGAAGTAGATTGCCCAATCTTCCTTCTGAGGAGTGGCTGGTGGGTTTGAACTGCCAGCCTCCTGGTTAACAGTCAAATGCCTTAGGCACTATGCCACTAGAGCTCCTGGTAAACTTAGGGCTAGCCAATATTTTAAATATCCTTTTTAGTTAACTCAGACTTTTGGATAATGCTGAGTGTCTCTATTTTCTCTCTCTTCCCCTGTTCTTCTCTTCACTGACAATTTTGTACATAGGAAGTGGGCTTATGTATTTCATGGTTGTAGAAGCAAAGGATTCTAGATCCATGTAGTATTCTTTGAATCTGTGTTCTCTGTTGCACAATAGTGTCTTGTCTGCTCCCTGTACTAGTGTGTGAGATGTAACGGTTCTGATTGCGCACTGTTGGCATATCTCATTGTAGTCTGTGGTTCCATCCATCTCCCTCAGTTTTGAAGTCCCCTTCTATGATAAATTCTACATCAAGACCTCCTAGGCCTCTGGTGGTTCCTTAGGCTTTTTATCACCTCTGCATTCCCTCACCTGTGTCCAAAGGAAAAAACCTAAATTTTCAGTATATTACACAGAGGCTCAACCATCTAGTCACTTCCTTCAGCTGTACAGTGCTGTTTCCCTGCACCATGTTGGTTAGAGTCACATTCAGAATTTCTTAGACAAGCAGTTGGTTCATGTTAATTTTTTTTGGTAGGTATTGCCAATTTGCCTTCCAAAGTGTCTGTATATTTTATTTAGCACCAACAGTGGATAATTTGACTTTTCTGAATCAGAAGCAAGTCTCAGAAGCCAGTCTTTGGAAAGAGAGTCCCTTTATTAATATATAAAGCACCATGCCTAGAGAGCTACACTATTAGTTAACTATTGCTAACAAATATGGCAAGTTGATTCTGACTCATAGCAACCCTATAGGACAGGGTAGAATTGCCCAGTAGGATTTCCAAAGCTGAAAATCTTTGTGGAAGCAGACTGTCACATCTTTCTCCCATAGAGTGGCTGGTGGGTTCGAACCACCAACTTTTCAGTTAGCAGCCAAGCAATTAACCACTGCACCACCAGGGCTCCTAGTTTTATAATGAACCATCCCAAAACTTAGCAGCTTAGAACAACCACTATTCATTTATTCTGTGGATTGGTGGTGTGGATGAGGCTTCACTAGGATGGCTTTTCTCTGCTCCATGTGGTATCAGCAAGGCTCATGCATACAACTGGGCTTCAGTGGGAAAGTTGAGATGCTGGGGGGCTCTCTGATAAACATCAATGGAAATAAACTGAAAAAGTTGTTATATGTTTTGAGTTGTTGTGGGAAAGGTCTTGGGGGTTCCTCCTAGATGGACTTCAGCTTGATTTGAATTTTTAAAATTTTTACAGTGAGAATATGTATTATTATAAGTTAATTAGGTGGTAGAAGAATGGAGAAATATAAGGTAGTAACTTTAGAGGGATTGAATCAAGAAAAATTTAACTTTTTTTTAATGATGCTAAGAGTAGTTAGAGACTCTGAAGAGAATGGACATAAAGAAAAGGGGTGTCTTGCTACTCTAGTGCTGCTATAACAGAAATACCACAAGTGGATGGCTTTAACAAACAGGAATTTATTCTCTTACAGTTTAGGAGGCTAGAAGTCTGAGTTTAGAGTGCCAGATCTAGGGGCTGGGTGAAGACCCCTCAACATTGGGCTGCAGCTCTGCCTCTTATTCCAGGACTATTGGAGCTGGAGACTTCTCCTAACTCATGCAGCTGCTGGCTACTGAGGCTGACAAATGTAAGGTCAGCAAATAGAATGGCACAGTCCTCAAATTAACAGGTACAAGGCAGGCCACTGGTTCAAGTCCAGGAACTTGAGATGAAGATTCATCCAAATGCAGGATCCAAAATGTGCCGACATGCTAGAGATCTTTCTCAAAGTGTCTCCTTATATAATGGAAACAGGCCACACCCCCAAAAGGCAAATATTCAGCTGCTCACAGCAGATTCCATGATGGAGGTGATTACAATTTCATCACGAGGAATAACTACATCCAGCTGCCCAGCCACTCAAAACCAGACCCAGGCAAGTTGACACACACCTTAACTACTACCGGGGATAACTGGTAGAGCAAGATCTTGGTGGAGTCAGGAGAGGGTGGAGTTGAAGTTCGAGGTGGAGAAGTTAACCGTGGAAATGGAAGCTACAGAGACAAGAATGGGTATTGTTGTGTTTAATCTGACAGGAAAAGGGGAGCAAATTGAGACAAACTGCTTGATGACCAGTAAAGGCTCAGTGGAGAACAAGGCAAGACCCCCAAATGAGAGTAAATGGAGCAGTGTCCAGTTATTGCCATTGTGATTATTTTGGAGTGATTGTGTCACCTGGCCCTGGATCTGCTGAGTGTGCTTAAGTATGCTTCAGGGTGTGTCCATGCCAATTCATTGGGTGGAGTGATTTAGAGCTGAGAGTTTCAGGCATGGTGTTTCTGAGAATTAGTAACATCTTCTATGATGTCATTATTTAGAGCAAGGTCTTTCAATTTGGCACTATAAACATTTTGAGCTTTGTTGTAGATGGTTGTCCTGTGTATTGTAAGATGTTTAGCAGCATCCTTGATCTTTGGCCTTTGCTTACTAGACACCAGTAGTACCCCCCCACCACCAGTTATGACAATCAAAAATGTCTCCAGGCATTGCCAAATGTCATCTGAACAAGAAGGCAAAATCTTCTCTGGTTGAGAACCACTGATTTAGAGCTAAAGCTAGTGAGAAGAGCTATTTCTCAGGAATGAGCAGGCTAGTCTACTTTTCAGGAATGGCCTGCCTTGCCTTCCTTTCTGGAGGTGGGAAAGCCTTTGACAGTTCATGCAAAGTATTCACAGGGAATCCACACCCAGACTCTTATTATTAGCTGTTTATGCTAACATTGCTAACAATGAAGGTATTCTCTGCCTCAAAATCCAAAGGTGCCAGATCAGCCAATCCTTCTCTTATGTAACTTCTCACTATCACCATCTTGGACAACAGAAAAAATTTCTCCCTGAGATATGGGACTCTTGTGATTCAAAGCCAATTGCCCCCTCTTCTCTGATCATTTATAAAAATTATGTCAAATTACAATGTAAAATTATAATATAAAAGTATACCAGGACTCTCTGGGTATGTAGTTGTTAGGCACCATCAAGTTGGTTCTGACACAATCATTGATATGTTTTAGCCCATTGTTGCAGCCATTGTGTCATTAAATCTTGTTGAAGACCTTCTTTTTTGCTGGTCCTTTACTTTACCAATTACGATGTACTTCTCCAGGGACTGGTCCCTCCTGATAACATGTCCAAAGCACGTAAGACGAAGTTTCTCCCTCCTCATTTCTACAGAACAGTCTGGCTGTACTTCCAAGACAGATTTGGTCATTCTTTTGGCACTCAATGAGATATTCAGTATTCTTTGCCAATACTGTAATTCAAATGCATCAATTCTTTGGTTTTCCTTATTCATTTTCCAGCTTTTGCATGTACAGGAGGCAATTGAAAACTTCATAGCTTGCTTCAGGCACACCCTAGTTCTTGAAGTGACATCTTTGCTTTTTAACACCTTAAAGAGGTGTTTTGGAACAGATTTGCTCAATGCAATATGTCGTTTGATTTCCTGACTGCTGCTTCCACAGGTGCTGATTGTGGGTTCAAGTAAAATGAAATCTTTGACAACTTCAGTCTTTTCCCTGTTTATCATGATGTTGCTTATTGGTCCAGTTGTGAGGATTTTGGTTTTCTTGTGTTGAGGTGTAATCCATACTGAAGGCTGTAGTCTTTGGTTTTCATCGGTAAGTGCTTCAAGTCCTCTTCACTTTCAGCAAGTTAAGTTATGTCATCTACATATCTCAGGTTGTTAATGAGTTCATATAGTCCAGTTTATTGGATTATTTGCTCAGCATACAGATTGAGTAAATAGTCTAAAAGGATAAAACCCTGACACACATCTTTCCTGATTTAAAACCACACAGTATCCCCTTGTTCTGTTTGAAAGACAGCCTCTTGGTCTATGTACAGGATCCTCCTGAGCACAATTAAATGTTCTGGAATTGCCATTCATCTTTGCAATGTTATCCATAATTTGTTATAATTCACACAGTTGAATGCCTTTGTGTAGTCAATAAAACACAGATAAATATCTTTCTGCTATTCTTGCTTTCAGCCAAGATCCATCTGACATCAGTAATGATATCCTTCATTCCACATCCCTTCTGAATCTGGCTTGAACTTCTCGTAGTTCCCAATCGATGTTCTCTGGGTATAAATATCAAAAAATTAGTCAAAGGTATGTGTCTTAGTTACCTAGTGCTGCTGTAACAGAAATACCACAGTGGGTGGTTTCAAAGGACAGAAATTAATTTTCTCACAGTTCTTGAAGCTAAAATTCCTAATCAGAGTCTAAGCTATATTGATTCCTTCCTTGTCGATAGTTGCAGTTGTTCCTTGGCTCATTGGCAATCTTCCCATGGTATCTGTCTTCCCCTGTATGTGTGTATTTGTGTCTCTGTACCTAATCTACTGTTTTTATAACTCAGAAGTAATTAGATTGAGAACCCACCCCACTCAATGGGTATGTCCTAATTAGCATAACAAAGAAAATCTTATCTCCAAACAATTACATTCACAAATGCAAAGGTTAGGATTCCAACAAATATTTTGGGTGAAGACAGTTTAATCCATAACAGTATGTATTATAACTTTAATCAAATCCTGACACAAAACATTACCCCTTCTCTGCTGGGATCTTCCTGTTCTCCCCTTCTTATTTATGGAGAATTAATTTATTGGCACTCTCTGCTTTCTAGGCCTTTTGCCAAGGGCTAGATCTTCAAAGATAAAAGAAAAAAATGTATGGTGCCTGTCCTGGAGGAACTCATATCAAAGAAATAATGCAATAAAGGGTAATAAATATTAATAGAACTATACACCTAGTATTTTGAAAGCACAGAAGGAGGAGAAGATCTGGAGCAGAAATGGAGTCCAAGGTCAAGGAGGCACTTCAGGGTAGTAATATTTTGGTTAACCCTTGAAGATTGCTGAGCAGTCCAGACAACTAGCCCAGGAAGGGCATTTCAGGCAGGAGAATGAACTATGGGAAGATAATGAGGCATGATCACATGTTGTTTTTGGAAGCCTTCAAAAAGGTAGATGTGGCTGAAGTGCAAGGGGTGGAGAGACAGAATGTAAACCTGGGAGCAAGTGAAGAAGGTAGCTAAGATATGTAAGTCATGTTAAGAAATTTGGGCTTATTCTGTAAATACAACTGTTTTTGTCATAGTTTTCTAATTGCTGGGCATTGTTCTATTCTTGACCTTTTTATCCTTTTTTCTATAGGAGCTCTTGTGGCACTGTGTTTAAAACATTGGACTGCTAAACAAAAGGTTGGTGTTTCAAACCCACCCACCCCTCCATGGGAGAAAGATGAGGCAATCTGCTTCCATAAAGCTTTACAGCCTTGGAAACTCTATAGGGTGGTTCTACTCTGTCCTACAGGGTAGCTATGAGTCTGAATCAACTGGATGGCAGTGAGTTTTTATCCTTTTTGCTACCTATTAGTGCAAGATACATCCTTTGCCTTCAGGTAAATATAACCCAGCCATCTATTTGATTACCACCCCTCCCCCAGAGAAATTTCTTCATGATCCTTTTTTTTTTTTTTTTCTATTTTCACTTTTGCAAAGCAGACCCTGTAATTTCCATCAATCTACCTTGTAGGGTCTTCTCTGCTATCTTCTAATTTCTGCTCTTCAAAATCCACAGGCTTCATTCATTCCCCTCTCCCAAATTCATTCCACTTTCCTCAACATCATTGTTGTTGTTAGGTGCCATTGAGTCGGCTCTGACTCATAGCGACCTTATGTACAAAAGAACGAAACACTGCCCGGTCCTGTGCCAGCCTCACAATCCTTGCTATGCCTGAGCCATCTTTGCAGCCATTGTGTCATCCATCTCATCGAGGGCCTTCCCCTTTTTTGCTGACCCTCCACTTTACCAAGCATAATATCCTTCTCCAGGGAATGGTCCCTTCTGATAAAATGACCAAAGTAGGTGAGACGAAGTCTGGCCATTCTCGCTGCCACGGAGCATACCAGCTGCACTTCCTCCAGGACAGATTTGTTAGTTCTTCTTGCACTCCATGGTACTTTCAATATTCTTTGTCAACACCAAAACTTAAAAGCATCAACTCTTCTTCAGTCTTCCTTGTTCACTGTCAAGCTTTCACATGCATATGAGACAATGGAAAATACCATGGCTTGGGTTAGGGTGCACGTTAGTCTTCAAAGAGACTTTTTGCTCTTCAGCACTTTAAAGAGGTCTCTTGCAGTAGAGTTGCACAGTGTAATACGCTGTTTGATTTCTTGGCTGCTGCTTCCATTGGTGTTGATTGTGGAAACAAGGAATATGAAATCTTTGACAACTTCAATCTTTTCTCCATTTATTGTGATGCTACTTACTGATCCAATTGTGAGGATCTTCGTTTTCTTTATGTTGTGATGTAATCTATACTGCAGACTGTAGTCATTAATCTTCATCAGTAAGTGCTTCAAGTCCTCTTCACAGGGTTGTGTTGTCTGCATATTGCAGGTTGTTAATGAGTCTTCCTCCAATCTTAATGCTATGGTCTTCTTCATATAGTCCAGCTTCTCAGATTATTTGCTTAGCATACAGATTGAATAAGTATGGTGAAAGGATACATCCCTGATACACTCCCTTCCTGATTTTAAGCCATGCAGTATCCCCTTCTGTTTGAACGTCAGCCTCCTGGTCTGTGTACAGGTTCCTCATGAATACAATTAAGCCTCCTATTAGGAGCTCTGGTAATGTAGTGCCTAAGGCACTTGACTGCTAACCAGAAGGCTGGCAGTTCAAATCCACCAGCCACTCCTTGGAAGGAAGATGGGGCAATCTACTTCCATAGTGATACTGCCTCAGAAACCCACGGAGGGGTCGCTATGAGTCAGGTCTGACTAAATGGCACATAACAACAACAACAAACAGGATATCATATATTCACCCATTCAGAGTAGAAATATAGGAAATATGGAAATTGTAAAAAATGAAATGGAACACATAAAGATAGATATCCTAGGTATTAGTGAGCTGAAATGGACTAGCCATTTTGCATCAGACAATCATATGGTTTGCTATGCCAGTGTGGTGGTTATGTTTTTGTGTCAACTTGGCTGGGCCTGGTTGAGTGGCTGGGCAGCTGGTGACAGTTTTTCCCCATGATGAGACTGGCAATCAACTCCATGGTGAGATCTACCACAAGCAGCTGAGTAGCTGCCTTAGGGAATGTGGTCTGCTTCTTGTATATAAGCAGAAGCCTTGGGGAATGATCTGTAGCCCATGGCACGCTTGGACCCTGCATGTAGCTGTGTTGTTGCTCAGCAGCCAGCCATTCTTTGCCAACCTTGGGACTTACAATGAACTTAAATTAATGGCCTGCTGTGTGGTTTGGTAACAGTGGAACTGTGCCTTTTTACTTGTCAACCTTGGGTTTCCCAGCTGCAGGAGCCAGCAGCTGTCTGAGTGAACAAATGCGCTAGCTCCAGTGGGCTGGGAGCAGGAGGTAGAACTGGGCCCCAAGGTTGAGGGGCTTTCATCCAGCCCCTAGAGCCTGGCACTTTGAACTTAGACATAAAGCCTCCAAAATTGTAAGAATAAACTCCTGTTTGTAAAAGCCATCCCATTTGTGGTGTATTCTTGTCAGAGTGGCACTAGGTAACCAGAACAGCTGGGAATGACAAATTGAAAAAGAATGGCATCACATTCATCATCACAAAGAGTGTTTCAAGATCTATCCTGAAGTACAGTGCTGTCAGTGATAGGATAATATCCATCCACCTACAAGGAAGACCAGTTAATAAGATTGCTATTCAAATTTACACACCAACCACCAAAGCAAAAGATGAAGAAATTGAAGATTTTTACCAACTTCTGTAGCCTGAAATTGACAAAACATACAATCAATATGTATTGATTATTGCTGGTAATTGGAATGTGAAAGCTGGAAACAAAGAAGAAGCATTGGTAGTTGGAAAATATGGCCCAGATGATAGAAATAATGCTGGAGATTGCATGATAGAATTTTGCAATACCAATGACTTGTTCATTGCAAATATCTTTTTCAACAACATAAATGGTGACTATACATGTGGACCTTGCCAGATGGAATACACAGAAATCAAATGACTCCATCTGTGGAAAGAAGCAATGGAGAAGAATACTATCAGTCAAAATAAGGACAGAAGCTGACTGTGGAACAGACTATCAAGTGGTCCTATGCAAATTCAGGTTGAAGCTGAAGAAAATTAAAACAAGTCCATGAGAGCCAAAATATGACCTTGAGTATATTCTACCTAAATTTAGAGACCATCTGAAGAATAGATTTGATGCATTGAACACCTGTGACCAAAGACCAGACAAGTTTGGGGATGCCATCAAGAATATCGTACATGAAGAAAGAAAACTATCATTTAAAAGACAGGAAAGGAAGAAAAGACTGAAGTGTATATCAGAAGAGACTCGGAAATTCAGAGTAGCTAAAGTGAAAGGAAGAAATATTGAAATAAACGAGATGAACACAAGATTTCAAAGGACAGCTTGAGAAGGCAAAGTAAAATATTAAAATGAAATGTGCAAAGACCTCGAATTAGAAAACCAAAAGGGAAGAACACACTCAGCATTTCTCAAGCTGAAAGAAATGAAGCCTCAAATTGTAATATTGAAGGATTTTATGGGCAAAATATTGAATAATGCAGGAAGTATCCAAAGAAGATGGAAGGAATACACAGAGTCACTGTGTCAAAAAGAACTGGTCAACATTCAGTCATTTCAGAAGGTAGCATATGATCAAGAATCAATGGCAGGCTGCACCCAAGGAACTGGCAAAAAACAATGTTCCAGCAATTGACGGAATACCCACTGAGATGTTTCCACAAATGGATGCTGCTCTGGAAGTGCTTACTCATCTGTGCCAGGAAATTTGGAAGATAGGCAACTGCCTGAAACAGATCCATATTTGTACCCATTCCAAAGAAAGGTGATCCAACAGAATGTGGAAATTATCAAACAATATCATTAATATCACATACAAATAAAATTTTGCTGAAAATAATTCAAAAATGGTTGGAACAGTATATTGATAGGGAACTTCCAGAAATGCAAGCTGAATTCAGAAGAGGAAATGGAATAAGGGATATCACTGCTGATGTCAGATGGATCTTAGCTGAAAGCAAAGAATACCAGAAAGAAAGAGACAGTGCTCTCACAGAATCCTGTGGTGGTAGGACTTAAGAATTAACCTAAAAATCACCCTGGTAGCCAAGGGCTGCACGGAGGACTGTGCACGGTGGCTGGGGAACAAATGGAGAAGGTGAAGAGTAAGGTGGGCTGAGCTGTGGACTTTTGCCTGTCCGGAG
>NW_006921906.1:2177047-2189219 GCF_000298275.1 Orycteropus afer afer
TGTGGTGGACTGTGGTCAATGACATGAGACAAAGTATATGTGAACTGCTGTATGGAGAGTGATTTTGCTCTGTAAATCTTCATCCAAATCACAATAAATAAAAGAAAATAAAAAACAAAACAAAAAAAGAATACCAGAAAGATGTTTGCCTATTGATTATGCACAGGCATTTGACTCTGTGGATCATAACAAATTATGGATAACATTGCAAAGGGTGAGAATTCCAGAACACTTAATTGTGCTCATGAGGAACCTGTACATAGACCAGGAGGCTGTTGTTTGAACAAAACAAAGTAATACTGCATAATTTAAAATGAGGGAAATGCATCAGGGTTGTGTATTTTCACCATCCTTATTCAAAATAATCCAAGAACCTGGGCTATATGAAGAGGAATGCAGAATCGGGATTGGAGGACTTATTAACAACCTGTGGTTTACAGATGACACAACCTTGCTTGCTGAAAATGAAGAGGACTTGAAACACTTATTGGTAAAGATCAAAGACTACAGTGTTCAGTATGGATTATGCCTCAGGATAAAGAAAACACAAATCCTCACAACTGGACCAATAAGTGGCATCACAATAAATGGAGAAAAGATTGAAGTTGTCAAATATTTCATTTTAGTTGGGTCCACAATCAACATTTATGGAAGCAGCAGTCAAGAAATCTGACATCGTATCACACTGGGCAAATCTGCAAAGACCTCTTTTAAGTTTTAAAGGGCAAAGATGTCACTTTGAAGACGAAGGTGTGCCTAACCCAAGCCATGGTATTTTCAATTGCCTCATAGTATGTGAAAGCTGGACAATGAAAAAGGAAGACTGAAGAAGAGTTGATGCCTTTGGATTGTGGTATTGGTGAAAAATACTGAAAATACAGTGCACTGCCAGAAGAACAAACAAATCTATCATGGACAAAGTGCATCTGGAATGTTCCTTGGAAACGAGAATGGCCAGACTTCATCTCACCTACTTTGGTCATGTTTTCAGAAGGGACCATTCCGTTCAGAAGGATGTCCTTTTGTACATAGGGTCACTATGAGTCAGAATTGACTCAACAACACCCAACGATAACAACACCACCACCCATTCAGAAGGTTTTAAGTATCCAAGACCCAGTTTCTTTTCATTATTTTTTTCTTTTTAATTTTTATTGTGATTTGGGAGAAAATGTACAGAGCAAATTCATTTTCCATACAGCAGTTCATACACATTTTGTTTCATGACATTGACTGCAATCTCCACTGTTTAACAGCTTACTTCTCACTTCCTCCCTGTAGTCACCTCTTCTCTGTGTCCTTCTTTCCAATGCATTTCTGTCCCCCGAACTATCTGCCTGCAAGTACTACACTTCTGTTCTCTCATGATTGATTGTTCAAAGGAGTGCATCTATCTGGTGTAAATGTTTACCCTACATGCCTGCCCATTGTTTGACTGAAAGCCACAGGAGAGAGTTCAATTCCAGGCCTGAAGAAAGTCTTGAGGGTTTCACCAGCCTCCATCAGACCAGTAAGCCTGGTCTTTTTTTCTTTTAATGATTTTGAGTTTTGTTCCACATTGTTCTCCCACTCTATCCAGGATCTCCTGCATGATCCCTTCTGAGTGGTAGACAGTGGTAGCCAGGCACCATCTAGTTTTTCTTTTCTCATAGTCTTATAGGCTGAGGTTTGCATGATCCACTACCACTAGTCCCTTCGAGCAATTGTTTTCATGAGTCTTTGGTTTTCTTCATTCTTCTTTGCTCTGGACAAAGAAAGATCGATTGTTGCATCTAGATGGCTGCTTGCAAGCTTTTAAGACCCCAGTCGCTACTCACCAGAGTAAGGTGTAGAATAATGTTTTTGTGTACTTTGTTATGCCAATTGAGATTAATGTCTCCCATGACCATGGTCCCGAGCCCACAGGTCCAACAACTCACTCCATCAGGATGGTTGACTGTGGCTAAGAAGTAACTCATGATTCATTTTTAAGAAGAATTTTCACATCTAAAACTCAATATAGATTAATTTTCCAAGCACCAATCAGTCTGGACATAACTATGTATAGTGTCCATAATTGTATATAGTGGTGTTTCAAGTTTGTCTTTTACTTTGGTGAAAGTAGCTGTTAAGGTACTTGTAGGCCCAGAGCAGGCTTCATTTCTCAGCATCTTTCACTAGTAAGTCCTGATTTCTATATATTTTTATCCCTGAAAGTACTTCCCAAGAGAGAACACATGCTTATATGATTACCAGATAAATTCTTAGGGTCATTTTATAGCAGCTAGCTGAGAGCAAGACACTATAGGAAGTGGACAGATTTGGATGTTTCAGGATTAGATAGAGAAAGAGAGAGAGAGAGCAAGGGTAACTTTCCCTACATCACGATGTATCTCATACACACTTGCCTCCTCACAGGAGCACTGATCTGGGACCAGGAACAGATCCAAGTTCTCTGAACTCTGGACCCTGTTCCCGGGAACCTTTTTATACATCTTCAGTATCACAAAGACACACCCAACTTGTCCTCGAGGTGATCAGCAGAGTTGGGAGTGCTGGGGAAGGCAGGGGTTAGGTGTGCAAGATGAAGAAGGTACCTTGAAGCTTTTGATGGCTCTCTTATTCTGGCCCTGATTTCTGATGAAGTTCAAGCCACTCCAAGGCTCTCTCTCCTGATCTTTCCTTTTTATTTGCCTTGTAATCTTTACATTTTTATTTTATTTTGTTTTATTCCTTTCCCCAAAGTGAGAAGAACTGGGGAAGTAAGACAAATGAGGGTCAAGCTGGATTTGGGTTTTAGAGTCTGCAAATATGGAATATTCTGAAATGTTATCAGTAATTTCTGTATCTTAATGCTTATTGTTTCTTTTCATTTTCCATCGTTTTAAAAGAGAGAATGCTAAGAAAGATGCCTCCAGAATTTTAAGGTAATGAGAGTAAAATTAGAGAGGATCAAAAAGTAATTGATAAAGGATTTTATAAAGATATCATTACTTTATCTCTCTCTCCCAGTTTCCCAGTGATATGGCTAATCAATGCAGCCAAGAAAAACCTTTCATGTCTCTCCTAAAACAAACAAACAGCAACAACCAGACCTACCAGGCTGGTTGAGACTAGATTTTTTTAGAGGACACCCTGAGACTGTTGCCTTGAGATACTCTTCAAACATTGAACCAAAACTAACCCTTAAGGTCACCTTGTAGCTCAAAAAATAATGAATGTCATCCATAAATACAGTGTTCCTTTGAAACCACCTCAAAATAGAAAAAATCAAACCCACTGCCATCAGGTTGATTCCAATGCATAGTGATCCCCTTGGGGTTTCCAAGGCAGTAAATCTTCATGGAAGTAGATAGCCCCACCTTCCTTCTGCGGAGTGGCTGGTGGGTTTGAACCATCAACTTTCTGGTTAGAAGACAAATGCCTTAGGCACTGTACCACACCAGAGCTCCTAAAACACCACTTATACGAGACCAAATGGTCAACAATTACTTTAAAACAAAGATGAGAATGTAAAGGGGAAGGGAAACTAGATCAATAGAAATGGAACAACCAAAACAGGAATAATGAGAATATTCATGCATGTGAAGATTGTACCAACATCACTGAACAACTTGGGTAGAAATTGTTCAATGGCAACCTAACCTAAGATGCATAAAAAGGTTAAAAACCTGGCTTCCAGCCAAACAAAAGACAGACATACGAGTTGAACATTTACCTGAGGTAGACACACTCCTTGGAGAGAACAATCATGGGAGAAAGAAGGGCTGTTTATGCACAGGGAGACAGTTCAGGGAGCAGGAGTGCATGGAGGGATGGACAGAGGGAAGAGGTAACTATCGGGAGGAAGTTAGGTAGCGGGGGTGGGGGCTGTTTCATTGGGGTAAATTGTAGTCAATGTCATGAGACAATGTGTGTGTGAACTGCTGTATGGAAAGTGAATTTGCTCTGTAAACTTTCACCCAAATCACAACTAAAAAAAAAAAAAAAAAAAAAGTTACAAACCTAAGGTTAATAAACCTTCACTGAACACACAATTAAATATTATTATTTTATTTAAAAAACAAACAAACACACACTTTTCATGTCTCTATTCCTAGAAAACTGCCCTACCCATGGAGATGTTTAGGCTTTGCTGGGGCCATTCCAATAAGACAGTGTAGAGGGCAGACTGTACACCCATGGAGGGTTGCTAAGCACTGAGGTCAGGAAAAGCTCATTTGCCCTCAGCTCTAGGCCTGGCCCAGCCAGGTCTGCCCTCACCATGGTCAGCTTCAGAGAAATAGGGAATTCTGGGGAATTCAGCCCTGGTCCTCCCTCCCTCATCCCAGCCTTCTTTCTCATAGCCAGACTGCTCAACAACTATCTAGCTATATTCCTTTATCTTTTCTCTGATTGTTCTTTGGCACTTTCCATCTCTTTCTATTTTCATCAGAATTCTGAGAGGAATCCTCTTAAAGTTGATTTTTTGGATCATTTGTTTTTCAGAAACATGTACACTATAATGTACCATCGCCATTATAGTTTTTTTTTCTTTTTTTCTAATTCAGAAATAAAAAGAAGAAATAATAAAGGAGACAAAGGATAGATTCAACTAAATAAAAATTTAGAACTACCCTCTGCAAATTATCCCAACACAAAAATTAATAGGCAAACGTACAAACTAGGAAAAAGTATTTGCTACCTGCGAAAGGGAGACCCTGGGTGGCACAAATGGTTAAGCACTCAAACCCACCCAGAGGTGCCTTGGGAGACAGGCCTAGTAAGCTGCTTTTGAAAGGTCACAGACTTGAAAACTCTATGGAGCAGTTCTACTTGGACACTCATGGAGTTGCTATGAATCCGAATCAACTCAACAGCAAACAACAATAGCATATCCTAATGAGTCACTAGGAGCTCTGGTAGCATAGTGGCTAAAGCACTTGACTGCTAACCAGAAGGCTGGCGGTTCAAACCCACCAGCCACTCCTCGGAAGGAAGGTTGGGCAATCCTACTTCCGTAGTGATACTACCTCGGAAACCCAAGGAGGGGTCGCTATGAGTCAGGGCTGACTCGACGGCACATAACAACAACAACAACAACAACGAGTCACAGGATAGGTTAATAGTATTAATTAGCCATATATATTATTAGTAATATATAAGTATTAGTATATATTAAAGTATATTAAAATGCATCCTGATGGGAACAAAAAAGGGACATAAAAAGCAATTCACAAAAGAAGTAGTAGTAAATCAAGATGAACTACCATGTTTGTAATAATAATAATAATTTAAAAAATACCCGTTGAATCAACTCAAAAAATATTGGAGAGATTGGCAAACTTTTAAACATTAGTAGTGAGAGCATAAACTAGCAAAATTTTCTGGAAGGCAATTTGGAAATTTGTGTTAAAGGCTTTTAAAAGTACAGATTGTTTGGTCCAGCAATTCTAGCCTTTAAACATAATCAAGGATTTTTATGCAAAAATGTATCCACAAGGTGGTATGTGTTCATCACAGTGTTTTAAGAGGAAATTGAAAAACAAAATGCAAAAACCAAAAAACTAAATGCCCAACCTTTAGAAACTGGTTCATTATAATTTATAAATCTTATAGAATAACAATCAATGACTTGGGAAAATGCTCATAATATAGAGCTAAGGACAAAGAGCAGGACATTACATAGATATAATGTATACAACATAATCCCAATTATGCTTAAGTACATACATGTATATATATGTGTCTTCAAAAATATGACATGCAATGTACCCAGAGTTAACTAAGTTATTTTAATAATAAGATTAGAGAGTATTACATGTTTGTCTTTGTGTTTTCTAGATTTTCTATCATAGAAATATGTTAAATATTTACTTTTGTAGCCAGGGGCTTTGAGGCTGCTTCACTTGGGTGTGGCTCCACGTGAAGGCCAGGGCCCAAGGTAGGAGGCCCAGGGGCTGCAGGCTGCTTTTCACTAGGAGCCGCTCTTCTTTAAGGCTGGGACCCAAGATGGGCAGGCCACGGGCTTAGAGGCTGCTGTTTGCTTGGGTGTGGCTCTATATTAAGGCCAGGGCTTGAGGTAGGCAGGCCCAGGGCTTGGAGGCTGCTTTTCACTTGAGTGTGGCTCTATATTAAGGCTGGGGCCTAATGTAGGTGGACTGAGACTGGGGCCTGTTTTTCACTTAGGGCGGCTCTTTTTTAAGGCCAGGACTTGAGGTAGGCGGGCCGGTCCTCAAGGGCTGCTTTTCTCTTGGGGGCAGCTATTTATTAAGGCCAGGGCCTGAAGTAGGCAAGCCAGGTCTCAGGGGCTGTATTTTGCTCATGGGCAGCTCTATTTTAAGGCCGTTACCTGAGGTAGGCAGGTGCAGAGCGGTTAGGAACAGCTAAAGGAGACGAACTTTTCCGTCATTTTGTCATCCTGTGGTGGCTTACGTGTTGCTGTGAGGCTGGAGGCTATGCCACCGTTTTGCAAAATGCCAGCAGGGTCACCCATGGTGGAAAGGTTTCAGTGGAGCTTCCGGGCTAGGACAGAAGAAGGAAGGGTCCATCTACTTCTCAAAGAATTGGCCAGTGAAAACCTTATGAATAACAGTGAAACACTGTCTGATATATTAGTGGAAAACTTTTTGAACAGCCTTGAAATATTGTCTGATATAGTGTTGGAAGATGAGCCCATCAGGTTGGAAGGCACTCAAAATTTGACAGGGGAAGAGCTGACTCCTTAGAGTAAAGATGACTTTAATGATATGGATGGAGAAAAGCTTTTAGGACCTCTACTGTCTGACATGGCACGACTCAAAATGAGTAGAAACAGCTGCAAACATTAATTAATAATTGGAACATGGAATGTACGAAGCATGAATCTAGGAAAATTGGAAGTTGTCAAAAATGAAATGGAACGCAATAAGATCAATATCTTAGGCATTAGTGAGCTGAAATGGCCTGGTTTGGGCCATTTTGAATCAAACAACCATATGATCTACTATGCGGAGAATGGCAAATTGAAGAATGGTGTGGCATTCATCATCAAAAAGACTGTTTCAAGATCTGTCCTGAAGTACAATGCTGTCAGTGATGGGATAATATCCATACACCTACAAGGAAGTCCAGTTAATACTACTATTATTCAAATTTATGCACTGACCACGAAAGCCAAAGATGAGGAAATTCAAGATTTCTACCAACTTCTGCAGTCTGAAATTGACCAAACATGCAATCAAGATGTGTTGATTATCACTGGTGAATGGAATGCAAAAGTTGGAAACAAAGAAGAGTTACCGGTAGTGAGAAAATATGGCCTTGGTGATAGAAATAACGTTGGAGATTGCATGATAGAATTTTGCAAAAAATGAAAAATGACTTATTCATTGCAAATACCTTTTTCAACAACATAAGTGGCGACTATACACATGGACTTCGCCAGATGGAGTACAGAGGAATCAGATTGACTACATATGTGGCAAAAGGCAATGTAGAAGTTCAATATCTTTGGCCAAAACAAGGCCAGGAGCTAATTGTGGAACAGACCATCAACTGCTTATATGCACATTCAGGTTGAAGTTGAAGACAATTAAAACAAGTCCATGAGAGCCAAAATATGACCTTGATAATGTTGTTGTTGTTATGTTCTGTTGAGTTGAAACCGACTCATAGTGACCCCTCCTTGGGTTTCCAAGGCGGTATCACTATGGAAGTAGATTGCCCAACCTTCCTTCCGAGGAGTGGCTGGTGGGTTTGAACCGCCAGCCTTCTGGTTAGCAGTCAAGTGCCTTAGGCACTATGCTCCCAGAGTTCCTATTAGAAGGATAGATTAATTATTTCATTTTAAGCATTTAGATAGTGCCTGGCCCAGTGTAAGTACTCAATAAATGATTGTTATTGGTTTGGGTGCTATCAGATCTGTTTCAACTCATAGGGAGCCCACGTGACACAGTAGAACTGCCTCATAGGGTTTTCTTGGTTGTAATCTTTATGGAGGCAGATCACCAGGTCTTTCTCCCAAAGGGCTGGGTTTGTTTGAACACCCAACTTTTCAGTTAGTAGTTGAGCACTTAACCATGGTGCCACCAAGTCTCCTTAATAAATGATAGTAACATGAATTAATAATAATAATTATATATATATATATGTAAGGAGTTCTGGTAGCACAGTGTCTAAGGCATCTAACTGCTAACCAGAAGATTGGTGATTCAAACCCACCAGCCACTCTGTGGACGCAAGACGCAGCAATTTACTTCCATAAAGATTTACCACCTCGGAAACCCAGTGGGGATTGTTATGAGTCAGAATCGACTCCATGGCAGTGGAGAGAGAAAGAGAGAATGTGAAGTGATAAATGATTTTTGTTTTCCTCTATATTTCTTTGAAAATAAGTATGGATTCTAATCTACATTTTAAAAAAAGTTATTTCAAAAATTTTGAATTTTTTTTAAATTTTCTAAAAAGACTTAAAATATTTACTGAATGAGAACAGTTTTCTGGAGGACTGACCCACTGTCCAGAGGCCAGAGAGCGGAGATGACTTTGCAGCAGAGATTCCCAGTATATGACTGGAGGGCAGTCTCAATAGCAAAGCCTCATTCTAATCAATTGTGTTAGTAGCCGCTAAATGGTAGATTAGCTGAATTGTAAAATGATATTACTACATTTTACATTGTCTGAAAAAAAAAAGATGAATAAAATGGAACTTGTTTGCACAATCTTCACAGGAGATCCCCAAAAGTAAATGAGAGAGTCTATCTGATATTTTCTATATTAATTGGGATAAATGAACTGGGTTTCAGCTGCTAACTGAAAGGTTGGAGGTTCAAGTCCATCCAGACACACTTCAGAAGAAAAGTCTGGTGATCTACGTCCAAATAATCAGCCACTGAAAACCCTATGGAGACAGTTCTAGTCTGACACACATGGGCTCACCATAAGTTACAACTGACTTGATCGTCTCATATGCATGGGAGAGCTGGACAATGATTAAGGAAGACCAAAGAAGAGTTGATGCTTTTGAGTTGTGGTGTTGGCAAAGAATACTGAAAGTACCAAGGACTGCCAAAAGAACTAACAAATCTGTCCTGGAAGAAGTGTGGCTAGAATGCTCCTTGGAAGCAAAAATGGCCAGCGTTTGTCTGACCTACTTTGGTCATGTTGTCAGAAGGGACCAACCATTCTCTGGAGGCTATCATGCTTGGTAAAGTGGAGGGTCAACGAAAAAGGGGAAGAGGCTTTCAACGAGTTGGGTTGACACAGTGGCTGCAACAATGGGCGTCAGGTATAGCAGGGATTGTGATGCTGGCACAGGACTGGACAGTCTTTTGTTCTGTTTACATGGGGTTGCTATGAGTTGGAGATGACTCGATGGTGCTTAACAAAAACAAGAGTATAACAAAGAATTTTAAAATCTTAGTGACTAAACACAGCAAAGATGTATTTCTCTCTCACATCACTATACTTGAGGGGAGTGAGGGGGTCCCACATAGTCATTCAGGCTTGCCAAAGTGTGGTTCTACCACAGGATCCCTGCATCCTACCAGCAGACTCTAAGGCAAGACAGAGCAAGTGGCAAGCTAGAAGTCAAGAAAATCAGTTATAGCAGGGGTCAGAACTAAAACCAGAACCTAAGATCAGGAAGCCTGAGAAACAGCCTGAAATGTATTTTAGTATCTAGGTAAAACATCAACAGGGCAGGATAATTAGCTAGCTACTTGTAAAAGTAGGGGCTTCTCACATACCAGGACTCACTTGGGGAGCGTGGGGGAGCCTGACTTTGTGAAGGACGTCTGTCTGGATCCACCTGGCTAGTGGAAGCATAAGGAGGACTGCAATGATAAGCAGCTCTGGGATTGGCAGAGGAAATGGGAGAAAGTACCATTTCCCCCTAGTTCTAGGAGCTTTCTCATTTTTAGCAAAATAAATCTGGATCTTTTCTCTTCCAAACGTTAATTTCTGTTCTACTGTCATCTAGGGAAGTGTCCTAAATATTGAATGCAGAGGAATTAACAAGATACAAGAGAATTAGCTCCTCTTTTCACCAAATTTACTCATGTAAAAGGCTTTCAGGTTCAGATATTTAACCTCAGAGAGCCTGAGAGCAGAGGCTGGTGGGGAAAAAGAAGCCCAAATCAAGGCCTTTTTTAATGAGTTTTTTCACCCAAAATATTTTGTAATTATTACTATTTTAAGTAAAAGTTTACCCACTGAGTTAGGTTCCTATTTAAAATTTTTTATACAAATTGTTCTGTGACACTGGTTACAATTTCCACAATATGTCAGCATTCTTTTTGCCATTGTTCTATTTCTGTTGCTCTAGCTTCCCTTGCCCTCCTTGCTTTCTCATCCTTGCTTTTGGGTGAATGTTGACTGGTCTCGTATAGTTAATTGTTTAACTATATGACACATTATTCATCAGTGATAGTACTTATTTTATAATCCAATTTATTGTTTGGCTGAGAGGTGACCTCCATGAATGGTTTCAGTTCCAGGTTGTTGTTGTAGTTGTTGTGTGCCATCGAGTCGGACCTGACTCATAGCAACCCCTCCTTGGGTTTCCGAGGTGGTATCACTGTGGAAATAGATTGACCAACCTTCCTTCTGAGGAATGGCTGGTGGGTTTGAACCGCCAGCCTTCTGGTTAGCAGTCAAGTGCCTTAGGCACTATGCTACCAAGTTCCCAGTTCCAGGTTAAAAGGGTATTTTAGAGCAGTGGTCTAGGAGATTTCTCTAGTCTCCATCAGTCCAGTAAATCTGGTCTTTTTTTTTTTTTAAGAATTTGAGTTTTCTTCTATGTTTGCCTTCTATTCTAACTAAGACCTTCTATTGTATTCCTGGTCGGAATGGTCAGTAATGGTAGCCAGACACCATGTAGTTCCTCTGGTCCCAGCTTAGAAGAGGTCATGGTCTGTGTGGGCTGTTAGTCCTGTGGACTAGTTTCTTCCTTGAATCTTTTACTCCAGACGAGTAAAGACTAATAGCTGTACTCTAGATGGTTGCTCACAAGCTTTTTTAAAAATATTTATTTATTTATTTATTTATTTTGCTAACAAGCTTTTAAGACTCCAGGTGCTACTTGCCAAACTAGCTTGGAGAACAATGACCTTATGAACTATTTTATGTCAATTGACTAAGTTATTCCATGAGACTATAGTCCAGAGCTCTTTAATTCAGAAAACCAATTCTGTGAGTTGTTTGGATATGTCTAGGAAGTCTCTGTAACCATGCCCTCTATGGGCTTTATTACATCTATGAATATATATGAAGCACACTCAAATATGTATTTACATATGCCTATTGATACACTTAGGAGCTCTGGTAGTGTACTGTCTAAGGCACTTGACTGCTAACCAGAAGGCTGGCGGTTCAAACCCACCAGGTACTCCTTGGAAGGAAGATGGGGCAATATACTTCCATAGTGATACTACGGTCAGGAAACCCAAGGAGGAATCACTATGAGTCGGGTCCGACTCGATGGCACATGACAACAACAACATTGATACACCTAAAGGAGCTCTGGCGGTGCAGTGCCTTAAGGCATTTGACTGCTAATCAGAAGGTTAGAGGTCCAAACCCACCAACTGCTCCACGGAAGGAAGGTGAGGCAATCTACTTCCATAAAGACTTACCGCCTTGGAAACTCAGTGGGGGTCGCCATGAGTTGGAATTGACTTGATGGTAGTGGGTTTGGTTTTTCTGGTTTATTGATACACCTCTACCTACACATGATGCACTCACATTTGCCTTCCTGTAGATATTTATGTATACCCTGCTACCTCTGTAACCACATACATATTTTTTTGTTGTTATGACTGTTGTTGCAAAATTGAATATGTTATAGCATTTATTAAGTTGTCTCTTTTTCTTGTGTACTTCTTAGTGCCTTCATTTACTTTGGTAAAGTTATACAGACTTCACTATTATTTGGTATTGCCTTACCCATCATCAAAAATAACAAGTATCTACTGTCTAGAAAATTATTTTCCCTCTCTCCTCTCCCATCCTAGGTAACCATCAAAGAACATTTCTGTCTATGTTTGTATCTATTACTAACTTTTTATAATAATATTTATCCTTTTGTGATTGACTTATTTCACTCAGCATAATGTCCTCCAGATTCATCCATGTTATAAAATGTTTTTCAGGCTACTCATTATTCTTTAGGATCTCTGGTGGCATAGTACCTAAGGCATTTGACTGCTAACGAGAAGGCTGGAGGTTCAAACCC
>NW_006921906.1:2196359-2197700 GCF_000298275.1 Orycteropus afer afer
GAGGTACAGATCTTGTTTAATTTTTCTGCAAATGGATATCCAGTTTTACCAGCCCATGTATTAACTCTGGTAGCATAGTGCCTTAAGGCACTTGACTGCTAACCAGAAGGCTGGCAGTTCAAACCCACCAGCCACTCCTTGGAAGGAAGGTTGGGCAATCTACTTCCATAGTAATACTGCCTCAGAAACCCAAGAAGGAGTCGCTATGAGTTGGGTCCGACTCGCCGGCACATAACAACAACACCTATCTAACCATGTTCCCTCCACTTCCCTCCCACCCCTGGTATCCAACAAAGAAAATTTCCTTCCATAGATAAACCTTTCCTTGACTTTTACAATAATGAACTAATATAATATTTGTCCTTCTGTGATTGACTTATTTCACTCAGCATAATGTACTCCAAGTTCTTCCATGTTATGCAGTGTTTTGCAGATTCTAGGTTACTCTTTATGATTGCGTAGTATTCCATTGTGTGTATGTATCAAAGTTTGGTTATCCATTCCTCAGTTGATGGACACCTAGGTTTTTTCCATCTTTTGGCTATTGTAAATAGTGCTGCAATGAACATCGGTGTGCATATGTGTGTTCTTGTCATGGATTTCACCTCTTTAGGATATATACACCTAGTAATGGAATGGCTGGGTCAAAGGGTATTTATAATTCCAACTTTTGAAGGAATTGCCATATTGCTTTCCCTGGTGGTTGTACCATTTGACAGTCCCACCAGCAGTGTATGGGAGTCTGAATCTCTCCACATCCTCGCCAGCATTTGTTATTTTCTGTCATGTTCAACTTTGCTACTAGTGCTGGGGCAAGATCGTATCTCGTTGTTTTAATTTGCATCTCTCTAATAGGTAATGATCATGAAGATTTCTTCATATGTTTGTTGGCTGCCTGAATATCCTCCTTGGTGTAATGTCTGTTCATGTCTTCTATCCATTTTTAAATTGGGTTATTTGTCTTTTTGTTATTGAGGTACTGGAGTTGTCTATAAATGCTAGAGATAGGCCCCTTGTCAGATGTGTCATTGCCAATTATTTTTTCCCAATCTGTAAGTTTTCTTTTCATTCTTTTGGAGAAGTCTTTGGAAGCACATAAAAATTTGATTTTTAGAAGGTCCCAATCATCTAGTTTCTCTTTTGCTGTTTGTGCATTTTGGGTTATTCTTGATAGTCTATTTATGCCATTATGGCCCCTAAATTTGCTCCTAGTTTTTCCTTGAGGAACTTTGTAGTTTCACGTTTCACATTTAAGTCTTTGATCCATCTGGAGTTAGTTTTTGTGTATGGTGTGAGGTACAGATCTTGTTTCATTTTTCTGCAAATGGATATCTAGTTTTG
>NW_006921906.1:2197800-2204694 GCF_000298275.1 Orycteropus afer afer
TTAAGTCTTTGATCCATCTGGAGTTAGTTTTTGTGTATGGTGTGAGGTACAGATCTTGTTTCATTTTTCTGCAAATGGATATCTAGTTTTGCCAGTACCATTTATTAAACAAACTTTCTCTTTCCCATTTCATGGATTTTGGCCCTTTGTAGAAGAAAACTTTTGGATGGAATGTATGCTGCATCACAACTTCAATATCCTCTGGACCCTCCTCCCCTTCACTCTGCACAAGGAGGGCTTCTGGAAGCTGCCTGAGTAAAATGACCAGATCCTCCTGGTTATGGTTGATTATTGGACTGGATGGGCACTTCACCCAAATGAGGCCTGTCAGATAGTCTCTCCTGTGAAAATTTTCAATTGGGAGAATGAGACATGGTTGGGGGAGGGGAGGGAAGCATAGAAGTAGGAAGAGGAGGAGGAGGCAGAGGACACAAAGAGAAAAAGAAAAAGAAAAAACAGATTGTTATAGTCTGTTTGTGTGATTTTGTATCATGTAAACTCAACAGTAGGGGTTTCTGCCATAGGGTTTGTGGCACAAGGGAAGCCAATAAACCAGCACACAAAGATAGCATGAACCAGAAGATCAATGTGTGTATTTCAAGTGTCATGTCTCCCTAAAATCTGTTACAATGGATGCATTTTAGAATGTAATAAATTCAATATGCTCTCTTATTGGGAGCTCTGGTAGCATAGTGCCTAAGGCACTTGACTGCTAACCAGAAGGCTGGCGGTTCAAACCCACCAGCCACTCCTTGGAAGGAAGGTTAGGCAATCTACTTCCAGAGTGATACCACCTCAGAAACCCAAGGAGGGGTCGCTATTAGTTGGATCTGACTTGATGGCAGTGAGTGTGGGTTGTTTTTTTTTTTTTTTTGGTTCATTACTCTTTATAGTTGGATATTTATTGAGTTTTGATATGTCCAAGACCTCTTTAATGTGGGATGTAAGACTTTCTCTTGTAGTCCATACTCTTGGGCTTGTACTAGTTAATTAGTATTGCTCTGAGCTGCTGCAGCCTGAGAGCATGGTTGTGGTGCTCTCAGAAAGGTGCTGGGAGTCCACATTGCTGACTACAGAAACTCATGTTAAAGACTTTTCTCTGAATTGCCTGAAGTATTAAGAACTTGCTAGCAGCCATCTGAGATACAACAAGTAATCTCTGGTCACCTAGAGCAACAGAGGAAGAAAGTGAGTCAGGAATAGGAGAACGAAATAGAATGAATGGCTGCCTCCATGAACAACTATCCCCTTTGTCTTGAGACCAGAAGAACTGGATGGTACCAGCTACCATTACTGAATGTTTTGGTCAATAATTTTATAGAAAAATTCTGATCAAGAGGGGGAAAATGCAGAAAATAATTTCAAATTCTCATTGAATGTAGAGTTCTTTTTAGAGCCATTGAGGCTGGATGGACTTCCAAAACTGTTGCCCTGAAATAATCTTGAACCTTAAACCAAAAATATCCCTCAAAGTCTTCTTTAAACCCAAGCAATAGTTTAGGTTAATTAGTAAAGAGTGTCTGTCTTGAGCAGTGTGCTCTTTTAAAGAGCTATATGGGATCAAAATGACAACAGCAATTTGGAAAGATTAGGTAGGAAGTTTAGGGGGCAGTAAGTTTATGTTAATGTAGGAGGAACATCTCAGAAAAGAAGGATGAGAATGACTGCCTAACTTCAATGTACAATGTCACTGAATTGTTCATGTAGAAATTATTGAATTGGTATATGTTCTACTGTGTATATTTTCAACAACAATAACAAAATAAAATAAATCATTAATTTTTTTTTTTTTTTCCCCTCAAAGACAATGCCTCTGATCCTGGATTTTCAGAAACCACAGAGAGGACTATGCAAAGTGGAAATATGGTTCCCTCTGCTCAAAAAGTTTTAGTACTTTCAAGACAGCAACATAAGAGCATTAAGTGAAGCATGGGCTCTTCTGAGTTCAGGGAGCCCTCTGCAGTGGCACAGTTCTTATGTCCATGAAGCCGGTCCTTTCTACATGTTATCTTCAGATTTTACCAATCCAAACCAAATGCCAATTTTCCCTTCCTTGAACATAGTTTTTCCTCCTATATTTCTCTCATTTAATGATGCTGCTATCTACCCAGGCAAAAAGCTTGGAATCATCCTAGATTCCTATTCTCTCCCTCACTCTACCATTGAACTAATGACTATTCCTACTCATTTTACCAGGAAAACATATTTTTTTACCCCAGCAAGTCTTCTCATCTTCATCCTCATGAGAGTTCAGACTCTCACTATCTCTCTTTATCTCATTTTATCTGAACCCATCTCCCAGAATGATCTCTCTAAATTGCTAATATGACCACATGATGTTGTTAACCAAAAAAAATCCAATGCCTTTGAGTCGATTCCAATTTATTGTAACTCTATGGGATAGAGTAGAATTGCTCTGTAGGGTTTTGAATGCTGTAAATCTTTACAGAAGCAGATTGTCACATCTTCTCCTGTGGAGTGGGTGGGATAGCACCAGAATATAAGGCATTTGGCTGTTAACCAGAAGGTCAGTGGTTCAAACCCATCAGCTGCTCATGGAAGGAAGAAGAGTCAATCTACTTCAAAAAGATTTACAGCCTTAGAAACCCAATGGGGGTTGCTTTGAGTCAGAATCTACTAGACGGCCATGAGTTTGGGCTTTTTTTTTTTTTTTATGTCTACTGCAATTTTTGAGAAATTGTATAAGCACAGGCTGAGATTTTTGTGCAAATAGTAATAACATTCCCATTGAGTTGATTCTGACTCAAGGTGGCCCCATGTTTGTCAGAGTAGAATTATCTCCATAGAGTTTTCAGTGGCTGCTTTTGCAGAAGTAGATCACCAAGCTATTTTTCCAAGGTACCTGTGGTGGACTTGAACCTCTAAACTTTCAGTTAGCAGCTAAGTATGTTAACCATCTGCACCACCCAGGGACTCTGCCAATAGTAATAAGGACTCTGATACCAGGCACTGACATCCCAACATAGATCAACATAGAACAAAGCCACACAAAAAAGCATCACTTGAACTGGAAAGAGCAGGAACAGGATTTTGGTCTAGAGGGAAAACTGTTCTCTTAAACATATTGATTAGGGGTTTCCACCAGTTCCTTGTTGTGTTGTTAGGTACCAATGAGTCAGCACTGACTCACAGAGACCCTGTGTACAACAGAACAAAACACTGCTCAGTACTGTGCCATCCTTACAATCCTTGCTATGTTTGTGTCCATTGTGGCAGCCACTGTGTCAATCATCTTGTTAAAGGTCTTCCCCTTTTTTGCTGACCCCTACTTTAACAAGTATGATATCCTTTTCTAGAGACTAGTCCCTTCTGACAACATTACTAAAGTAGGTGAGACAAAGTCTGGCCATTCTTGCTTCTGAGGAATATTCTGGCTGTACTTCTTCCAGTTCAGATTTGTTCATTCTTCTAGCAGTCCATGGTATTTTCAGTATTCTTCACTAGCATCACAATTCAAAGGTACCAATTCTTTTTCGGTCTTCCTTATTCACTGTTCAGTTGTCACATGCATATGAGGCAATTGAAAATGCCGTCTCTTGGGACAGGCTCACCTTAGTCTTCAAGGTGATGTCTTTGCTCTTTAACACTTTTTTTTAGACGTGTTTTGCAGCAGATTTGCCCAATGCAATATGATGTCTGACTTTTTGACTGCTGCTTCCATGGGTGTTAATTTTGTATGCAAGTGAAATGAAACCTTTGACAACTTCAATCTTTTCTCCATTTATTGTGTGTTTTATTGGTCCAGTTGTGAGAACTTTTGTTCTCTTTGTAATCCATACTGAAGGCCGTAATCTTTGATCTTCATCACTAGGTGCTTCAAGTTCCTTAAAAAACCAAAAACCGAACTCACTGTCATTGAGTTGGATCTGACTCACAGAGACCCCTCCTTGGCTTTCTAAGGCAGTATCACTACGGAAGTAGATTGCCCAATCTTCCTTCCAAGGAGTGGCTGGTGGGTTTGAACCACCAGCCTTCTGGTTAGCAGTCAAGTTCTTTAGTCAAGAGGAATTGGAAATTTATGTCATATCCTCACAGTGTGCTGAATATAGTTAGATATGTAGACTTATACTTATTTTCTGTATAGTAAAAATTATATTAATTGTTACTATATAACGTAATAGAATGATCAGTTTATGTTGTCTTTATGTCTTATGTTGTCTTTATAGATTCCTGAGTTCATGCATATCATGGTCTGGTCTGGATGGATCCTGACTACTGGTTGCCATCAAGAATCTGGTGACCACAGTGAGTCAAACCACATAAACAACTCCCCGTAGAGATGGCTGCTTTAATAAGGCCTATCTCTGGCTATGTTGGCCACATATTACCTACATAGAACTCAGAAGAGCTAGATCATTCTCAAGTACAATATGACCCAAATTATAATTCACTCTGCTAAAGGACAAATGTTGAAATGATTGAAAAATTCATAAAATTGCCCATATTCACTAAGAAAACTCACCACCACCACCAGTTGCCATCCAATTGACTGACTCATAGTGACTCCACATGCATCAGAGTAGAATTGTACGCCATAGAGATTTCAGTGACTGAATTTTCAGAAGTAGATCGCCAGCCCTTTCTTCTGAGGTGCCTCTGGGTGAACTTGAACCTCCAACCTTCTGGTTAGCAGCTAATCATATTAACTGTTTACACCACCCAGAGACTCCGAGAAAACTCATGTCTTATAAAAACTAAAGAAAATGATAACACCAGTAAGCTAAGCTTTGATCAGTGTGCCACACCTATAAATAATACAACAAATGCAATGTCTGTAAAAACTTGTGTTGATGCTTCCACTTCTCCGATTGGCTGCCCACACAGCCTCTTTTGCTATCTACCATTTCTCTATTTAAAACCAAATGGAGGTTGATCCTCCTCAAGAAATTGACTCCTGTTAAGTGGGTTAAGGTCACAAAAATTCATTGTAGAAACAAGACTGACAATGATGCCCATTGCTGCACAGATTTCAAGACAACTGTTCAAATAGAGGGAGAAAGATGTGGGTGGCATTCTGCTTCTGTAAAGATTACAGCCTTGGAAACTCTATGGGGCCATTCTACTCTGTCCTGTAAGATTGCTATGAGTTGGAATCAACTTGATGGCAGAAGGATTTAAATACATGTGGGAAGCCAGGAAGAATATTATGTTAATCTTTCATTAAGAATTCATGTTTCCAAATAGGAAGCCCTAACTTCAGACTTGGTGAGCTCTCTAAGGTGCCTAATATGCTGTAGGCACTCAACAAAAATTAAATTAATGTATGAATGCATTGAATGGGAAAATTTATTTTTAGACATAAGAGAACACAGCTGTGTTTGGGGTCTGTTGACTGTCTCAAGTTATTTTGAAAGCATTTTGTTTTGGTAACACATTTGGCAAGTTCTCTTCCTTTTCATTTTTATACCCATGTGTATTTAAGGAAAAATCTAATCCATATGTTCCTGATTCTATTCTATTTGAGTCATCCTGGTATTGCTTTATTAAAGCTGTTTGAATGCCAAGAATCTTGTGAGTTTCCTAATAAATTCTGAAGTCTTTGTTTTTTTCCCCAAGAACTAAGAAATTTTGTTTTGTTCATACAAAATTCTGAGCCTTATTTCTGTCATTCTCCTCTTTCTTTCTTTTTCTTTTAAGGAAACAGGTGGATGAGGAGTGGTAAAAATGATGACATGAATAAAAATGTACTTAAAGTTGGCTATTTGGTATTCCTATTGCTTAACTATCCCAAAAGGACATTAACCCTGAAATTAGATCACTGCAGGGGTTATTAAGCTCTTGAAATGTCTCTTTTTAGACCAATTCAATTAAAAACGTTAGCATCAAGCAAGTGCAAGTCACTCTGCGCTCACAGCAGCAGAGGCGTACCTAATATATGGCAGGTACAGCATGTGCCCTGGGTCCCACTTAAAGTGGAGGCCACTAAGCAATTTATATTAACAGTATGGAGCTCTGGTAGCACAGTGCCTAAGGCATTTGATTGTGAACCAGAAGGCTGGTGGTTCAAACCCACCAGCTACTCCTGGGAAGGCAGGTTGGGCAATCTACTTCCGTAGTGATACTGCCTCAGAAACTCAAGGAGGGGTCACTATAAATCGGATCTGACTCCATGGCAGTGAGTTTGGTTTGGTTTTTGGTATGGCCGAATTTCGTTCCTCAAGCACAGTAGGCACAGACGCACAGCCAGGAGAGGACAGAGTGGGATCATGTGCCGGAGGCAAGTCCAGGGGGCTCCAGAAGAGGTGCGGAATGATACTGCATTGCGCACACTGAGGAAGCCACACAAGAGGGAGGAAGGGATTGCTCTTGGTGCGTGGCTGCTATGAACGTCTACACATCTTGAAATTGGGGGTAGGGGGCAATGTAGAGACTGCCCCTGGGCTCTGGATATGTGTGTGTGTGTGTGTGTGTGTGCAATATAAGATTGCCCCAGGTGCTTGTTACCCTCGTTATGCTCCTGAATAGAAGACAACTTTTTTTTTTTTAATTGTGATTTGGGTGAAAATTTACAGAGAAAATCCACTTTCTATAGGGCAGTTCACATACACTTTGTCTCGTGACATTGACTGCAATTTACACAATGCAACAGCTCCCCTCCCACTTCCTCCCGATAGTTACCTCTTTCCTGTGTCCTTCCCTCCATGCACTCCTGCCCCCTGAGCTGTCTCTCTGTGTATAAACAGCCCTTTTTCTCCCGTGATTGTTCTCTCCAAGGAGTGTATCTACCTCAGATAAGTGTCCAACTCATATGCCTGTCTTTTGTTTGGCTGAAGCCACAGGTGTGGGTTCAATTCCAGACCTGAAGGACAACTAGGGGCCATAGTCTCAGTGGTTCCACCAGGGTCTATTAGACCAGCAAACCTGCCCCCCCCC
>NW_006921906.1:2207369-2211490 GCF_000298275.1 Orycteropus afer afer
AAACCCACCAGCCACTCCTTGGAAGGAAGGTTGGGCAATCCTACTTCCATAGTGATACTGCCTCGGAAACCCAAGGAGGGGTCACTATGAGTCGGGGCGACTCGACGGCAAATAACAACAACAACAACTATGCTCTCTTATATTCTAATTGATGATGAATGGGGAAATACTACTTTTCTCTTAAATACTACTTACCTCAATAGCATCTGCAAAGTCCCTTTTGCCATGTAAAGTGAAATAGTCACAGGTTTTAAGGATTAGGACCAGGACATCTTTGTTGTTGTTATTGGTAGGTGTCATTGAGTTGATTCTGACTCGTGGCAACCCAATGCGTTACAGAGTAGAACATGTGCTACAGTTTTGTTCATTCTTTTGGCATTCCACAGTATATTCAAAACTCATTACCAACACCACAGCACAACAGCATGAGTTTTTCTTCTATCTTCCTTTTTTTTAATCCACTAACCCATCAATTAGCATATAGAATGGATGGTCTATATTACATTTTCAATGTATAGAATAGAATTCGTATAAGGAAATATTGAGAATATATTTAAAGACCGTTGTTGTTGTTATGTGTCGTCGAGTCGTATCCGACTCATAGCAACCCCTCCTTGGGTTTCCGAGGTAGTATCTCTATGGAAGTAAATTGCACCATCTTCCTTCCGAGGAATGGCTGGTGGGTTTGAATCGCCAGCCTTCTGGTTAGCAGTCAAGTGCCTTAGGCACTATGCTACCAGAGGTCATACAAATTTATATATAATATGTGTATATATACAAATTTTTTTTTTAAGAGGAGAAAGAATCTAGGAAGTTAAAAGCAGTGAGCTTATCCTCAGTCCTTGGAAAAATTACACAACAGGTTGTTAAACAGTCCATTTGTAAAATCTGGAGGGAGTGATCCACAGACGGCACAGGGTCAGGAGGAATCACCATCTCATTTTACAACAGACCCACATTTCACAAGAAGAGTGGACTGAATTAATAATGAACATTATTGGAGAGAGATTTTTAGTGTTGCATATGATTTGGAATCCATTGCAAAAGAGAGAGACATGGACGGCATCGGTGCACAGGAGAAAGACCAGTGTGAGTCTATGATGATCAGTGGCATGTGGAACAGGGGAGTTCATGGTGCTTCTGGTGTTCATGGTGCTATTCATGGTGCTGCTGTTAGTGGTCAATGCACATCCTGAGTACTGCATTCCACTAAAGAGGTTATAACAATGCTGACAATCCTGTGCCCATTCAGAGGAGACATGAAATAGCAGAATGGAAATCTTCAAATACTTGAAGGCTTCATGTGGCTGAGGAATTGAATGTATCTTATGGAACTCCAAAATGCAAAAGACATCGTACTGAGAATCAGGCACAAAGAAGGTGTTACAAAAGCCAACACTTATTAGACACTTACTGTGTGCTGGACACTGTGCTAATTCTATTGATCATATCATTAAGTGCTCAAAACAAAACAAAAAAATCCTGATAAAGTATGTGGTATTATTACCCCCATTTACAGATGAGAAAAATGAGGAATAGAGAGGTTCAATAGTTTAAACAAGGTAACACAAGTAGTAAATGACAGAGTTGTGTTTTTTGTTTTTTAAAATAATATTTTACTGTGTTTTTGGTGAAGGTTTACACAGCCAGCAGTGAGTTTTGAGCCCTGAGCCCCAAGTCCACCTACCTCTGCTAAAGAATTTGTGAGACAATGAATTTGCAGCCACAGAAGTGTTCCAACAGGCTGCATGACAACTCCGTAATCAAGGATGGTTTAGAAGTAATTTTTTCTTTTAAAGGGACATTAATGTACTTGATCTCTAAGCATATTTTTCCAACTCTGAGACATAATGAGTCTGACAGAACAGGTTCCAAGATGTTACCAGTGTTTCACACTGATAGTTGGGATTATAGAGTATTTTTACTTTCTTATTTAGACATTGTTGTACTTGGTGAAAGGAGCTTTGGTGGCACAGTGGTTAAACCATTCAGCTGCTAATCAAAAGGTTGGTGGTTCGAACCTACCAGTTGCTCTGCAGAAAAAAAGATGAAACTGTCTGCTTCTGTAAAGATTTACAGCTTTGGAAACCCTATGGGGGCAGTTCTCTCTCTTCTGTCCTTTAGGGTTACTATGAGTCAGAATTGACTCGATGTCAGTGGGTTTGGTTTGGGTACTTAATGAATTTTATTTAAAATGAGCATGTGTATAGCTATAATTAAAAACAGCACTTGAGCTGTTTTCTAAGGAAAGGGAAAGGATTTGTACATGTGTGTGAAAAAACATGAGCAATGCTTTCTGTATGGTACAAAGGGTGAGTTAAACGGGCTTTATATTCTTTCAGAACTTTAAGAAAAAGCTTCCTGGGATATATTATTTTTTCTGAAAAATTTTAATAATCTTACATAATTTTTCCTTTATACTGAACAAACAAACAAAAACATTATGTTGATTAAGCAGGACTCGGGGTGTGATCTAAAGGCAACTTTATTCTCCCTCCCATTTCTTCTCTCCCCACCTCATCCAGCTCCTCCTTCTACTTGCTCCCCACTCTATATGGTGATCTGTGGGTCCTTCAGTGCCCTCCTTGCCTCACTGAAGATTTCTCACCAGCTGGTCTCTAGATCCAAGCAGATTTACCTCCTCTGTCCCTGGCTCTGGAAAGACACCTCTAGCCTCCTGCTGAGATCTCCGTGCCTCTCCAGGTTCCCATGAGATTTAAGACAACCTCATCCTGACTCTGTCCTATGTGGCCTTCATCTGAACCATTGGTAACATTCCCCTTTGATCCGCCACTAGAGGGCATACAGTCACTTCCCAAACACACCTCTTTCGGCTGCCACAGGCAGTTCCAGCCATCCATTGGCTTGTGGATTATTTGTTTTGAAATTTTACCTCAGACACCATCTGTATTGTGCAATTACCAAAGCTTCCCATCTGGTGGGAGGGACACTCATAGCACACCTCTAAAGAAATCTTGCTAATCTCCAACTGCAACTAATTTATACCCTCAAGGTAGGATTTGAATTAAGGGTAGCCAAATTGATTTTAACTATCTGTTTTGCAAGTTCCAGGTGGTAGCTTGCATCTCACTTTGGGAAGAGGAAGTATTTAACACCTAATGTATTGGAGCTTCTCTTGGAACAAAGCCTGTGAAAAGGCCCCATCTTAACAACCTGCCACATGAAGAATCACATACATAGAATCATATCAAAGTTTTGACATTATACCCACTCCTCACTTGTCCATATAGTGAGGTTCCAAAGACCAGGTTGTTATGTGAAAATTGACATTATACAAAAATGGAAGGGGACCACATGAGATCCCAAAATGGAGGATGACTAGATCATTACATAACTGCCAAATGACATCAGCACATAACTGTCAAACCACTGAGAATCATGGCCCAGCTAATCTGAAACATAGCCTTAACCATCGCAGCCAGCATTGCCTTCACCTCAGCTCGGCATTCTTTACTGCTAGACGTATGTCATTAATGCACAAAATAGTCAGATAGTAGATTTTTTACTATTGTTATAAATGTGAAATATCAGATAATGAAATAGTCAATAAGTGAGGAGTGGGTGCATATTTGTGGAAAGAAGGAAGGAAAGGGGATGGGAGAGATTGAGAGCAGAAATGACATCAGAGTTTCCCGGGCATCTATTATATGTTGTGTTGTGGTTGTTAGGTGCCATCGAGTTGGCTCTGACTCATAGTGACGCTATGTGCAACAGAACAAAACACTGCCCATTCCTGTGCCAGGCTCACAATCCTTGCTATACCTGAGCCCATCATTGCAGCCACTGTGTCAACCCATCTCATTGGGCGCCTTCCCCTTTTCCACTGACCCTCCATTTTACCAAGCATGATATCCTTCTCCAGAGAATGGTCCCTTCTGATAACATGACCAAAGTAGGTGAGACAAAGTCTGGCCATTCTCGCTTCTAAGGAACATTCTGGCTGCACTTCTTCCAGGACAGATTTGTTCGTTCTTCTGGCAGTCCTCAGTACTTTCAGTATTCTTCGCCAACACCACAACTCAAAAGCATCAACTCTTCTTCAGTCTTCCTTATTCATTGTCCAGCTTTCACATGCATATGAGGCTAGTGAAATACCATGG
>NW_006921906.1:2212175-2226367 GCF_000298275.1 Orycteropus afer afer
ATTCCCATTCTTCTCAATGTTATCCATAATTTGTTATGATCCACACATTTGAATGCTTTTGCATAGTCAATAAAACACAAGTAAACATCTTTCTAGTATTCTGTGCTTTCAGCCAAGATCTATCTGCAGTCAGCAATGATATCCCTCGTTCTGTGTCCTCTTCTGAATCCAGCTTGCATTTCTGGAAGTTCTCTGTCAAAATACTGCTGCAACTGTTGTTGAATTATCTTCAGCAAGATTTTACTTATGTGTGATATTAATGATATTGTTCGATAATTTCCACATTCTGTGGGATCACCTTTCATTGGAAAAGATACAAATATGGATATCTTCCAGTCAATTGGCCATGTAGCTGTCTTCCAAATATCTTGGCATAGATGAGTAAGTACCTCCAGCACAGCATCCATGTTGAAACATGTCAACGGCTCTTCCTTCTGTCAATTCCTGGAGACTTGTTTTTCACCAATTCCTTCAGTGCAGCTTTGATGTTTTCTTTCAATACCATTGGTTCTTGACCATATGCTGCCTCCTGAAATAGATGAACATCGACCAATTCTTTTTGGTACAGTGTTTCTGTGTATTCCTTTCATCTTCTTTGATGTTTCCTGCATCTTTCAATATTTTGCTCACAGAATCTTTCAGTATTGCAACTTGTGGCTTGAATTTTTTTCTTCAGTTCTTTCAGCTTATATGCCTAGTGCTATATTAGGCTCTTTGAAATATACATATATTTGGGGTGTTGCTACCCCAGTTTACATGTGGGAAAACTGAAGCTCATGGAAGTGAAGTAAATTACACAAGGACATTCAGCCCAGGAGGTATAGGATCCTAAGTCCAGCTGAATCTAGATACCATGGTTTTTCTACTATAACTATATTTCCTTTCATAGCTATATCATGATCAAATACTATTGTATGTAGTAAACCATGATTTAAATTTTAAAGTAAATAAAAGATAATATAATAAAGCACTCCTTTTAAAGAGGAAAAGCCAGATAAGCTATTGTTATGGATTGATTGTGTTCCCCAAAAAATATATGTTGTAAATCGTAACCCCTATACTTAATAGAAAGAAGCTCTGATGGGATTGTGGGTAAGGCATTTGGCTGCTAACCAGAAGGTTAGTGGTTCAAACCCACCAGCTGCTTCATGGGTGGAAGATGAGGCAATCTACTTCTGTAAAGATTTACAGCCTTGGAAACCCAATGGAGGTTGGTATGAATTGGAATTGATATGAATTGGCATTGGGTATACTTATGGATGTAATCTCATTTGGGAATAGGATTATCTTTGTTATGTTAATGAGGTGATATCAGTGTAGAATGTGTTTTAAACCAATGATCTTTGAGATAAAAGGAGTAGTTTAGGCACACAGAAGGAATCCCAAAGAGAGGGGAAGATATATGCCACATGAATAGTGCCAAGGAACCCAGGAACAGAAGCTGAAAAGAGGCAAAGACCTTCCCCCAGAGCCAGGCAACAAAGAGAGAAAGACTTTCCCTACACTTGGCACCCTGAATTCAAACTTCTAGGCTCCCGAACTGTGAGAAAATAAATTTCCATTCATTAAAGCCACCACTTGTGGTATTTGTTATAGTAGCACTAAGAAACTAACACAACCATTGATCACTTCTATCCTGCTACCAGTAGCCTGTTCCTAGGCTATTCCTATAAGGCAGAATTCCTCAAAGTGTACTACATAGACCACCTGTAGCCAAATCATCTAAGGGACTTGTTAAAAGTGCAGATTCCTGAACTGACTATTGTATTCGTGTCCTGTTACTGCTATAATAGATTGTCATATATTTAGTGGCTTAAAACAACACAAATGGGCCAGGCAGAGCTACATTCGTTCTGGAGGCTGTAGGGAAGAATCTGTTTCCTTGCAGTTTGCAGCTTCTAGAGGTGCCCGCATTCCTTGGCTCATGGTAGCATCACTCTGATCCCTCCTTCATTTGTCACATCTCTCACTCATAAGTACTGTGGAAAAAGGGCCTAGTGATATACTTTCATAAAGATTACAGTCAAGAAAACTCTATGGAACTCAGTTTTGCTCTGTAGCAGAGTAAGGACTCTTGTGATTACTTTGGACTCACCCAGATAATCCAGGATATCTCTGTATCCCAGGGTACTTACCTTAATCACATCTGCAAAGTCCTTTTTGCCATGTAAGGTGAAATAGTCACAGGTTTTAAGGATTAGGACGTGGACATCTTTGCTGTTGTCATTGTTAAGTGTCATTGACTTAATTCTGACTTATGGCAACCCAGTGTGTTACAGAGTTGAACATGTGCTACAGAATTTGGTCATTCTTTCGGCAGTCCACAGTATATTCAAAATTCATTGTCCACACCACAGCTCAACAGCATAAATTTTTCTTCTGTCTTTTTTTTTTTTTAATCCAACTTTTCCTTGTATATGAGCAGATTGAAAAGACCATGGCTTAAGGCAGAGGCATGTTAGTCTTCAAAGTGACATCTTTGCTTTTTAAAACTTTAAAGAAGTCTTTTGCAGGAGATCTGCCAATGTAATATGTCATTTGATTACTTCACTGCTGCTTCCATGGATGTTGATTATTTTATAATCAGGGTATCAAAACAAACCAGTTGTATTGGATGCAGGGTTCTTTACTAAGATTTCACAACAGACTTCAATTATTTACAATATTGTGGTTAAGAGCATCAACTTCATAGCTAAATCGCTTTGGTTCAAATTCCAGATCTGCCAATTCCCAGCTGTATAACTTTGGGCAAATTATATAACCTCCTTGTGTCTGGGTTTTCTCTCCTATAAAATGAAGTTGTTAACAGTTCCTATCTCCTAAGGTTGTTGTAAGGGAATATGGTAGTTATGTTTGTGTGTCAACTTGGCTGGGCCTGGTTGAGTGGCTGGGCAGCTGGTGGTAGTTATTCTCCATGATGAGACTGGCAATTAACTCCATGGTGGGATCTACCACAAGCAGCTGAGTAGCTGCCTTTGGGATCTGGCTGCTTCCTGTATATAAGGAATGGTCTCTATCTAGCCTATGACATGCTTGGACCCTGCATGTAGCTGTGTTGTTGTTCAGCAGCCTGCCATGCTCTGCTGACCTTGGGACATTCAGTGGACTTGAATTAATAGCCTGCCATGTGATTTGGTAATATCAGGACGGTGCCTTTTTACTTGTCAACCTTGGGCTTGGGAGTCTCGGCAGCCAGCAGCTGTCTGAGTGAAGAAACACCTCTAGCTTCTGTGGGCTGGAAGCAGGAGACAGAGCTGAAGCCCAAGGCTGAGGGGCTTTCGCCCAGTCCCTAGAGCCTGGCACTTTGAACTTGGACTTAAAGCCACCAAACTGTAAGAATATACTTCTGTTTGTTAAGGCCATCCCATTTGTGGTATATTCTTGTCAGAGTGGCACTAGGTAACCAGAACAGAGTCACTGGGTGGTGCAAATGGCTAAGCTCTGTACTACTAACCGAAAGGTCGGCAATTCAAACCCACACAGAGGTGCCTTGGAAGTAAGGCCTGGCAATCTGCTTCCTAAAGGTCACAGCCTTGAAAACCCTCTGGAGCAGTCCTGCTCTTCACACATGGGCAGAATGAGGTCACCATGAGGCAGAATCAACTCAATGGCGCATTCTAATTGGGATACTTCTGTTGTTGCTGTTGTTAGCTGCTATAGAGTTGGCCCCCTACTGAAGATGACCCTATGCATAGGGGATAAGACCATTGTGATCCATAAGGTTTTCACTTGCTGATTTTCAGAAATAAACTGCCAGGCCTTTCTTCCTAGATAGCTTGGTCTAGAAGCTCCTCTGAAACCTGTTCGGCATCATAGTAACAAGCAAGCCTCCAATGACAGTGGGTGGAGGCTGTGCATGAGATGCATTGGTCAGATATTGAACCAGGGTCTCCCACATGGGAGAGGACACTTCCAACCGAACCACCGCTGCCCCCCTGGGATGATTTTAGGAGATTTTAGTAAAGCAACAATGGTGGCAAGGCATAGGAAGTCCTGGATCTAGTAATAGGTGGTATACCATTACTGGTCCTTTGCCTGAAGGGGCAGCATGAAGGTGCAGAGACAGAGGGCAGAGGAAGGGCACAGGATGGGTAGCATCCCATCCAGAGCAACCTCCAGGGAGGATAATTGGGGAAGAGGGAGGAGAAACTCTGACCTCACTATCCTCCCTCCCTCTGATCTCCTACAGGGGTCCTCAGACCAAACCCAGTTGTAAGCCAGAGGGCACAATGCCATCCATCCAAGTTAACCTCCTGGGGATCTGAGCAGGACTGAGGAAGATGCATAGGGGGTCTGCAGGCCATGTGGAAGTGGCTGGGACAAAAGGTATTTGCATTCTTCACTACCCTACACAATGTGCTCTAAAAGAGGTTGGAAAACCTAAAAACCAAATCTATTGCTGTGCAGTAGATTCTGACTCATAGTGAACCTATAAACCAAACCCACTGCCACTGAGTTGGATCCAAGTCATAGCAACTCCTCCTTGGGTTTCCGAGGCGGTATCACTACAGAAGTAGATTGCCCAACCTTCCTTCTGAGGAGTGACTGGTGGGTTTGAACTGTCAGCCTTCTGGTTAGCACTTACATGCCTTAGGCACTACTCCACCAGAGCTCCTAGTGAACCTATAGGACAGAGTAACACTGCCCCATAGGGTTTCCAAGGTTGTAAATCTTTATAGAAACAGACAGCCTCATCTTTCTCCCTCTGAGTGGCTGATGGTTTCGAACTGCCAAGCTCTCAGTTAGCCAAACATTTAATCACTGCACCACCAAGGCCCCCTAAAGAAGTGGGAAGATGGAAGTACGAGGCAGCTGAAATGCTCCAGGCAGCCCAGCAGACTGGATTACGTGCAAAAAGACTCTTAGCACACTGGGACAATCAACAGGCCTTGTATGAACACTGTTCTGGTTACTTAGTACCACTCGGACAAGCATATACCACCAATGGGGATGGCTTGAGGAAACGGGAGTTTATTCTCTCACAATTTGGAGGCTTTAAGTCCAAGTTCAAAGTGCCAGGCTCCAGGGGCTGGGTGAAAGCCCCTCAACCTTGGGCTTCAGCTCTGCCTTCTGCTCCCGGCTCACTGAAGCTAGAGGTTTTTCTTCACTCAGAAAGCTGCTGGCTACTGAGGCTGACAAGCCCAAGGTTGACAAGTAAAAAGGCACAGTCCCAATTTTACCAAACCACACGGCAGACCATTGAAAGTCCCAAGGTCAGCAGAGCATGGCAGGCTGCTGAACAATGACTTGGCTACATACAGGGTTCAAGCGTGCCATAAGCTAGAGACTATCCCCAAGACTTCTCTTTATATACAGGAAGCAGACCACATCCCTAAGACAGCTACTCAGCTGCTTGTGGTAGATCCCACCATGGAGTTGATTACCAGTCTCATCATGGGGAATAAATACTACATCCAGCTGCCCAGCCACTCAACCAGGCCCAGCCAAGTTGACACACAAATTTAACTACCACACACACACTGTGTGTAAGGGAAGGTCCCACTTGGTGTGGTGCCTATCCTTGAGTCAGGGTGTGTCCTCAGGAGCAATGGGTCTTTTATCAGAGAGGCCAAAGACAACACTTCCCAGTCATTATTATGAAAAGAAGGAACCCTGGTCATGTAACTGTTAAGCACTAGGCTGCTAACACAAAGAAGGTTGGTGGTTCAAACCCACCCTGTGGCTCTATGGGGGAAAAAAAAAAAACCTCTTGATTTACTCTTGTAAAGATTACAGCCTAGAAAATCCTGTGGGCATAGTTCTAGTTTGTTATACAAGGTCACTATCAATCAAATTCTGTTGTGTTTGAATTTGAAATGCACCAAGGAAAGAAACTTATGAAATACATAAATTTCCAAGCAAATGATTGAGCCTAGAAAAGAGTCCTTGGTGGTATAGGTGCACCTGGTACCAAGGCTACATATGTCTACCGAGATAGTTAGAATGCCATGAAGGAAAAATAGTGTTCTAAGGAGCTGCAAGATCCTACCTTTACAGGCAGAAAAAAATTAAAATAGCAGGAAAGAAAATAGGAAGATTTTAATCCAGAAAAAAAAAAAATGGAGCTTTCAGGACATCTTAGTGGAGCACACAATTATTAGTAGCACAATCCTTGAAAGCTATAATGTCAAGAGGTAAAAAAATACCTAATGATAGGGAATGATACGAGAGTTTTATCTGACTTCCAATTTTGCCTCCTGCCTCGTCCATCTAATTTCCACCAAACAATGAGAGAAGTTTTACAAATCATAAATAATGTGGCACTCAGCTGCTTCCCTGCCCCCCACCAAAAAAAAACCAAACTCACTGCCATGGAGTCGGACCCAACTGATAGCGATCCCTCCTTGGTTTTCCGAGGCAGTATCTCTATGGAAGTAGGTTGCCCAGTCTTCCTTGGGAGGAGTGGTTGGTGGGTTTGAACTGCCAGCCTTCTGATTAGCAGTCAAATGCCTTAGGCACTATGCCCCCAGAGCTCCCACTCAGGTGCTTAGAACCCTTCAATACCTTCCCACTGATCTTTGAATAAAATTTCTCCCTCTAAACTAAAGAGTCTTAGTGGTTACCAAGAGTGAGAGGGAGGCGGAAAGGAGAGGTTTTTGCTTAAGAGGGCTTGAATTTATGTTAATGGTGGTGGCATAATTTGGAAAAGGATACTGAGAATGGTTGCACATCATGAAGAATGTAGTCAAAGTCACTAAATTATACATGTGAAAATTGTTGAATTGAAAATGTTTTGTTGCATATATTTTCACCACAATTAAAAAATAATTAATTAAAACAACAACAAAAACTCGCCTTCTTCTGATTCCAAGTCTCTGGATGATCCCTCTCTTAACTACGGCTCCAACCATATCTCGGGCATGCTCTTCTTTGCTCTCTGTATTCCATCAATAGTCACCAATCCTACCTTGGGGAGGAAATTGGAGGGGAGCTGTTGCATTGTGGTAAACTGTGGTCAATGACATGAGACAAAGTATATGTGAACTGCTGTATCGAGAGTGAACTTGCTCTGTAAATCTTCACCCAAATCTAAATAAAATGAAATTAAAAAAAAAAAAAAATAGTCACCAATCCTTTCCCAAAACTGCATGTTCTCAATAGCCTCAGGACCTTTGCACTTTTGGTTTCTTCTGTCTAAACTGTTGGACCATGTCCTTTATCAGCCCCAACATAGGTAGAGCCTTCTCTGACCACTTTATTGAAAGTAGGTCACCCTCTCTCTCTCTGCTCCTGATTTCTCTACTTTAATGAAGGTATCACAATTTATAGTTTTTATTTGCTTGTTTACTTGTTATTGCTTTCCTTTCCTACCAGAGCATAAGCTCCATAAGGTCAGGGATGAGTTTTCCATTGTTTAGTGTTGAACATCTATTTCCCATGCCTAGCATGGATGGATGGATAAGTGGATAGATTGGATGGATGGATGGATGGATGGATGGATAAGTAGATGACTGAGTCTTCCAAAATCTTATCTTTGCCTTTTCTGCTCATATTAGAAAACCATGTTATTTAACATAGAATTTGTTTGGGTTTGACTCTGCTAGACATGCTAAAAATTTCTTGGCATGTCACAACTGGAGAGAACCAAAACAATTAGAGACAAAGCAGGAAGTCATTGGACACGGAGGAGAGGTCACATTTATTCATTACTGAGTAATTACTCCAGAAATAACAGCACTTACTCTTTCTCAAATTTTGAGATTTGCCTTATAAAAATGAAAAAGCTCAAAAGCCTAATTTCCTTATCAGGAGATTGTATATGACCTTCTAAGCATGCATGTGTGCAGGGGTGTGTATGTGTTCATGCACACATACATGTTTTTTGCAGCTTCCATGTGCACAAATAATGGAAGGATTTGAGGCTTACAGAAATTCTGCCTGGTGCTTTTGTATAAACAGAATTTTCCTTCTTTGCAAAAAGCTAAAAAAAAATTCCAGGCAAATGTGGAAAATCTGTTTTTGTCTAAAACCTCTTAGAGCACTTTCTCAAGGATTTATGATGTCTGAGAAATTTTATACCTCAAGACACTGAAAGCCAAGATGGACAAAAATTAGAAGGCATAGTTGGAAAGAATTCTACCTCTATATACCATTTACCTCCAAATTTGTTACTTAATATGGTTCTAGGAAAATATGTGTGACAGAGAAATCTCTTTTTACCTGACCATAGAATTTGGAGCAAGGTGGTCCTAGAGAGAGGGGTAAAGATCTATGATAAAGCAACAAAACTGGTTGGGGAATGGGAGAAAGGAAAGAAACTCAACATATATAAGACCAAGAAGAGCCCTGGTTGAACACATGTGTATTGTGGGTAAGAACCTTGATTTAGGATTCCTAAGCATCTGCGTTCAAGCCCTGGCACAGTTGGTCGCCAATTACGTAGTTTTGTGCCTTATTCTCTCTGAATCTCAGTTTCCTAACCTGTAAAATTAGTATAACAACAATACATATTTTCAATACTTTTATTATGAGGATTAAGGAGCCCTGGTGGCAGTTAAGTGTTCAACTGCTGACCAAAAAATCAGTGGCTTGAACCCACCAGAAAAATATGGCAGTTTGCTTCTATAAAGACTGCAGCCTTGGGAACCCTGTAGGGCAGTTCTCCTCTGTCCTATGGGGTTGCTATGAGTTGGAATCAACTTGACAGCAATAGGTTAGTAGAAGGATTAAATGGAAAAAAACAGTGTGCATAAAACCTTTAGCATAATAAAACTACTAAGTAACCCTTAGCACACAGTCAGTGCTCCATATATAGCCATAATTATTTGTTGAGCTCAGCATTGTCCATAGAAAAATATGAGCCATGTGTGTAATTTTTTTAATTAAAAACTTATTTTCTGATAGTAATACATGCAGTGAAAACAGACATAGAACCATGTAGAACTATACAAGGAGGGGGAGTAATTTAAAAGTTCTCCAGTGGGCACATGAAAAGGCATATATAATAATATATTTAATTTATCTCAGTATAGCCAAACCATCAGTAATATGCAACCAATATAAATATTAGTAAGATATTTTAAATATTTTGTTCATGCTACATCTTTGAAATTCAGTGAGTATCTTACCCTTACTGTGTATCTCAATTAAGAGTCATTACATTTCAAATGCTTAACAGCCACCTGTAACTGATGACTACTGTATTGGACAGCCCAGATCCACCTTCTTTCCCTGAACCCCACAGAAGGACCCCTATCTGCACAAAGCTCCTTTTGACAGCCACACAGATGGATTTCAGCTGGAAAATCTTTCCAAGCTCTGCAGCTAATCCTGTCTTACAGAAGAGCAGCAGATAAAACAATGCTGACTATAAGGGTGAAGTAATTTTCTTTAGTTTGACTCATACTCCCCATGCTCCACACCCTGCTCTCTGGAAACCAAAGTCAATGCTGTGAAACTGGAAATAGATTTGTTTGTTTTCTGAACCCTCTGAAGTTTTAGAGGCTTGGTCTACCAGTCAAGAGTTTTAGAACGTATTTATCAAGAATCCTTCTAGTAGTTGGAGGCTGAATTATACAGCCAGGAACCAAGATTAAAAAAACCTCCCTCTGTACCCTCTCTTCTCCAAGTTAACTATTGTCTCATCTGGGATTTTACCCAAAATTAAAAAGGCATGGGAGCAGACTCTGTGACCACCTACTAACCTAAAGGTTAGCAGTTTGAACTCACCCAGCAACACTACTGAAGAAAGGCCTGGCTCTACTTTCGTACAGATCAGAGACAAGGAAACCTTATGGAGATACACAGTTCTAATCTGCAACGCCCTGGTAGCATAGTGCCTAAGGCACTTGACTGCTAACCAGAAGGCTGGCGGTTCAAACCCACCAGCCACTCCTTCCCACCAGCCACTCCTCGGAAGGAAGGTTGGGCAATCCTACTTCTGTAGTGATACTGCCTCGGAAATCCAAGGAGGGGTCGCTATGAGTCGGGCCGACTGGACAGCAAATAACAACAACAACAAAAATCTGCAACGCATGGGTCGCCAGGGGTCTGAAGCTATTCAGCAGGAATCCGCCACCACCCCCCCAATTCCACACATTCGTTCCTCTCTGGAGGAACCAACAGATGGCAGTCTAACACTTCGTACAGTAAGTTTCGGCTCCCTGACCGTTGGGAAGAGTAGCTGGAAATATCAGTCCCATCTGTTTGCTGTAAAGAGCAGTGGTCATTGCTTGGTCTTTGCCTCAAGTTTATGAGATAATTTTAGGGTTGTGGCGAAGACATTACAGTTAAGGCTGAGGTAGATATTCCAATATAAATCTCTGCCTTCACTTACTTAAAACCTTCTGAACTGCATTTTGGATTGTTTTTCGTATTTACTTTTTCAGCTCAAAAGAGAATTTGAAACATAGGATTCAAATGTACATTAAAAAAAACTCACTGCCGTTGAGTTGATTCCAACTCATAGCGACCCCTGCTTGCGTTTCCAAGGTGGTATCTCTGCGGAAGTAGATTGCCTAATCTTTCTTCCAAGGAGTGGAGTGGGTTTCAACCAACAACCTTCTAGTTAGCAGTCAAATGCCTTAGGCACTACACCGCCAGAGCTTCCAAAAGTACTGGGATAATGTATATTTCACGTTATTTATAAATATTCATTGATTTCCTTTTTCTCTCATTCTATGAGCTCTAGCCGAACAATGTTTATGTAGTTGAGTGTTACTGAGAGATACTTGTTTTGCAAAATCTGAAACTTTGTTGAGCAATCTTTGCATTAGTCAAAGTTTAAAATTCCATCTTGTACGCTTGTGGCGCCTTCATGTTCCACAGTTAAATAATTTTGCTGAGAGTTATTACTTCTCAGAACGATGCATGAGAATTAAAATCAACAGATATCAAAGATCAGATATATGACTACATAAAACCCACTGCCATTAAGTCAATTCTGAACCTAATGGCTACCTTAGAGGGCAGAGTAGAACTGCCCTATGGGGTTTTCAAGGCTGTAAATCTTTACGGAAATGAACTGCCACATCTTTCTCCCACAGAGCTGCTAGTGGTTTGGAACTGCCAACCTTATAGTTAGCAGGAACCCTTTCACCATTGTGCCTCTAGGGCTCCACTATGATTACACAGCCAGGAAAAATCCTTGAAATTAACATTTAGTATAGGTCACGTTTTCCTCCCTGCCCAGAGGATTACCTTCTATCAGTTTACTAGAACAATTAGATAATAGTTGGATAAGGAGATGATTAAAGTAGATAATTTTTAAGTTTTGTTAATTGTGATTTGGGTGCAATTTTACAAAGCAGATTCATTTTACATTCAATAGTTCATATACATTTTGTTCTGTGACATTGATTACAATCCCCACAGTTTAACAGCTCTCCTCCCACTTTCTCCCTGTTGTTAGTCCTTCCCTTTGTCCTTCTTACCTATGTGTTCCTGCCTGTCTAGTTTTCTCCCTGTGCAAATGCTGCCCTTCTGATTTCCCATGGTTGACTTTTCTAAGGAGTACATCTCCCTGGTATTGTTGTTCAGTCGTAAGACTGTCTGTTGTCTGGCTCAGAGCTGAGCCATGGGAATGAGTCCAATTCCTGGGCCGAAGGGTGATTTGGGGCCATAGTCTTAGGGGTTTCACCAGTTTCTATTCGACCAATAATCCTGGGCTTTATATTTTTTAATTTTGTTTCACATTTTTTTTTTCTCCCACTCTATCCAGGATCTCCAATTTTGATCCCTTTCTGAGTGGTTGGCATTGGTAGCCAGGCACCATCTAGTTCTTCTGGTATCAGTCGTGTAGGCTGAGGTTCCCATGGTCCATTTGTCCGTTGGACTGATTATTTCCATACATCCTTGATTTTCTTCAATCTTCTTTGCTCTAGATGAGGAGAGACCAATAGTTGCATCTCAGATTGCCACTTGCAAATTTTTAAGCACCCAGTCACTACTTAGCAAAGTAGATGTTTTTGTGTACTATCTTATGCCGATTGAGCTTAATGTCTTTCATGACCGTGGTCCCAACCCTGCAGACCCAGCAACTCACTCACTCAAGATGCTTCTTTGTGTCTAAGAGGTTATCCCAACTTTGTTCTCCGTTAGTTCTACAATGAACATGAACATTTTTACAGCCCATACAAATACTTATGTGGAAATATCGTCTGACAAACCTATGTATTGTTGTTGTTCTTGTTAGGTGCCGTTGAGTTGTTTCTGACTCACAGCGACCCCATGCACAGCAGAATGAAACACTGCCTGATCCCTCACCAGCTCCATTATCCCTGCTATACTTGAGCCCATCATCGCAGCCAGCATGTCAATCCATCTCGTTGAAGGCCTCCCCCTCCTTCCTTGACCCTCCACCCTTCTAAGCATGATATTCTTCTCCAGGGAATGGTTCCTTCTGACAACATGACCAAAATAGGTGAGACGAAGTCTGGCCATTCTCACTTCCAAGGAGCATTTTGGGTGCACTTCCTCCAGGACAGATTTGTTAGTTCTTTTAGCAGTCCATGGTACTTTCAGCATTCTTCACCGGCACCAAACTCAAAAGCATCAACTCTTCTTTGGTCTTCCTTATTCATTGTCCAGCCTTCACATGTGTATGAGGCGATTGGAAATATCATGGCTTATGTCAGGCACACCTTAGTCCTCAAGGAGACATCCTTGCTCCTCAGCATTTGAAACAGGTCCTTCTAGTTGACCTTCCCAATGCTACAAGTCATCTAATGTCCTGACTGCTGCTTCCATTGGCATCAATTGTAGAACCAAGCAATGTGAATTCTTTGACAACCTCAATCTTCTCTCCATTTATTGTGATGCTGCTCATTGGTCCAGTTGTGAGGATTTTTGTTTTCTTTATTTTGAGACATAATCTATACTGCAGACTGTATTCTTCAACCTTCATCCCACTTTCAGCAAGCAAAGTTGTATCATCTGCGTATCTAAGATTGTTAATGATTCTTCCTCCAATCCTGATGCCACATTTTTCTTCATATAGTCCAGCTTCTAAGATTATTTGATCAGCATATAGATTGAATAAGTATGGGGAAAGGATACAACCCTGGCACACTCCCTTGATTTTAAACCATGTAGTGTCCCCTTTTTCCGTTTGAATGACAGCCTCCTGGTAAAGGTACAGATTCCTCATGAGTACAATCAAGTGTTCAGGAATTCCCATTCTTCTCAATGTTATCCATAGTTTGTCATGATCCACACAATCAAATGCATTTGCATAGTCAATAAAACACAAGTAAACATCTTTCTGGTATTCTTTGCCTTGAGCCAAGATCCATCTGACAACAGCTATGATATCCCTTGTTCCACGTCCTCTTCTGAATCCAGCTTGCACCTCTGAAAGTTCTCTGTCAATATACTGCTACAAACATTTTTGAATTATCTTCAGTAAGATCTTACTTGCGTATGGTATTAATGATATTGTTCAATAATTTCTACATTCTGTGGGATCCCCTTTCTTTGGAATGGGCACAAATATGGATCTCTTCCAGTCAGTTGGCCAGGTAGCTGTCTTCCAAATCTCTTGGCATAACTGAGTGAGTGCCTCCAATGGGGCATCTGTTAAAATATCTCAATCGGTATTCCGTCGATTCCCAGAGCCTTATTCTTTGCCAATTCTTTCATTGCAGCTTTGACTTCCTCCTTCAGTACCATTGGTTCTAGATCATATGCCACTTCCTGAAATGGATGAAGATCAACCAGTTCTTTTTGGTACAGTGACTCTGTGTATTCCTGCCATCTTCTCTTGATGTTTCCTGCATCATTCAATATTTTGCCCATAGAATCTCTCAATATTGCAACTCAAGGCTTCAATTTTTTCTTCAATTCTTTCAGCTTGAGAAATGCCGAGTGTGTTCTTCCCTTTTGTTTTTCAAACTCCAGGTCTTTGCACATTTTATTATAGTAATTAGTTTTGTCTACTCGAGCTGCTCTTTGAAATCTTCTGTTCAGCTCTTTTAGCTTGTCATTTCTTCCATTTGCTTTAGCTACTCTCTGCTCAAGGGCTAGTTTCAGAGTCTCTTCTGTCATCCATTTTGGTCTTCTCTTCTTTTCTCGTCTTTTTAGTGATCTTCTGCTTTCTTCATGGATAATTTTCTTGATATCCTCCCATAATTCTTCTGGTTTTTTCAGTCGTTGGTGTTCAATGCATCAAATCTATTCTTTAGTTGATTTCTAAATCCAAGAGGGATATATTCAAGATCATATTTTGGCTCTCTTGGACTTGTTTTAATTGTCTT
>NW_006921906.1:2227183-2258647 GCF_000298275.1 Orycteropus afer afer
TGATGATGAATGCCACGCCATTCCTCTTCAAACTGTCATTCCCAGCATAGTAGATCATATGGTTGTCTGATTCAAAATGGCCAAAACCAGTCCATTTCAGCTCACTAATGCTGAAGAAATCAATATTTATGCATTCCATTTCCTTTTTGACAACTTCCAATTTTCCTAGATTCATACTGTGTACATTCCATGTTCCGATGATTAATGGATGTCTGCAGCTGTTTCTCTTCAATTTGAGTGGTGCCGCATCAGCAAATGGAGGTCTCAAAAGCTTTACTTTATCCAAAGGAGTAAGGCTGGGTTTACTCAGATGATGCAGCTCTTTCCCAGTCCTATTTTGAGAGCCTTCTAACCTAACCGGACTATTCATAAAGTTGCATAGTAATGTATCAAACAGTGTTCCTTTGCTATTCATAAAATTTTCTCTGGCCAATTCTTTGAGAAGTGGACAGCCTCTTCCTTCTTCCTAGTCTGTCTCAGTCTGTAAGCTGGGCTGATACCTGTGCACCATGTGCATCCTGCTGGGTTTGAAACACCAGGGGCTCAGCCTCAAAACTCACGTCTACATGTCACCACAGTAGGACAAACCAACAGACAAGTTTGTCTTGTTGTTGGAGACCTCTCTTATCCCCCCCACCTGGGTCCCTATGGCTGACCGCTCCTCTGTCCAGGTTCCTGGGCCTTTTAATCCCCTTGCTCCCGCTCTCCCATACTGCTCCTTTGGTCATGCCTGGGTTCCCCCTCTTCACCTGGATCCCTGTGGCTGACTGCTCCTCTGTCCAGGTTCCTGGCTTTTAATCCCCTTTCTCCTACTCTCTCACCCTGCTGCTTTGGGCGTGCCTAATTTCCTCTCCTCACCTGGATCCCTGCAGCTGACCTATGTATGGTAATGGGTATATTACTATTTGCCAACCCATACCTGATCTTCTCGTCTGCCTACTTATGCATCCACCTGTAGGCTAGTGTTTGTTATTACTGGTAGTGCAGTATTGTATATGTAATAGTATTTACCTTTGCTGTCTGTACCTCTTGTGCACCTTTCTGTGTCTTCCTTTTCCTTAGTGATATTGTGCTGGTCACATACTTTTGTTATATTCCTTTTCCCTTCACCCAAATCAACACGTCTCTTAAGCAGTCAGAAATTTTTTCTCCCTACCCCTCCCATCCCTGGTAACCAACAAAGAAAACTCCCTTCCCAGTGTAAACCTTTCCTTGACTTTTAATAATAATGGACTCATGCTATATTTTTCCTACTACGGATGACTTATTTCACTCAGCACAATGTCATCCAAGTTAACCCATGTTAGGAGGTGATTCACAGATTCTTCATTATTTTTTAACATGGTATAGTATTCCCTGTGTGTATGTACCAAAGTTTGGTTATCCATTCGTCTGTTGATGGGCATTTAGGTTGCTTCCATCTCTTTGCTATTGTGAATATTGCTGTTACAAACATGAGTGTGCATACATCTATTTGTGTCCCAGATCTCACCTCTTTAGGATATATTACTAGTAGTGGGATTGCTCTATCAAATTACCATAACATTTTCCACCAAAACCAAACTCACTGCCATCGAGTCGGATCCAACTCATAGTGACCCCTTCTTGGGTTTCTGAGGCTGTATCACTATGGCCAAGACACACTGTCCTTAAGTGGGGTACAGGTAATATCCAAGCCATATCCAAGACACACTATCCTTAAGTGGGGCACAGGTAATTCAAGGAGGTCCAATTCAGTGAGCAGAGTACTATGCTGGTAAATCTATTATTAGCCCAATACAGAAGTCAACAGGCTGGGTAGGATCCAGTCCCAAGAAGAAACCCTGGTTACAGTTGTGTGGAACACCAGGTCTTCATTACCACAGGGAGATGCACAAAAGGACAGGGGGAAACAAAGAGCAGAAGCAAACCCACAAATTAGGCTATTAAGAAGAAAAGCTGGCAATGCTGAGTCACTGCTGGCCCACTGGCTTCCAGCACTGAGCAACAGTGAAGGATCTTGAGCAGCAGACTACTCAGGAGTATAGGAAGGTATTCATGAGCCTTGGAGATTTGACTAGGCCACCACACCTTGGACAGCAGGAAGCATGAGCTAATTCCAAACCAATCCAGAAGTTGGGCTCAGACTGTTGATTCATTTCTGTTAGGATGACCTTGGGACCTGGGGAGACACATGGAGTTGGGAAAGATCAAGGCAGAGGAAATGAAATGAGCCTGACAGGATCATAGGAAACATACAGGGGGAAAAATGGAAGAAAAGAAGATCAGGGTCAGATTGTGGACAAATTTTATGCCAGGATAGAGTATGAACTGAATTCCATGAGTGACAGGAAACAGAAAACTCTTGAACGGGAAGTAAGATAAAGAAATCATTGCCTTAATGGTGGTGCAATATGAAAAGTGTCATCAATGTCCCTGAGCTATAAATATGGAAATTGTTTTCTTGGTGAATGTCTTGTGTAAGTTTTCACCACAAGAGTAAAAAAGAAAGAAAGAAAGAAAAGAAAAGAAAAAAGAAATCATTGCCTTAGAAAGCTTAACCTGGCATACAGGATGGTCACATAGAGAAGAATCAATAAGTAGACGGGAGATAATAGTGACCAGAGCCAGGATGGTGAAATGGAATGGAAAATTTAGATGTATAAGCTAAGTTTTTGTTGTTATCAGGAAGAGAAGTACGCTGTAATTATATTTTCCATGGCTCAATTTATTGTAGACATTTAAAAATAAAATCCATAATATTTTCTTTTTCATCTTACATATTATAGTCATAATAAGAAATTTGGAAAATAAAAAAGTAGAGTATGGAAAAGAAAATTGTTCTCACTCTTCTGGTACCCAAGATAATCACAATTGATATCTTGGTATATTTTCCTTTTAGTCTTTTTTCTTTACTTAGTTATTTAGATTGGTTGTTTTACATTATTGTGATTGTTATATATAAACTTTTATATCAGTTTTTCATTTAAACTTGTCATACAGGTAGTCCCCAAGTTGTAGCAGAGTTCTGTTCCACCAACCTGTTGGAAGCTAATGTAACTCAAATACCTTTTTTTGTTTTGTTTTGTTTTTGTTATTATTGCCTTTTATCATCAGTATCTTTATACATCCTATCTGGTCTTTGGGGGTTGGTAACATCACATATAAACTTACAGATATATTTTAATACATACGTAAAAAAAGCACACAAATCATTGCTCAACTTTCTATCTGTTACAACTCCTTTCACTGACACTGACTTCATTGTTGACCAGGCCATAGGCTGCTATATGATAATATTTTGAACAGTAAATCATAACATTGAACATCTGCAAGTGAATACCTGAGAATGATAACATCAGTAAATCACATGCTGCAACATTGTATGCAGTACATACTACTAAAGATAAGATGTACAATAAACAGACAGTTGTAAGTGTGGCTCTTGGAACTTGAATATGTTGTAAGTCAGGGGCAACCTATAGTCTAGTGAGAAGTGGTACAGTGTAGTGGTTAAGAATATGGATTCCAGATATAGGCTGCCTGGCTTCAAACCCAGCATCTGCTATTTACTAGCTATGTGATTGTAACCTCTCTGTGCCTCAGTTTCTTTAGCTATAACAGTGTAGTAATAATAGTAACAGTTTCCAAGAGTTGTGAGGATCAAATGAATTAACATGTGGAAAGCCCTTGGCATCTGGTATACAGAAGTTTTTCTGTGTTAGGCACTTTAGAAAGCTATTATAAACATGTGTGAGATATTTTGAGGATTTCCCTTCAAAATCAAAAGTAGGGAAATTTACAGTGGTGATGTCATTATTATAGGATAGCAGGAGTTTAGTCTGGAATGTGGTAAAGAAATATATATAGTATTGAACATATTGACTTTAAATTATAGGCCCCCTCAAAAAAAATTCAGGTGGTAATGTCTAGTAGGGTTGGAGATACAGTACAAAAGTCCAAAAGAGAAATTAATACCAGGCATGTGGCTTTAGGAGACATCTGCCAAATCAAACCATCTGCCATCAAGTCTATTCCTACTCAGAGTGGACTTGCTGGACAGAGTGAAACGGCTCCATAAAGTTTCTAAGGCTGTTAGTCTTTACAGAAGCAGATTGCCTCATGTTTCTCCTGCAGAGCTACTAATGGGTTTGAACCACCAAGCTTTTGGTTAGCAGCTGAATGCTTTAACCACAGTGGCAGCAGAGCTCCCTTTGGCCTACAGTGACAGTTACTATCATAGGAATAAATAAGATCACTAAAGGAAAGAGAGAAGTGTAGAGGCTCAAACTTTGCAGAACACCCATATTTAAAGGAGAGAAGGAAGTGGAACTAGAAAAGAAGAAAGAAAAGGTAAAAAATGAGAAGAGGAAATTAGAAAGATCAGAGAACTAAGGTAGCATGTTTTTCATGGAAGCCAAATGTCCCTGGATGTGGCTGAGCTCCAGGATGGAACAATGAAGCTGGAGAGATGATCCCCTCCCAGAACCCTAGATGGTTAAAGGGGCAAGGGTCACTCATCTAACTCTCTTCCCTTCTCTAGGATAGAACCTAGAAAGAGAGAGACTAGGATACAAATTTGCTCGGTTCTAGATTTTCCTCCTCTTCTCTCACAGTCCGTTAAATCCTATCACCCTTCTTCCTGACTCTCCTCCTTTGGCTAAGTATTCTGGTGACTAGGATTGTTTTCTCCACACAACAGGAGAGCTTTATGAGCTGATCCCTTAGAGCCCAGCTGTTTGTGTGCAGTGATCATGATAGGGAGGAATAAAGGCTACTATTTTGCTGTATAAATCCTATTCTGTACTTGAGAAGATTATCATGGCTCCCCCTTGGGGATCCTTACCATTCCTTTGGTAACAATCCTAATCTCCTTCCTAGTTTATGGACACTTTACAGCAAAGTTTCATGTACCGAGCTGGGCAAAATGAAACCACATTGACTTTCACAATATAACCCAGTTCCTTATTTTAAAAGATAAAAGAAAGTGTATAATTGGAAGCCCTTTTAGGGCCTAAGAAGACACAAGAGAAGGGCACAGGTGCAGGGGTGAAGAGGAAAGACAATTTTTGAAGAAGTACAGAAGAATCTATGATGAAAATAGTATAGAAATTTTGAAGTGGAAAGGACAATAGTTTGAGGAGTTCACGTAACTTAACCTTGGACAGGAGCAGACAGACCCGCAATGGTAAAGTTTATGGGCTCTGGGAACTGTGTTCAAATCCTAGTTTGGCCACTTCCTAGCTGTGAGACCTTAAGAAAATTATTTTATCCTTCCATATCTTAGCTTCTGCATCTATAAAAAGTGGTGGTGATATTATTAACATATACTTCATAGGGTTGTTATAAGGAGACCTGGTAGTGCTCAACTGCTAACCAAAAGGTTGGTGGTTTGAATCCACTCAACAACTCTATGGGGGAAAGACCTGGTGATCAGCCCCCATAAAGATTACAGCCTAGAAAAACCTATAGGACAGTTTTACTCTGTGATATGGGATCTCTTTGAGTGGGAATTGACTCAACAACTATGAGCTGAAATCAATAATAACAACAGACATGTCATGAGGATGAAATGCGTTATTATACCTATTCATTAACTATTTTTGTTCTAGATAATTAGACCAAGGTACAACAGATAATTCTGGGAAAATCCAGTGCCAGACAGAGGCAAAAGAAAATCCATCTCTAGCAATTCTTGACAGCAATCCAGGCAGCTAAACATTTCAGCACTAGATAGACTCAGTGCCTGCTTTAGTTTTCTTTATTCCCCTTATCACCACCTGAGGTATGGCAATTATCAGCCTTGTACCACTAAAAATGTAAGTTATCTGAGAACAGGGACTTTGGTCTGCTTTGTTCAAGATTAACACAATCATTTTCAAAGTAAATAACTGATTAAAATTAAACTAATTTATAGGGAAGCTTGTTTAGAAGAAAGCCTGAGGTCAACAAGACATAAGAGGGAAGGGTGGAGGGGGCAGGAATAGTAATCTGGGAAGGGCTGTGGTGGGAGGTGGGTTATGGGGAAGCAGGGTGGATGAAACAGTGGAGGCTGCAGAGACGCAAGCAGCATTCTCATGGGAACATTAATGGAGGATTTAATAGCACCCAGGCCAAGGAAATACATTTGTATTTGGTCTATTCCAGTCTTGTAGCTCTTCTAAAATTCAAATATGCAGTGGTCAGAATGGACTCCAGCATACTAACAATCATGAACATAGGCAAAAGATATGGAAAAGTTTTGTTCTGTTGTGCATGGGATCACCCTGAGTTGGAGTTGACTTGATGACAATAGCAAAGTTATTATTGAGAACACTCACTAGAAAATATTTGCCTGATGGCACTAACTGAGAGGTCAGTGGTGCGAACCCACCAGCCACTTCACAGGAGAAAGACGAGGCAGTCTATTATTACTAATAGCAAACACTAATCTACAGGTGGATACATAGGTAGATAGGCAAGAAGGTGTGGATAGGCAAACAGGAATATGCCATGGCCATACATAGGTTTGGCAGATAATATTCCTACATATGTATTTGTATGTGCTATAAAAATGTCCATATGCAGTATAAAGCTAATGGGGACAAAGTTAGGATAACTTAGCCACAGTCAAACACCTTGAGGGAACGAGTTACTAGGCCTTCAGACTTAGGACCATGGTCTCAGGGGACATCAAGCTCAATTGGCACAAAACAGTACACAAAAATATTGTTCTACATCTTACTTTGGTGAGTAGCCACTGGGGTCTTAAAAGCTTGTGTGTGGCCATCTACTAAGCAACTATTGTTCTCTTCTTGTCTGTAGCAAATAAGAGTGAAGAAAATAAAAAATGCATGGAAACAGTTAGTCCAAAGGATTCATAGCCCATGAGAGCCTCAGCCTATATGACCCTGAGACCAGAAAAACTAGATAGTGCCTGGGTACCAAAACCAACCACTTGGAAAAAGGTCCAAATTGGAGATCTTGGATAGAGTGGGAGAAAATATGTGGAACAAAATTATAAAAAAAATAAACCATAAAAAGCTCAGGTTTGCTAGTCGGGTGGAGACTGGCTCAACCCCCTAGACTATGGCCCTGAGTATATTCAGGCCTATTGAATTCACTCCTTGGCTTAACTCAGCCAAATAGGTCTAGGAGCCCAAGAGCTACCTCAGGGAGATGCATTCCTTAGAACAATGAACCATGGGAGATCAAAAAGGCAGAATTTGAACAAGGATAAAGATAGGGAGTCAGGAATGCATAGCTAAGAAGGACACAGGAAAAGGGTAACCACAGGGAGGATGTGGGAAGATAGCTGTTACACTGTAGGAATACAATCAGTGTCATAAAACAAAATGTGTTTGAACTGTTGAATGTAAAACGAATCTATTTTGTAAAATTTCACCAAAATTAAAAAGTTTTTTTCAAAAAAGAAAGAATGATGAGGTAGTCTGTTTCTGTAAAGATTTACAGACTTAGAAACCCTATAGGGTACTTCTAACTCTGTCCTGTAGGGTTGCTATGACTTGATGGCAATAGGGTTTTTGTTCGTTTGTTTTGTTTTGGGTGAATATTAAAAATCCACTGTCAGTTCCTTTATCAGTGAGGGGAAGAAGACATAGGTGAAGAGAAATTTGTTTTTTTTAATTTTTTTGTTGTGATATGAGTGCAAATTGACAAAGCAGATTCCTTTTAATCTCAACAGTCCATACACATTTAGTTTCACTGCACCAATTACAATCCCAACATTTTTTTTTTTAAGATTGTTGTTGTTGTTATGTGCCGTCGAGTCAGCCCTGACTCATAGTGACCCCTCCTTGGGTTTCTGAGGCAGTATCACTACGGAAGTAGGATTATCATTCTTTATTCAAATCTTTAGTTTTTAACCCGCCTTGGTCACAAGTTTATAGACAGCAGAATGAGCAATACACCTCAACCAAGTGTGTGTCTCCTAAGAGAATGGAGAGGAAAGTCGATCAATGTAACCCCTTAGCTTCTCAACTATCCCTTCCCACCCTTTTCATCAAACAAATTGGCACAAAATAGTACATAAAAATCTTGTTCTACAACCTACCTTGGTGAGTAGTGACTGGGGTCTTAAAAGCTTTTGCGCAGTCATTTATGATGCAATTATTGGTCTCCTCTCATCTGGAGCAAAGAAGAGTAAAGAAAATCAAAGGCATCTGGAAACAATTAGTCCAAGGATAAGATGGACCACTGTTATATATTAAAGGTGAGATGGACTATACGGAGTTCCAAGCACTCTGAGATGGAATCAAGCTTTGAGACTTTTAATTCTGGGGTTGAGAGTTGGCTCACGTCAGAAGGGACTCTCGACTCAGAAGAGTAGCTTTGCAGGGTTTATAAAGACAAAACCCACAAGTGGGTGGGGTGTAATATTGAGTGTCTCTTTTCCATTCTTTGCAAGCAATCTTTTACAGAAGCAGAAAGCAATGTTAAACTTAATTTAACAAATAACACCTGTAAAGAAAGTCCTTGGCATTGTGGTTAGGCCTCTGAGAGCTTCAACTAGGACTCAGCCTTTGCAAGCAGACTTTTACAGAAGCTGAAAAAGCATTATACTTGCTATAGCAAATCACACCTATAGGCAACACTTAGCATCGTGGTCTGTCTCTGTGGTTGGCATAGGGGCTTAACTAGGTCTCCAGGTTCTGCCAGAATGGATGGGGTGGTCTAGGCCTGCAGCCTTTCAGTTGAAACAGGATGGGGTGGTCTAGACCTGTAGCTTAAGGAGAAAAAAACTTTACGGGGGTATCAGCATGACAAGATGGAATCAGTTAAGTTATCTAGCTCATCACACCATGAGGACCTCAGCCTTCATGACCTTGAGACCAGAAGACCTAGATGGTGCCCAGCTAGCAATGCCAACCACTCAGAAAGTGATCAAAACTAGAGATCCTGGATAAAGTGGGAGGAAAAATGTGGAACAAAATTCAAAAACACAAAAATGACCAGAATTACTGGTTGGAGGAAGACTTGTAGAACCCCCAAGACTATGGCCCCGGGTTATCCTTCAGGTCTAGAAATGGACTCACTCCCATGGATTGGCTCTCAGCCCAACAGTAGAAAGACCTACATGCAGAACACCTACCCCAGGGCGATGCACCCACCTACTCTAGGGAGATGCACCCCTTAGATCAATCAGCCATGAGACTTCAGAGAGGAAACATAAACATAGAGGGACAGACAGGAATGCATAGTTAAGAAGGGCACAGGGAGGGGAGGGAAGGAGAGTTTTTTATGGCTGGGGATGGTAATCAGGGTGTGAAATTCAATGTGCATCAACTATTGAATATAAATCAAATTTGCTTTGTAAATTTGCACCCAAAGCACGATTAAAAAAAAAAAAAAGTCAGCAATGCCAAGGGATTGACATGCTATTAGTCATTTACATTTTAGTATAAATGTGTTCCCAATCCTTTCAGAAGAATATGTTGTAAATGAAGAGATATTTGAATATAACTTTCATCTCTGTAGAACAGTAGCATTCCTTCTTTTCAGCCATAGGGACTTGGTCCCTAAGTGATTGAAATCCATAATAGTTAGGATTGCCTCATGGGAAGCAAAAGTACTATTTCATTATCTGAACAAAGCAACTTGGCCTCATTGTGGGAAGCTCATTAATTTCAAAAGGAAAATAATCAGCTCAGGAAAGGATGGGTGGGATTGTGTCTTCCTCTTTTTCCTGTAAATCAGAGGGAAAGGATTTTTGGCTGCAAGACGACTTGGCAAGAAGTTTGCCTCTCCAAATGAAAACCTGTGTTAAAAGTGGAGAGGTTGTGTGTTCTCAGAAAGGAGAGGCTCCGGGAAGAACAGGAGGGCTTCTGCATGGATTTGTCCCACATTATTGAAACTGGCAGTGGTCTCTGCTGTTTGCCTCACAAGAGGGTTTCCATCAGGCAAACATTCTCTGGCGAGTGTTCTCAATAATAATTTTGCTATTGTCGTTAGTTGCCATCAAGTTGACTCTAATTCATGGTGATCCCATGTACAACAAGGCAAAACTCTACCCTATCTTGTGCCATCTTCATGATTGTTAGCATGTTGGAGTCTGTTGTGGCCACTATGTATTTTGAGGAACTTTCAACCTGGGAGGCTCACTTCTAGTACTCTATCAGACAATATTCTGTTGTGAGCCATAGGATTTTCATTTGTTAGTTGTCAGGAGCTCTGGTAGCATAGTGCCTAAGGCACTTGACTGTTAACCAGAAGGCTGGTGGTTCAAATCTTGGAAGGAAGATTGGGCAATCACTGTAGTGGTATCACTACCTCGGTAACCCAAGGAGGAATTGCTATGAGTCAGATCTGATTCAATGGCAGTGAGTTTGGTTTTTGGTTTTTAATTTTCAGAAGTAGATCGCCAGGCTTTTCTTCTTACTCTCTGAGTCTGGAAGCTCACCATGGGTGATTCTGCTGGTATTTGAAATACCGATAGCATAGGTTCCAGCATCATAGCTACATGCAAGCCACAATATTACCAACTGACAGATGGGTGATGGTAATATTGTTTCCAATTTTTTAAAATTAATTGGTATGAATTTCTTCATAAAAATCACTACATTAACATTTGGGATCTATAGCAAAGATATTCGGCAGTGTTCTACATACTTGAATTAAACTGAGTTTGTTAATTGTATTATACAAATATTGTGTATTCTTGATTTTTCTGTTGGTTGCTCAGTTTATTTACTTATTGAGAGAAGTCGGTTAAAATTGCCCAGTATAATTGCTGTTTTGTGTATTCCTCTCTCTCTCTTTAGTTTTGAATATCTTGTGCTTTAGGTGAAAGTTTACATAGCAAATTAATTGTTCCATGACATTGGTTATGGTCCCTGCAAAGTGTCAGTGTGCTCCCCATTTCCTCCCTGGGCCCTCATTTCCATTGGTCTGGTTTCCTATCCCTCCCTGACTTCTCATCTTTGCTTTTGGGCAAATGTTGCCATTTTGGTCCCATATAGTTTATTGTTCTAAGAAGCACATTCATCATGGGTGTTATTGTTTATTTTATAGGCCAGCCTACAAAATAGGCTATAAAATATATTTGGTTGAGAGGTAGTCTTCAGGAGTGGCTTCAGGACCAAGTTAGAAGGGGGACTTAGGGCAACTAGGTATGTATTAACTTCCTACAAAGCTATTTCCAGTGTGGAAAATGAGGCAATAGAAAAGCTTTAACCTTAACCTGGAAGACAGATGATAAGGTCACAGATAAATAGAGGGAAATTGTTTTGCAGCTAAAGATAGAACAGTGATACCTAAGAGACATTTCATTTAAGAACTATAGCAAAGGATTCTACATGTTCCCGGGAATGTTGTTGTTGTTGTTGTTATGTGCCACTGATTCGGCCCCGACTCATAGCGACCCCTCTTTGGGTTTCCGAAGCAGTATCACTGGAATATTGTTGTTGTTATGTGCCGTGGAATGTTGTTGTTATGTGCCGTCGAGTTGAACCCAACTCATAGTGACCCCTCCTTGGGTTTCCGAGGCAGTATCACTACGGAAGTAGATTGCCCCATCTTCCTTCTGAGGAGTGGCTGGTGGGTTTGAACTGCCAGCCTTCTTGTTAGCAGTCAAGTGCCTTAGCACCTCCTTATTCCACAGTCATGATCATGTTCACCCCCAAGAAGTATTCATTGACTCCCCCTTTAGCTGAGTCTTAAAGAGCTTTTCCCTACACTCACCTTGGAAATTAATTGGGGGAAAAAAAAAAAAAAAACCCTGATAGATAATACATGTAAAACAATTAGGACCTGCCTGGTGCATAGAAAGAGGTTAATATATGCTATTGTTAACCATTGCTTGTCCTTTCTCTGGCAGGGCCTCAGGGCTCTCACATAAACCAGACCGTTACATAGCTGCTTGGGAGCTCTGGTGGCATGATGCCTAAAGCATTTGACTGCTAACCAGAAGGCTAGAGGTTCAAACCCACCAGCCACTCCTCAGAAGGAAGGTTGGGCAATCTACTTCTGTAGTGATACGGCCTCGGAAACCCAAGGAGGGTTCACTATCAGTTGGATCCAACTTGACAGCAGTGCGTTTGGTTTTTGGTTTTACATAGCTCCTTATGAGGAATCTGCTCTCATTTATTGGCCCAGGGAAAGAGAGAGAGAGGACTAATGTTTGCATAATCTGAGCTCTGTGCCAGGCACTGTGGATGCTGTACATATATAATCTCCAAATTCACAGTAAATCACAATGGAAATTCTACAGCCCATTTTACAAGTGAGGAAACTAAGTCTCATTGAGGACAAATAGATTGTCCAAGTTATACTGGTAGTAAGTGATGGAGCTGACAGTCTTGATGATGTTAGTGGAGTGGCAAGTAGGCAACTAATTTAAGCAAAAATTAAAGCCCATGAGGGAAGTGGGGTAAAATGAAACTAGAAAGATAGGCTAAAGTTAGAGTTTGGAAGGATGAGGGTAAGTACTGTTAGTATTTTGGTTTATATCCTTTCAAACCATTTTCAGTGCTTTTAGTAACATGTTGCTGTTGTGCTGTTATGTGCCGTCAAGTCAAACCCGACTCATAGCGACCCCTCTTTGGGTTTCCGAGGCAGTATCACTACAGAAGTAGGATTGCCCAACCTTCCTTCCGGGGAGTGGCTGGTGGGTTTGAACCACCAGCCATCTGGTTAGCAGGCAAGTGTCTTAGCCACTATGCTACCAGAGCTCCCTTTAGTAACATATGCATATATAAAAACAAACACAAAAACAAGTTTATGATATGTAAATTATTTTGTTGTTGTTAGGTGCTGTCAAGTTGGCCCTGACTCACTGTGACCCTGTGTACAACAGGATGAAACACTGCCTGGTCCTGCGCCACTTAAAATCCTTCCTATGTTTGAGCCCATCGTTGCAGCCACTGTGTCAATCCATCTCGTTGAGGGCCTTCCCCTGTTCCACTGACTCTCCACTTTACCAAGCATGACATCCTTCTCCAGGGAAAGGTCCCTTCTGACAACATGACCAAGTAGGTGAGACAAAAGCTGGCCATTCTCGCTTCCAAGAAGCATAAATTATTTTTATGCACTGATTAAAATTAATTCTTTTTAATCAGTGCATAAAAAGTGCATCAGTGCATTTTTTTAAAAATTGTGATTTGGGCAAAAGTTTACAGAGCAAATTAATTTTCCATATAGCAATTCATACACATTTTGTTTCATGGCATTGACTGTAGTTCCTCACAATGTAACAGCTCTCTTCCCACTTCCTCCCTGTAGTTACCTCTTCCCTGTGTCTTTCCTTCCCATGCACTCCCACCCCCCTCACCAGCCCCCAGCTTTCTCCCTGTGCAAACACTGTCTTCTGTTCTCCCACGATTGATCACTCCAAGGAGTATATCTATCTGATGTAAATGTTCAGCCCATATGCCTGTGTATTATTTGGCTGGAAGCCATAGGAGTGAGTTCAATTCCAGACCTGAAAGGTAGCTAGGGGCCATTGTCTCAGGGGTCTCACCAGGCTCTATTCAGACCAGCAAATATGGTCTTTTTTTTTTTTTAATGATTTTGAGTTTTGTTCTGCATTGTTCTCCAACTCTATCCAGGATCTCCTGCAAAGATCCCCCTCTGAGGGGTTGCCATTGATAGCTGGGCACCATCTAGTTCTTCTGGCCTCATGGTCATATAGGCTAAGGATCACATGGTCTACCAGTCCCTTGGACTAGTTGTTTCCATGTGTCTTTGATTTTCTTCATTCTTTTTTGCTCAGGATGAGGAGAGACCCATCGTTGCATTTAGATGGTTGCTTGCAAGCTTTTAAGACCCCAGTCACTACTCACCAAAGTAGGATGTAGAACAATGTTGTTTTGTAGTATGTTATGCCAATTGAGCTTGCTGTCCCCTGCAACCATGGTCCTGAGCCCACAGGTCCAACTACTTGCTCCCTCAGGGTAGCTGGCTGTGGCTAAGAAGTCACCACAACCTTGTCCCTTGTCAGCTCTACTATACACCTGGACATTCTTACAGCACATACAAATACGCTTGTAGAAACATCATCTGCCAACACTATACATTGTCATGGGCATACTCCCCACTGCCTAGACATACCTGATCATTCACTGGCTGTACTTATTCCAAGACAGATTTGTTAGTTCTTTTGGAAGTCCATGGTATTTTCAGTGTTCTTTGCCAACCCCACAATTCAAAGGCATCAACTCTTCTGTCTTCTTTATTCACTGTTTAGCTTTCACATGCATATGAGATGATTGAAAATACCATGACTTAAGTCAGGCTCACCTTAGTATGTAAATTGTAATATATAAAATTTTCTGTAACTTGATTTCTATTATTATTTTGAAGTGAGCTTTCCATGCCACTACTCCTAATCTAAATAATTCTTTTTAATCAATGCATAGGTTCTATTGCATCAATGTACCATACCTTAACATGGTCTGCGTTTTGAGGGTTGTTTTTTTTTCCCCCTTTTTCTTTCTTTCCTATTTTTCCTTTTGTGATTATAAACAAACCTATCATAAACTTCTTCATACTTAAAATTCATTTTTAATAATTTTCATTCTGTAACAGGTGAAATGTGGTATCTCATTGTTTTAATTTAATGTATAGGCCATTTATAAGGATTTCTGGTGATGCAATGCCTAAGGCATTTGACTGCTAACCAGAAAGTTGATGGTTCAAACCCACTTCCTTCCATGGAAGGAAGATAGGGCAATCTATTTCTGTGAAGATTTACCACCTTGGAATCCCAATGGGATTCAATTCTGACTCAATGGCAGTGGGTTTATAGGCCATTTCTATTTCTTGTGTGAATTGCTGAGATCTGTGCTGTACAACATGACAGCCACTAGCCAAATGTGGCTATTGAAAACTTGAAAGATGGCTCATCTGAGTTGACGCATACTGGTCATGTAAAATATACTAAAGATTTCAAAGACTTAATCTAAAAAAGAGGATGTAAAATATCTCAATAAAAAGTTTTTTTTTTATATTAGTTACATGTTTGAACAATACTTTGTACATACTGCTTTAAGTAATTTCAATGTGGCTACTGGAAAATTTAAAATTATATATGCAGCACATATTATATTTTGATTTGACAGAGATGGCTTAGATTTGTTTAAATTGAGTTAATTATCTTTGTCAGGTTATATGTTTCTATTGTTTTTGTGTGGTGGAAATACTTCGTAATGGTGTGCTATTGTATTTCTTTTCTAGCTCCACATTTTGTGATGTCACATTGGTAGCTTGAAAGTATCCATGATGGGAGTAATTTACACTACAAAAATCAACAAACACTACAGGTCGGGGCTTGACTTACTGTTCTGTTGATTGTCTAAACTTATGAAAGTGATGGAGAAAATGTTGATAATGCAGATTAAACTTAAAAGTGTGTTGTATCCGTTGTCATTACATTGTGATTCCAAAACCAAACTCACTGCCATCGAGTTGATTCTGACTCATAGTGAAACTATTGGGTTTCCAAGGCTATAAATCTTTCTTTCTTCTTCTTCTTTTTCTTTTTTATTGTGCTTTGGTGCAAATTTACAGAGAAAATTTATTTTACATTCAACAGTTTGTGTACATTTGATTTCACTCCCCGATTACCATCCCTGACCGTAACAAACTCTCCTCCCCTCCTTTCCCTGTGACCACCCCCTCCCTGTGCCCTTCTTAACTATGCATTCTTGTCTGTCCAGCTTTCCCTCTATGTTTATGTTTCCTCTCTGGAGTCTCATGGCTGATTGCTTTAAGGCTTTAAGAGGTGCATCTCCCTAGAGTAGATGAGTGCATTGCCCTGTGGTAGGTGTTCTGCATGTAGGTCTTTCTACTATTGAGCTGACAGCCAATCCATGGGAGTGAGTCCATTTCTAGGCCTGAAGGGTAACCTGGGGCCATAGTCTGGGAGTTCCAGCAGACTGTATGCAACCAGCAATTCTGGTCATTTTTGTGTTTTTTAATTTTGTTCCACATTTTTCCTCCTACTCTATCCAGGATCTCCAGTTTTGATCCCTTTCTGATCAAAAAGTTTGGTGTTGGTAGCCTGGCACCATCTAGTACTTCTGGTCTTGGGGTCAAGGCTATAAATCTTTATGAAAGCAGACTGCCTCATCTTTCTTCCATGGAGTGGCTGGTGGGTACAAACTACCAACTTTTTGATTAGCAGCCAAATGCCTTAACCACTACACCACCAGAACTCTTACACATTGTGATTAACACAAACAAATGAGGGAATACTCTTTTAGTATTCAGAAGTATTATTCAGTTTAGCAAAGAACTATTCACATCACTGACCTACAAGTGAAATTCAGACATACTGTTTCACTTTCATCTTACTCATTCCTGTAAACAACCAACATTCATGTTAGGAATTATGCTCAGAGGGCTGGTTGTTTAGCATATAACATGACACCATTGGTTTTACAGCATGTGAATAATGAAAGTCATATCTTTTCCTTTCAAATATTACATCTCATTTCATTTATGCATCTATTGCACTGGCTATGACTCTAGTTCAAAATGGAATAATACTAATGTTACTTGACATTTTCAACTGGATCCTTATTTTAGTGTTTCTAATTTATCATTAAGAATGATGCTTGCTCTGGGTTTCTGGTAGATATTAGTTAGAATCCTGGAATTTCATTTGAATACTTTCCTACACACTAATAGGAAACTTGTACAGCCTGTTCTGAGTAAAATTTCCAATTTTAAAAAATTCTTCCATTTTCTAAAACCTGTACTTTCTTTCCAGAATTTTATGACCATATGGATTCCAGAGTCCTTGCAACATTTGGCAAAATCCCACATTTAAACAAAATACCTTTCCATGGACCCTTTTAAAATTTGCCTAGAATCATTGGATCTACCTCCTAGCATGCCATTTCTCTTTTGTCTACTCAAACACATGCTTTTGTCCCCCTCCATCTCCCATGCACCAATGAAACCCCTTCTGCTGAAATCACCAGTGCCTTCATTTCTGATCTTTGTCCTCATCTGATCTCTGTCCTCATCTCAGCTGCATGTTACACATTTAACCATCTCTCTTTCTTGAATATCTTTCTCTTCTTGGCATCTGGAACATCCTATTCTTCTGTTTTTACTCCTACTTGTAGTTAATTTTCTTTACTTGTTTCTTCTCCTCTGTTTGGCCTCTAAATGTGCCAGGTCCCAGAAGGCCCAGACCTCAGTTCTCAGCCCTCTTCTGTTTCTATCTAGTTCCATTGTTTTGAGTACAACCTGTTTGATGATGATTCATATCTTTCATTCATATCTTTGCTCTCTTCCTGACTATTCAAATGCTTACTCCTAATTCCTCTTGGATATCTCATTCCTACTTCCGTAGTGATGCTGCCTCAGAAACCCAAGGAGGGGTCGCTATGAGCCGGGGCCAACTCGATGGCAAATAACAACAACAACAACATCTCAGCCTTAACAAAACTGAAACCAAATTCGCAATTCTCACCTTCTCTCCCCAGTATGCTCCTTTTATAGTCATTCCTTTCTCAGTTAATGATACTATCAGTGGCTGCAGTGTAGTAAATTACTTAGTGTGGCTTTTCTAGCCATAAGTTTTTGTAAACTCTCTGATGGAATTTGCTGTGAGCAACTGAGGAGCTCCTGATTGTAAAAGTTATCCACCTGGGGTATTTCTGTTGGGTGCAACACAAAGCAATGTTCTGGGAGTTTCCTGCTCTCTCTCAGGTGCTTAGAATTCTGATGTTATGTTTAGTTAGTTTGGCCACTCTGCCAGACTCACAAGGAGGCCTCCTAAGGCAGAAGAGGTTTCTCTCTAACCTCTGGCTGAGGAAGACATGTTGCTGAGAAAGAGACGCCAAGAGACACACGCTGCTGAGAAAGAGACACGGGGAGACATGCATTGCTGGGAGAGAGACTGAAAGTTGTTCCTGAACTTGAATTGTAGCCTGGTGCTTCCCTAATAAACCCCATAATCTGTGAGTTCTGTGTGGCCACTGCAGTGAATTATTAAAGCCAGCAGATAGGCTTTGGGTGCTGTGGGAGGAACGGTTCGTGTAAGGGCTGGAGGGAGGTAGCATGTCTGGCCTTGCAGTAATAGGCCTTGGGCTATTGATGGTGATTCTGTCTTCCTCTTGGGGGGTTAGAGGAGGTTGGAAGATGTGGTCTCCCTGCCCTTTTTGCTGTGGCTTATACTAAAATATAGAACTCTTATGAATTCTTCTAATTTTTTTCATCTCCATGATACTATTCATCAGTAAGTGCTATTTTTTTTTTTCTCCTTTAAATATATATCCCAAGTCCAACCACTGCTCACCATTATTTTTTAAATAATGTGGTTTAGGTGGAAGTTTTCAGAGCAAATTAGTTTCCCATTCAACAATTTATACACATTTTGTTTTGTGACATTAGTTGCAATCCCCTCAATATAGCAGCATTCTTCCCACTTCCTCTCTAGGTTCCCTGTTCACATTTGTCCATCTTTTCTGCCCCTTCCTGCCTTCTGAGCTTTATATTCAGGCAAAGGCTTCTCTTTTGGTCTCATTTGGTTGATTGCTCTGAGGAGTATGTTCCCCAAAAGTATTATTATTCACTTTAAGTTCTGTCTATTGTTTGGCTGAAGGGTGATCCCCAGAGGTAGGTTCAGTTCCAGGTTTGAAGGATGTCTGAAGGCTATAATCTCAGGGGTTCCACCAGTCTCTATCAGATTAGTAAACTTGCCTTTTTTTATAATTTTAAGTTTTCTACATTTTTCTCTCACTCTGGCCAGGACCTTCCACTGTGATACTTATCAGAGTGATGGTTGAGGTAGACACACACCATCTTGTTTTTCTGGTCTCAGGGTAGTAGAGGCTACCACTGCTCACCATTAACATCACTACACATGGTAGTCCAAACCAATTTTATCTCTCATGTAGATGACCATATAGTCTCTAAACCATCTCTACTTTGATTCTCTCTTCTTCCACAGAAATTAAACATACACATTTGCATTATTGTTGCAATATCCTCTAGTGAGCTTCCGTTACACTTAGGAAGAAAAATAATCTAAGCTATATTATGGTTTGTAAAATCTCCCATAATCTGCCCTTCCCATCTTATCTTGTGCTGTTGTCTGCCTTACTTACTATGTTTAAACTACTCTAGATTTAAGGAGTCCTGGTAGCACAAGTGGTTAATTATTTGGCTGCTAACCAAAAATTTGGTGTTTCAAACCCACCAGTGGCTCTGTGGGAGAAAAGATCCAGTGATCTGCTCTGTCTTAGGCTGAGCTTTCTAGTGAAGCTAAACTAGTAAAGCTCATATATATACAGAGAAAGAGAGAGTGCGAGAGTGCTGAGAGAGAGAGAGAGAGAGAGAGAAATTTATTTGAAGGAAATGGCTCACGTAATTGTAGAGGCTGGCAAGTCCCAAGTCCATGGGCCAAATGTCAAGCTGGAGGCTTCTCCTGACTCTTGTAGCTGCAGGGATTGACAAACCTAAGACTGGTAGGCAATACAGCAGCCTGCTGATTTCAGAGGCATATGAATGCAAGATCAGCAGGTAAAATGGCAGATTATTGGCTCACAGGCTGCGAAGGGAACAATCCCAAAATTCTAATGTGCAAATCTTACTTGGTAGATTGCCCAGTCTTCCCTCCAAGGAGTGACTGGTGGGTTTGAACCACCAGACTTCTGGATAGCAGCCAAATGCCTCAGGCACTACATCACTAGAGCTCCCTCCATAAAGATTATAGCCTAGGAAACCCTATGGGATAGGTCTACTCTGTCATACTATGAGCTGGAATCAACTCAATGGTGTCCAACAACAACAATACACTGGACTTACCTATTCCTTACTGAGCTAATTCCTGTGTCTAGGCTTTATGCTTGCTTTTTTCTCTGCATGAAACGCTCTTTCTATAGATTGTTCATGCAGCTGGCTCTTTACCCCCATTCTGGTCTCTCCTCAGAAAAGTTCCTCCTAAACACCTTATCCTAATGGTCACTGTTATCAAACCCTGCTTCATTTTCTTTACTGTATTTACCAATATCTAGAATATAACATGTTTATTACCTATTTCCATTGGAATATAAGCTCCATAAGAGAAGGGAACTCATTAGACCTGCACATTGCTCTGTTCCCATCTCCTAGAACAGTACCTAGTATACCAAATCCATTACCATCAAGTCAATTCTGACTCATAGCTACCCTATAAGGCAAAGTAGAACTCTCCCATAATGTCTCCAAGGCTATAAACTTTTACAGAAGCAGACTGACTCATCTTTCTCCTGCACAGCTACTGGTGGATTTGATTATCAACAGAATGTGTAACAACTACACCAGCAGAGCTCCTACCTAGTATACTCATAGTGACCCCCTTGAGTTTCCAAGGCTATCAATCTTTATGGAAGCAGACTGCCTCATTCTTCTTTTGCACAGCAGCTGGTGGGTTTGAACCACTAACTTTTTGGTTAACAGTCAAATGCCTTAACCACTACCCCACCAGAGCTCTGTTATTCAGAAGGACATAACTAATGTTTGTTGAATGAATGAAGGAATAAAGAAATAAATGACTCATTATATTGTATATGATAGATAATTTAAATAAGCTTAAATAAATAAAGAATATATAGGCTCATGTACCTGAAAAGTACAAAAGTAGATGTAACTTCAGATTCATCTGCATGCAAGGGTTTGAACATTGTCACTAGGACTTGGTGCCATTCTTTCCAACTCTTAGCTGTATATTCCTCTATGTTACCTCATTCTCAGACATTGATCCCTTTATGGTAGCAAGATGGCTGACAGCATCTGCAAGCTTTTTTCTCTAATTAACACCAGTAGCCAGTTGCCATCCAATTGATTCTGACTCATGGCTAATACATATATGTCACAGAACTGTGCTCCAGAGGGTTTTCAGTGGGTATGATTTTTGCAAACAGACTACCTGGATTTTCTTCCAAGGAGCCTCTGGGTGAAGTCAAATCTCCACACTTTTGGTTAGCTGCTAAGTATATTAACCATATGCATCACTCAAGGACTCCTGATTGACAACTACAGCAGAAAACAGTGATTTTCTCTTCCCCAAAAATTGACAAAACTAGAATCTATCTGACTGCGTAATGTGGTCTTTCTTCAACCAATCTCTGTGGCTAAGCAATATGATTTTCTAATTTAAAGGTTTGCAACTATGGCTCTTGGGCCAAATCCAATACACTGCCTGTTTGTAATAAAATTTTGTAGGAAAACAGCATACCTGTTGATGTATGTTTTATCTGTAGAAGCTTTTGTGTTACAATGGCAAAACTGAGTTGTTGAACAAAGATTGTATGTTTCATGTAGCCTAAAAATATTTACTATTGAGTACTTTTTATAGAAACTATTTGCCAACTCCTCTTCTAATTGGCCAGGTGTCATTGGTCCAAACTTCTGGACTAATAGTTTATATGTGGGGGTGTGCTTTAGTTATTTATTGCTCTGTACCAAACTACCCCAAATTTTGTGGCTTACAACAACAGTAGTTTATTATTTCTCATGATTTGTGGATTGACAAGAGGAGCTATCTACTTCACATGGTGTAGACAAATGTGCTATGATGACTGGAGGGTCCGAAATGGCTTCATTATTTGACTGAGAGTTGGTCCTTTGCTGGGTCCATTAGATGAGGCTGTTAGCTGGGAGTCTCATTATTCCTCCATGTAGGTTTCTCCACATGACTGCTTGGGCTTTTTCATAGCATGTCAGTTGGGTTCCAAGAAGAAGCATTCCAAAGGAAAAATCATCAATGTGCAAATCTTATTACACTTCCATTTCATCACATCTGATAATATCCAATTGCCCAAGCTAGCCCTGTGACCATGTCCAGAGTAAATGTGGGAGAGGAATAAACAAAGTTTTAAGTTCTAGGAGACATTGTTTATTGGAAGCCCCAAATACAGTCTACTTCATGGTGGTTCCCTAAGTAACTCCAGAATGAATGTATGCTAGGCAGGCAAAAGCAAAAAATGTACACTTCAAGTTATTAAAGTTTTAACTAATAAGTGATTTGCAACTTGAATATGATGAGTTCAATTAAATCCTCTTTAAGCCTTTTTAAAATTGATTATGCATTATTTTTCTTTTAATTTGTTACTATAGTTTTTTACAATTACGTTAATTCATTTTTAAATGTTGGACAATCTTTCATTTCTGGATAAAATTACTTAATCATAATGTATTATCATTGTAAAAAGCAAACAAACTCACTGCCGTTGAGTCAGATCAGACTTATAGCAACCCCTCCTTGGGTTTCTGAGATGGTATCACTATGGAAGTAGATGGCCCAGTCTTCTTCCAAGGAGTGGTTGGTGTGTTTGAACAACCACCCTTCTGGTTAGCAGTCAAATGCCTTAGGCACTACACCACCAGAGCTCCCATAGAATCCAATTTTTTAATATATTATTTATGCTTTGGTGTCTAGGATGAATATTTGTCCATTATTCTATCATATTCTTTTCTCTTCCCCTTCCCTTCCAATTTCCCTTCACTCACCTTATCCACCTCTTTCCTTCCTTCCCTTTTTTCTTCTTTATTTTTTCATGCTTTTGCATGGATTATCCTTATTCAAGGAGTCTCTGGGTGGCAGAAATGGTTAAGCACTTGACTATTAGACAAGAGTCTGCTGGTTCAAACCCACCTGGAGGCACCATGGAAAACAAACCTGGTGATCTGCTTACTAAAGGTTATAGCACTGAAAACCCTATGGAAAAATTCTACTCTATACACACAAAATCCACCTTGAGTTGGATTCAGTTCCATGGCAACTAACAACAGCAGTCTTTATCTGGTTTTGCTATCAGGGTTACATTGATTTGGAAAATTGAATTAAGAAGTTTTATTATCATGCTCACTGTAGTAAAATGAATGTTTTTGAGGGCAGAATTTTTTTTTTTCTGTGTTACTGCTGTATACTCAGCACCTGAAACATAAAAGGGGTTTAATAAATATTTATTGAACATCTGAATAAATCTTTCTGAAAGCTTTGGTAGATTACACTAGATCTTAATCTGATACTACTTTCTACAGTTATTATTATTTTTTTTTGGCAATTTTTTCAATTGCTTCTGTGGCCATTAGTTTTCTTCTATCATGGGTTTCTGTCTCTTTTTAAATGAAGTTATTCATATTTCCCTAAAAAATAATTGATTTCATCAAGGCTCAAATTCATTGTTGTTGTTAGGTATTGTCAAGTGGTCTCCGACTCATAGCAACCCCATCCACAACACTGACCAGTCTTGTGCTATACTCACAGTATTTGCTATATTTAAGCCCATTGTCACTGACCCTCTACTTTACCGAGCATGATGTCTTTCTCCAGGAATTGGTCCCTCCCTGTCCAAAGTACGTGAGATGAAGTCTCACCTTCCTCACTTCTGAGGACCGTTCTAGCTATACTTCTTTGAAGACAGATTTGCTTGTTCTTCCAGCAGTCTGAAGTATGTTTCATATTCTTTGCCAATACCATAATTCAAAGGCATCAATTCTCCTTCAGTCTTCCTTATTCGTTATCCAGCTTTTGTATGCCTATGAGGTGATTGAAAATAATATGGCTTGGGTCAGGCACACCTTATTCTTCAAAGTGACATCTTTGCTTCTTTTTTTTTAAAAAAAAAAAAATTGTATTGTGATTAGGGTGAAAGTTTACAGAGCAAATTCATTTTCCATTCAACTGTTCATTCACATTTTGTTTCATAACATTGATTGCAATTCCCATAACATAACAGCTCTCTTCCCACTTCCTCCCTGTGGTTACCTTTTGCCTGTGTCCTTATTTCCTGCCCTCTGAGCTATCTCCCTGTGCAAATACTGCTCTTCTGATCTCCCATAGTTGATTATTCTAACGAGTGTACCTACCTGATATAAATGTTCACATTATATGCCTGTCATTTGGCTGGAAGCCATGAGATTGAGTTCAAAACCAGGCCCAAAAGGTGACAGGGGGCCATAATCTCAGGAGTTTCAACAGTCTCTATCAGACAAATAAGCCTAGTCTTTTTTTTTTTTTTTTTAATGATTTTGAGTTTTGTTCCACATTTTTCTCCCATTCTATCCAGGATCTCCTACATTGATCCCTTTCTGAATGGGTGACAGTGGTAGCCAGGCACCATCTAGTTCTGGTCTCAGGGTCATGTAGGCTGAGTTTCACATGGTCCTCTAGTCCCTTGGACTCATTGCTTCTCTGTGTCTTTGGTTTTCTTCATTCTTCTTTGCTCCAGTTGAGGAGAGACCAGTTGTTCCATCTTAGATGGCCACTTGCAAGCTTTTAGGATCCCAGTCTCTACTCATCAAAGTACAATGTAGAACAATGTTTCTTTTTACTATGTTATGACAATTGAGCTTGATGTCCCACATGACCATGATCCAAGCCCATGGGCCCAACAACTTACTCCCTCAGGGTGGTTGGCTGTGGCTAAAAAGTTATCATAACTTTACCCCTGTTAGATCTATTATATATTTGGACATTCTTATAGCACATACAAATATGTATGTAGAAATATCATCTCTCAAACTTACATATGATCACAGGTATAATACCTTTTGTCTAGATATACCTGTTCATTCAGCCTGTCTACCTATAAAAGAGCTGAACAGAAGATTTCAAAGAGCAGCTCAAGGAGACAAAGTCAATTATTATAATGAAATGTGAAAAGACCTGTAGTTAGAAAACCAAAAGGGAAGAACATGCTCAGCATTTCTCAAGCTGAAAGAACTGAAAAAAAAAATTCAAGCCTTGAGATGCAATACTGAAAGATTATATGGGCAAAATATTGAATGATGCAGGAAACATCAAAAGAAGATGGAAGGAATACAACAAAGTCACTATACCAAAAAGAATTGATTGATGTTCATCCGTTTCAGGAAGTGGCATATGATCAAGAACCAGTGGTATTGAAGGAAGAAGTTAAAGCTGCACTGAAGGAATTGGCAAAGAATAAGGCTCCAGAAAATGATGGAATACCCATTGAAATGTTTCAACAAATGGATGCTATGCTGGAGGCACTCACTTGTCTATGCCAAGAAATTTGGAAGGCAGCTACCTGGCCAACTAACTGGAAGAAATCCATATTTGTACCCATTCCAAAGAAAAGTTATCCCACAGAATGTGGAAATTATCGAACAATATCATTAATATCACACACAAGTAAAATTTTGCTGAAGATAATTGAAAAATGGTTGCAGCAGTATATTGACACAGAACTTCCAGAAATGCAAGCTAGATTTACAAGAGGACATGGAATGTGGGATGTTATTGCTGATGCCAGATGGATCTTTATCCATGGAAAGCAAAGAATACCAGCAAGATGTTTATTTGTGTTTTATTGACAATGCAAAAGCATTCACTTGTGTGGATCATAACAACTCATGGATAATGTTGAGAAGAATGGGAATTCCAGAATACTTAATTGTGCTCAGGAGGAACCTATACATAGACTAGGAGGCTGTTGTTTGAACAGAACAAGGGGATACTTCATCGTGTAAAATTAGAAAGAAAGTGCGTCAGAGTTGTATTCTTTCACCATACTTGTTCAATCTGTATGCTGAGCAAATATTCTGAGAAGCTGGACTTTATGAAGAAGAGTGTGGCATCAGAATTGGAGGAAGACTCATTAACAACCTGCGATTCGTAGATAACACAACTTTGCTTGCTGAAAGTGAGGATGACTTGCACTTACTGATGGAGATTAAAGACTACAGTCTGCAGTGTGGATTACACCTAGACATAAAGAAAATGAAAATCTTCACTGCTGGACCAATAAACAGCATCAAGATAAATAGAAAAAAGATGTTGTTGTTGTTGTTGTTATGTGCCGTCGAGTCGGCCCTGACTCATAGTGACCCCTCCTTGGGTTTCCGAGGCAGTATCAGTGCGGAAGTAGGATTGCCCAACCTTCCTTCCGAGGAGTGGCTGGTGGGTTTGAACCGCCAGCCTCCTGGTTAGCAGTCAAGTGCTTTAGCCACTATGCTACCAGAGCTCCCAGAAAAAAGATAGAAGTTGTCAAAGATTTCATATTACTTGGTTCCACAATCAACACCAATGGAAGCAGCATTTAAGACATCAGATGACTCATTGCACTGGGCAAATCTGCTTGAAGAGACCTCTTTAAAGTGGTGAAGAGCAAAGATGTCTCTTTGAAGATTAAGGTGCCCCTAACCCAAGCCATAGTATTTTCAATTGCCTCATATGCATGTGAGAGCTGGACAATGAAAAAGGAACACTGAAGAAGAGTTGATGCTTTTGAGTTGTGGTGCTGGTGAAGAATACTGAAAGTACCATGGACTGCCAGAAGAACTAACAAATCTGTTCTGAAGAAAGTGCAGTCAGAATGCTCCTTGGAAGCAAGAATGGCCAGACTTCTTCTCACCTAGTTTGGTCATGTTTTCAGAAGCCCTGGAGAAGGGTATCATGCTTGGTAAAATAGGGGGTCAATGAAAAAGAGGAAGACCCTCAATGAGACAGACTGACACAGTGGCTGCAACGTTGGGCTCAAGTATAGCAAAAATTGTGAGGCTGGCACAGGACTGGACAGTGTTTCGTTCTGTTGTACATAGGCTGCTAGGAACCAGAGCTGACTCAACAGCACATAACAACAACAACACCTATGCATCTACTCATAGATTAATGTTTGTTATTACTGATAATGCAGTATTGTGTATGTACAAGTGTTTATCTTTGTTGTCTGTACCTCTTGAGTACCTCTCTGTGTCTTCCTTTGACATCTTTACTTTTTAATATTTTAAAGAGACCCTTTGCAGCAGATTTGCCCAATGCAATATGTCATTTGATTTCTTGTCTGCTGCTTCCATGGGCATTGATTATGGATTCAAATAAAATGAAAACCTTGACAACTTTAATATTTTCTGCATTTCTCATAATGTTGCTTATTGGTTCAGTTGTGAGGATTTTTGTTTTCTTTATGTTGAAGTATAATCCATACTGCAGGCTGTAGTCTTTGATCTTCACCAGTAAGTGCTTCAAGTAGTCTTCTCAAGGATGGTTGTGTCACCTGCATGTGGCAGGTTGTTCTTTAGTCTTCCTGCATTTCTAATATGGGTTCTTCTTCACATAGTCCAGAGTCTCAGATTATTTGCTCAGCATCCAAATTGAGTAAGTATGGTGTTCTGGTTACTTAGTGCCACTCTGACAAGAATATACCACAAATGGGATGGTTTGAACAAACAGGAGTTTATTGTCTTACAGTTTGGGAGGCTAGAAATCTGAGTTCAAAGTGCCAAGCTCTAGTGGCTGGGTGAAAGACCCTCAGCCTTGGGCTTCAGCTCTGCCTCCTGCTCCCAGTCCACTGAAGCTAGAGGCATCTCTTCACTCAGGCAGCTACTGGCTGCTGAGGCTGACAAACCCAAGGTTGACAAATAAAATGGTACAGTTCTGATGTTACCAAACCATATGGCAGGCCATTTATTCAAGTCCATGGAAAGTTCCAAGGTTGGCAGAGCATGGCAGGCTGCTGAGCAACGACACAGCAACAAATAGGGTTTAAACGTGCCATAAGCTGGGGACCATTTCCAAAGTGGTTTCTTATATATGGAAAGCAAACCACATACCCAAAGCAGCTACTCAGCTGCTCCAATAGATTCCCTCATGGAGTTAATTACCAATCTCACTATGGGGAATAACTACATTCAGTTGCCCAGCCACTCAACCAGGTCTAGCCAAGTTGACACAGATATAGATACAACCATACTTATTCAAATTCAACTATAAGAAAGGAAACAACCTTGATGCACATCTTTCCCGATTTTAAACCATGTAATGTCCAATTGTTCTGTTTGAACAACTGCCTCTTAGTTTTTGCACAGGTTCTACATAAGCTCAGTTAAGTGTTCTAGAACTCCCATTCTTTGCAATGTTATCTGTCCTTAATTTGTTATGATCCTCACAGTTGAATGCCTGTGTACACTCAATAAAACATAAGTAAACATCTTTCTGGTATTCTCTGCTTTCAGCTAAGATTCATCTGATATTAACAATTATATCCCTCATTCCACCTCCTCTTTTGAATCCAGCTTGAATTTCTGGCAGTTTTTTGTCGATGTACTGCTACAACCATTTTTGAATTATCTTAAGCAAAATTTCACTTGCCTGTGATATTAATTATATTGTTTGGCAATTTCTATATTCTGTTGGATCACCTTTCTTTGGAATGGGCATGAATATGGATCCCTTCCAGTCAGCTGGCCAGGTAGTGCTCTTCCAAATTTCTTGGCATAGTTGAGAGATCTGTTTCAGTGTTACGTTTGTGACAGACGAATGCAGCGCTAGAAGCACTTACTAAATGATTCCAAGACATATGGAAATCTACACGGAACCAGTAAACAGAAGTTGAAGGAAAGGGCCTTCTTCCAGAGCCAACAGAGAGAAAAAGACTTCCCCTAGAGGTGGCAATCTTAATTAAGATTTTAATCACCTAAATTGTAAGAAAAGAAATTTCTGTTTGTGAAAACCACCCACTTGTGGTATTTCTGCTATAACAGCACTAGATAACTACAACAAGAAGCTTCAATCAGACACCATGACACCAGCATCTCATCCTAGATTCCATTGTTGTGGTGAACAGTTAAGTGTTTAGAGAGGGAAAAATGTCTGTTCTCTTCTTTTCTATCTGAAAAAAAAAACAAAAAAAACAGAAAACAAAAAAAACCTCACTGCCATCGAGTTGAATTCGACTCATAGCGACCCTCTTTGGGTTGCTGAGGCAAGAAAGTAGATTACTTTATGGAAGTAGATTGCCCAGTCCTCCCTCCACGGAGTGACTGGTGGGTTTGAACCACCAACCTTCTGGTTAGCAGTCAAATGCCTTATGCACTATGCCACCAGAGCTGAAGTTTTTCTTATGTTCAATATTTTGAATTTGAAAATTCATTCTCATTCCTTCTCTTCAGTTGTCCTAAAACTTAGTGTTAGAAATTTTCCTCCACTTCTTCCTTCTCTCCTCCCTAAGGACCTCACACAACCACTATTACCCACCTCTCCCCTCTCAACATACACAAAAGTTGATCTCAGCTCAAATTTTATGTATCAATCTGAGTTTGAATATTTGGGAGAAAACCTCTACTTTTCCTTTTTGTTATTGTTATTGTTGTTGTTATGTGCCGTCGAGTCGGACCACTCCTTGGGTTTCCAAGGTGGTATAACCACGGAAGTAGATTGCCCAACCTTCCTTCTGAGGAGTGGCTGGTGGGTTTGAACCACCAGCTTTCTGGTTAGCAGTCAAGTGCCTTAGGCACTATGCTACCAGAACTCCTTTTGTTTTGAGAGAAATTTAAAACAAAATTATTTCAACTACTTCAGTGACTCTTTTTAAAACATATCTACTTTAAACATGTCTCTTTTTCAAATAGAAACATTTATTTGCAAATGCTTGAAAATAATTACCTTCTAAGAAATGAGATTAAAATTATTTGGACTGGCAATTTTTTTCAAAAACCAGACTTAGTTACACTATTTCCTGTGTTGTTATAGTTTCACAAATGTGTAAGTTGCATAATGGAACATCACAGAACTGCATGCAACCTTTTCCTGTTACTCTGAGTGATTTATTCCAACTGAAAATTTATGATGTGTGCAAAACAGGCTCATATAATTGGAATCTTAACACATTGCATTGAGTTAAGCAGAATTCTTACAAAGCATATTCTTTGGAGCTTATAAATGAGTGCAAATCTTGTGTTTATTTATCAGCTGTTGAACATTTGGCATGGTACTTAAACTTTCTAAGCCTATTTCCTCCCATGTGAAATGCAAACGGCAATACTTGCCTTGTAGAATTGTTTGAGGGTTAAATGTGATAAGATATTCTAAATTATGAGCTACAATTTAAGGGCTCAATAAATATTGTTTCTCATTATGTATTTTATATATTTGTGTGTGTATAAAATGTATATAGGTATATATGTGTGTATGTGTGTGTACTATTATAAAGCTTTTAACTATAATAATTTCTGACATGTTTAAACTATTAATCTTCTAAATTACTATTTACGTCATTCATAAAATGTATATAAACCACAAACTTTAAAATAGTAACTTGAAAACTCCCACATCTCAAAGATTTTAAATAATACCATTTCTATTTTAATTTAGGTCATCAATCACTTAAATGGAGTAAGAAGACAATACAGTTAGGATAACACTTAGGGAAATGGATGGGGAATAGAAATACTGTGTGCAAGATAAGGCACTTACAGTTTATTAATACACAGAGACACAACAAACTGGCAGTGCATGTTTCTTAAATATTACCTAAATTGCTTAAAACATGGTGCTAATGAAACCAAGATTTGCAGTCACCTACTTTATATAAAAATCAAAACTCCCCAATGTCTTCTGGTGGTTGGAAAGAGAAGTCAGGGAGAGGGTTGATGGAATAACCCAAACCAGTACCACAGCTGAATAAACAAAGCAAATGCCTGTTCAGTTTGCAGTGAGTCAGTAGCATCATATTCCCTTATGCGGGATAAAACATAGAATTTCTAGATGTCTAAAATGTGGAATTAGTGCCTGTGACCTCAGCAATACCAAAAGATGAAATAAGAGAGTAAAAATTGTTCTAATTTTCTATTGAAAGATAATATTTTCAAAAAGCATAAACTGAAAATTGCTCCTTTGGATATCATCTTGAGCTTATATTACATTTTTCATTAAGGTATTAGTGGTTTGGTGGTACAATTCTCTCCTTCCATGTGGGAGACCCAGGTTTGATTCTGGCCAGTGTACCTCATGCACAGCCACCACCATTAGTCAGCGATAGTTTGCGTGTTGCTATGATATCGAATGTGTTTCAGCAGAGCTTCCAGATTAAGACAGATTAGAGGGAAAGGTCTGACAATCTACTTCTGAAAATCAGCCAGTGGAATACCTATGGATCACAACAGTCCAGATGGAGTCATCACGAGTCAGCCATTGACTCAATGACAGCTAATGACAACAACACTTTTCATCACAGGCTGACTTGCTAAAATATGGATGAATGAGATCAATTACTGGGGATAAATATTGCACTGACTGTGATATTAAATATGTACTTCCTTGCCTTATAATTCATATCATAATTTTTATTTGTTGTAGTTGTTAGTTACTGTTGAGTCAGACTCCAACTCATGGTGACCCTATGCACAATGACATCAGGACATTGTGATCCATAGGGTTTTCACTGACTGACTTTCAGAAGCAGATTTCCAGAGCTTTCTGCTAGGCTTCTTGGAGTCTCACCAATATATGCACAGTTTAAAAGTCAACCAAGACTTTGAGAGGATTTTATATTCAGATTTTGGGGTTCTCCCTTCTATGTTTCCCTGCTTTCTAGGATTTCTGTTCTCGATTTCCAGCCATTCAGGTAATCCATACTCCATCCTTTGACCCATCACTCCAATAAGATTGGCTTTTTCCTGAGTTTTAGTCATGCCACACTGCATGGACTAGAGAGTGCTCTCAGACAAAAAGCCATAGAGTTGAAGCTTTCATCCTGTTTCTTTCTGCTTTTAGTTACTCTCCAGTACCTTCAAATAATTTTTTTT
>NW_006921906.1:2267102-2287575 GCF_000298275.1 Orycteropus afer afer
ATATGTTATTATCAAATATTTTTTCCCAATCTGTAGGTTCTCTTTTGACTCTTTTGGAGAAGTCTTTGGAAGCACATAAAAATTTAATTTTTAGAAGATCCCAATCATCTGGTTTCTCTTCTGCTGTTTGTGCATTTTGAGTTATGCTTGATAGTCTATTTATGCCATGTATTAGGGCCCCTAAGTTTTCCCCTAGATTTTCCTTGAGGAACTGTATAGTTTTAGGTTTCACATTTAAGTCTTTGATCCAGCTGGAGTTCGTTTTTTTGTATGGTATGAACCTTCAAATATTTTAAAAATTTTTCAACTAGAGCAAAAGAGAATGAAGAAAGCCAAAGACTCAAAGAAGAAACTAATCCACAGGACTTGTCCTCCACACAGACCATGGCCTGTTCTAGCCTGATATCAGAAGAACTAGATGGTGCCCAGCTACCATTACCAACTGTCTGACCAGGGACACAATAAACAGAATAGGAGAAAAATATAGAACAAAATTCAAATTCTGAAACAAGGCCAGATTTACTAAACTGATAGAGACTAGAGAGACCTAGACTCTCTAATGATCCTGGAGACCATCACCCTTAAATATCCTTTGAACTTGGAACTGAAACTACTCCTAGAAGTCACTTTTCAGCTAAATAATCAATTGGCTTATAAAATAAACAAAATCACCTGTGAGTAATGTACTCCCTTAAGCAATCAACTATATGACACAAAATGGTCAACATTTACACGAAACCAAAAGACAAGAAGCTAAGGAAGGGAAGGGAAGATAGATAAATGGAAAAAGGATAAACAGAATGGAAATAATGAGAATGCTGACACATTGTAACTAATGTCATAGAACAATTTGTATAAAAATTGTTAAATGGGAACCTAATTTGCTTGTAAACTTTCACCTAAGATACACACAATTTTTTTAAAAAAAACTTATTTTAGAGTTTATCATTGTCATCTAAGGAAGGTTTAGTGCAGTATAACCAACCTATAACTAGTTGACATCAAATTGATTCTGACTTATAGCAACCTCATGTATGTCAGAGTAGACCTGTGCTTAGTAAGTATTTCAATGGCTGTTTTTTCAGCACTAGATCACCAGGGCTTACTTCCAAGACAATTCTGGTGAACTTGAACCTCCAAACTTTTGATTAGCAGCTGAGGGCTTTAATCATTTGTACTACAAAAAACTAGAATTCTGAAAGTAGTATTCTTACATGTGAGTATTGACAGGTATGTTCGATAGATGTGGCATAGTGCCTAAGGCATTTGACTGCTAACCAGAAGACTGGCAGTTCAAACCCACCAGCCACTCCTCAGAAGGAAGGTTGGGCAATCTAATCTACTTCTGTAGTGACAGCGCCTTGGAAACCCAAGGAGGGGTCACAATGAGTAGGATCCGACTTGATGGCAGTGAATTTTGAGTTTCAGTTTTAGGAAATTATTAACAAGACCTCACCGTGTTTTCTTATTTATCTTCACATCACCTCAAAGTAAGGAGGAAAGGGGAAGTTTCACTATTTTCATTGTACAAAAGCAAAAAGCCATTAGAAAGAGAAAGGGAGAGATCGCTTATAATCGAGCATTTTAGCCAATGAGGTATGAGGAGACTCTAAGCCTTCATAGTTACGTATTTCCTACTGGGCAAGGGTAAAATCTATGAAACTATCAAAGCTAATAAGGTTTATAGACATGTATTACAATGCATGCCAGAGAGAGTTTGGTGGAATCATGAATGTGACAGTGCCCAGCACTAAATCGGGCACATATGCAGAAAATCTGCTGTCCCTGATGAAGTAAATGAGGAAGGCATTCACCCAGGCAGCCAACAAGCAGTAGAGCTATTTGGTGTCAGAAATGGGATCTCAGAGATTCTTTCCCTGAAGACTTTGGATCATCAAGCTGCATGAGAAGCATAGTTGCTGCTTATCTGCTTCTCCCTTCCCACTTTGAGGTCAAGATACCTTTGTTGACACAAATCAGCATGAACACCTAAACAATAACTTAGAATATGATGACTGAGTGTTTTAGAAAAGGCATCAGTGCAAAGCAGCTCTTGAACCTCATTGGAAGGGACTTTATCAAATTCTTATTACAACTCATACCACTACCAAGATTGAGAGTTTATTTCCTTTCAAGAACCAAGCAACCTATGAACAAAGGACACAAATATTCATCCATTCCTCTCTGCCCACTGGTGGATCATGCTATTTAAAAGAAACATGATAGTACATGCGATTTTGATGGTTACTCTTTTCCTTTTGGCATATACTCATTTGTGGCTCCTGCTGGTTCTCAAACTGCTAAGCTGCTTGGTATCTGGGGTCCTAAGAGCTTGTGAGAGGGGGAGGGTACACTGTTAGCTAGATAGAGATAAGTATTGATTTGGGTGAAGAGAAGGGCAATGTACCAAATGTGAGTGACCAATATGGCGGCATTAAGGATGAGAAAGACATAGAGAGGTACGTGGGAAGTACAGACAACAAAGATGAACCCTTTTGCACATACAGTACTGCATTGTCAGTGAAGGCTAACATGGGTATATGGGTGGATAGATGGGTGGACAGGCTGAATGATTAGGTGTGTCTATGAAATGGGGAGTATATCCAAGTACATGTGTTGGGTTGGCAGACAATGGTCCTATAAGTTTATGTGAATGATCAGAATTCCCAGGTGTACAGTAGAGCTGACAAGGGGCAAGGTTGTGGTCACAGCTTGGTCACAGGCAGCTACCCAGAGGGACCGAGTAGTTGAACCTGTGGGCTTGGGACCATAGTTTCAGGGGACATCAAGCTCAATTGGTATAACATACCATATAAAACATTGTTCCATCTCCTACTTTGGCAAGTAGTGAGTGGGATCTTAAAAGCTAGCAAGCTGCCATCTAGATGCAATGATGGGCTCTCCTCGTCCAGAGCAAAGAAGAATGAAGAAAACCAAAATTCATGGAAACAGTTAGTCCTAGCAACTAGTACCCCATCCAAACTGCAGCCTATACAACCATGAGACCAGAAGAACTAGATGGTGCCCAGCTATTATTGTCATCCACTTGGAAGGGGATCTATGTAGGAGATCCTTGGTAGAGAGGAAGAACAATGTGGAACAAAAGTCAAAATTATTTGGAGAAAAAAAAAGGGTGGGGCAGGTTTGCTGGTCTGATGGAGCCTGGTGGAACCACTGAGACTATGGCCCCTAGCTGCCCTTCAGATCTGGAATTGAACCCACACCTGTGGTTTCCAGCCAAACAAAAGACAGACATATGAGTTGAACGTTTACCTCAAGTAGATACACTTCTTGGAGAGAACAATCATGGGAGAAAGAAGGGCTGCTTGTGCACAGGGAGACAGTTCAGGGGGCAGGAGTGCATGGAGGGATGGACACAGGGAAGAGGTAACTACAGGGAGGAAGTGAGAGGGGAGCTGTTGCATTGTGGTAAACTGTGGTCAATGTCATGAGACAAAGTGTATGTGAACTGCTGTGTGGAAAGTGAATTTGCTCTGTAAATCACCCAAATCACAATTAAAAAAAAAAGCTTGCGAGGAGCCATCTAAATTCGATGGCTCCATCCAATTCGAGAGACAACAAAGTGAAGAAGATAAGGAATAATGTCACTTCCTGCCCTGGCAGCATGTTAGACTGTATCATGGTGCTTTGGGAGATGGAGGGAGAAAGCCCCAGTACAATGGGAGTAGAATTCATAAGTAGGAGTGAATTTGTCAACCAGCATCTTCTCTTCCAATCCTTATCCAATATTGACCAGCCATGTTTCAATATCTCTGCCAAAAGCTTGGTTATAAGGGCATAAAATGTCAGAGAAGCACCAGTGAAATAAAGCAAGAAGCTCTGAAACAGAAGGATTAAAGGCAGCCCAGGGAGACATTCTTGCTGACAACTTGATGGATGCCTAGGAGTGATGGCCATCTTCTTCAATACTAATTACAAAGTCATTAGTCTTAAGGAAAGGACACAAAACAGGTTTTGGAAGTCTCTGAGGCTCAGATATGCAGGCTATGTTCCCAGGAACCACCACCACCAGCAGCAGCACCACCACCCTACTTATCCCCACGGTCCTGTGCTAACAAGACTGCCAAGTGGCAGCACAAGCAGGGGCCTGGGACCTTGAGCTAACTTCACTTAAAACATGCCACTTCCATTTAACTTGTGTTTGGAGGTTTAGCATAAGATATATCTCTCCTGAAAATAATTTTCTGTTTAAAAAGTATTTTATATGACCCAGCAATTCCACTCATTTCATTTAGGAAAATTGAAAATATATATTCACATAAGGAGCTCTGGTAGCATAGTGGCTAAGGCACTTGACTGCTAACCAGAAGGCTGGTGGTTCAAACCTACCAGCCACTCCTCGGAATGAAGATGGGGCAATCTACTTCCGTAGTGATACTGCCTCGGAAACCCAAGGAGGGGTCACTATGAGATGGGTCTGACTTGACGGCACATAACAACAACAACAACAACAACATATTCACATGACAACCTTGCACATATATGTTCATCGCAGTATGATTCATGATATCAAAAAGCAGAAACAACCCAAATGTCAACCATCAGATTAATAGATAAACAAAATGTAGTGTATACATAAAATGTAACATTACTCAGCTATAAAGAGAAGTGAAGTCTTGATACATACTCCAGCACAGGATGAACTTTGAAAACATATAGCTAAGTGAAAGAAACCAGACAAAAAAAGACACATATTGAATGATTCCATTTATATGAAATGTCCACAATAGGCAAATCCATATGGACAGAAAGTAGACTAGTGTTGCCTAGGGCATGGGGGCACGGTTACTAATGGGCACAAGGGTTTCTTTTAGGAGGAACAAAAATTTTCCACAATGACATCAATCATGTGCAGACTATCACCAACATGATTGATATAATTGGTTTCATTGAATTATACAGATGAGAAAAATTGAATTGGCAAATGAGTTACCTGAATTTTTACAATAATTTTTTTTTTCTAGAATTAGATTATGGTGATGATTGCACAACCTGTAACTACGCTATAAACCACTGAATTGTACCTTTAAGTGGGTGAATTGTGTCACATGTGAATTACATCTCACTAAAACTGTTTTTTTTTTTTTTTTAAATACTAAAACAAAAAGATTTATATACATGGGAATATCCTGTTATAGCAAAACCTCTTTATTTCAGATTATATTATTTAATTTGAATTAAAAATAAGACTCATACTTTTATTATTTATTAAGGAAAGATTCTCCACTGACAAACTATTAGAAACATTAAAAGAATCTAGTGAGGTGTTTGGTTTTTAAAGCAACATGCAAAAACTGATAACTTTCCTAAACTCAAAAAGTAAGATAGAAATATCAAATGAAAGAGACAACATTCACTGTCAAAAGAAAAAAAACAGACCAAAAACATAAAATACTGAGGAATAAATGTAATAAGGCAATATTCAAAAGATTATTGAACACATTTTATGCTTTAGAGCAAGCAACATTTTGAGATATAGTGCTACCTAAATAAATTAATAAATCAAAAGACATCCCAATCAATTGTAGGAGAGGGAGCAGGAAAGGAAACTGGATGGACTAGAATAGAGATCATCAGGAGGTCCAAGGAGTTTTATCATTGTGTGTTTTTAATATGTTTCCATTGGAAAACAATAGAAAAGGAAAGTATCTTTATACCACATTCTAATATATAGTAAAATAAATATAAAATGTATTACTAACACACAGGGTTAAAACATGTGGCAATGTAAAAGCTGTCATGGTTAAACAATGTGGCAATATAAAAGCTATCCTGAATAAAATGGTGTGGTAACATAAAAGAAAAAGACAGTAATGGAATAGAGTAATGAGGTCAAAGGTATAAAAATTTAATATATAATAAAAGTATTTCAAATCAGTGCCAGATGATATTGGACAAGTGGAAATCCATTAAACAAAGCTAGATTTATACTTTCTATTAAAATAAATTCCAGGTATATAGAAAAAGTAAATGTTAAAAATATAACACAAGATTTTAGGAAAAAAATATGGGTCAATATAGTTATACTTTTGAAATGTTTACAATTTTTGGAGAAAAACAGATAAGCCTTTCTTCTTTTAGGTAGAAAAATAAGATCAGAAATATGAATTCCTCTGTTTGGAATAGAAGCTAACATTTAATTTAAAAAGTACCTCTAGTTAAGAAAAAATCTCAACAAGAAACAATTCTGTTGTTAAGTTGATTCTCTGTCATGATGACCCCTGGTGTGCAGAGTCCTCCATGGGGTTTTTAAGGCTGTGACCTTTCAGATGCAGATCACCAGGCACTTCTGGGTAGGTCCAAAGTGCCAATCTTTTGGCTAGTAGTTGAGTGCTTAACTGTTTGTGCCACCCAGGGACCCCAATCTAAGAATTCTACTAGGGTTAATAAACTTATAAATCTTATCCTTGTCATATGTGAAACTCTGCCCTACTGAGAAAGAGAATACTAGGATTAATATTCAATTTGAAAGATTTTATAAAACAGACTTAAAAGACAAAGTTATTCTATACTTTTTAACATGTGAATTTGAACCCTGGACCCATTGCATGTAGGTAAAAGTTAGCTCAAGTTAGACTTGATTTTACCAATTGTGATAGTTAAGGTTGTGTGTCAACTTGGCTGGGCTGTGGTATTCGAGTGGCTGGGCAGCTGGATGTAGTTATTCCCCATGATGAGATTGTACTCACCTCCAAGGTAGAATCTCCTGTAAGCAGCTAAGTAGTTGCTTTTGGGGTATGGCCTGCTTCCAGTCAATAAAGAGAGGCATTGAGAAAGTTCTCTAGCTTTTGGCACATCTGGATCCTGCACTTGGCCAAGTTTTCATCTCAGTGGCCTGCCATGTTGCCTGCTGATCTTGGGATAGTACCTGGAACAAGTGAACCAGTGGTCTGCTGTGTGCCTTTGATCTTGGGACTGTGCCATCTTACCTGTCAATCTTGGGTTTGTCAGCCTGAGCAGCCAACAGATAGATGAATCAGAAAAAGCCTCCAGCTCTAGTAGGCATGGAACAGGAGGCAGAGCTAAAGTCCTAGGTGGAGGGGTCTTCACCCAATCCTTAGAACCAGCACTTTGAACTTGGACTTCTAGCCTCCTAAACTGTAAGAGACTAAATCTCTGTTTCTTGAAGCCATCCATTTGTGGTATTTCCATTATAGCAGCACTCACTCAAACCCTCTCACTGCCATCAAGTAGAATCCAACTCAGCGACCCCTCCTTGGGTTTCTGAGGTGGTATCTCTATAGAATTAGATTGCCCAGTCTTTGTTCTGCAAAGTGGCTTGTGGGTTTGAACCACCAGCCTTCTGGTTAACAGTCAGATGCCTTAGGCACGATGCCGCCAGAGCTCCAGAAAACCAAAACACCAATTTTATTTTTTTATAAAAAATTCAAAATTAAATCCAAGAGAGCTGAGATTTTTATTAACCATTCATCAAGACTCTATTACATTAATGAGGATCTAAATGTTTGAATCAAATAAGAAAAGCAGTCATGGTTCTCAGGACAGAACAACACTGTGCATAAGGACAAAAGACCCCTTTGCTGATTGGATGTGGCTAGAAACTGCATCAATTCCAACAACTGAGAGATACAAAAGGATATTCTTGTTTACCAGGTCAAGGGACTGATGGAACCCCAAATCAAATGTCATTTATTTCCTCTTATCTTGTAAGGAGTTATTATCTGAGCTATTTTTTGCCCATGGAACTCCTCCAGTCACCTCTGTTCTATGTGACACAATAAGTGCACACATTCAAATATACTGTCAGAGCACAATGGCTACTAGTGTGTCGAGCTTCAAGGCCCTGGTTTGGGAATCAAAATTCCACTTGGGTCTTGACTTGAAAATTCATGTCCCAAACATGTCCCTAAATGGTCTGAGCATGATTCACACCCCCTCCTCCCTGGTAAAAATAGAAACCTCACTGGAACAATGGGAGGTAAACAGCTTCTGTGAACTAAATAATTAAACAAATACATTAGAACTCATTAGATCAATGTAGGTCTTTTAAAATTATTCATTATAAAATAAAGAATATTCTCTTGTTTTTCCACTTTTTTCCCCCTTATTAGTCCATGATGTATTGAAGGAGTGATTTACCAAGTTACTATGCAAGTCTGCCAGTTATTCCTGTTATATCCTAAAAAGACTTTTTTCTTTCCTTGCTGCAAATATTTCTCATTCTTTTGCTGATGACAGTCAAATGAATATGAAATAAACCAAATAGAATGGGGAATATTTGTATTTTGAATATCTCTTTCTGAAGCAACTTCCCATAGCCTAATTCAAACAGTTTTTTGTTTTTTTTTTCTTTTTAACCTTTTTGGCAAGTTGAAATCAAAACCCGAGAGGCCCTAAGACTCTGCCCTGCACCTTGTTTGGGCTGTGTTGTATGATGAGCTATTTTTACTCCCGGCTTGGAGCCATCTGGTTTCCCTGTGAAGGTTCACATTGGTATTTTTTTCAGTGCAGCTGATCACATGTGCTCTTTCCCAAGTAATGACTGGTGACCTGGAGAGGAATGTGTCCAGACTCTCCAGGCATCTCTACCCTTACCATCTCTCCTGCTGTTAGTTGATAGTGTTGATCCTCATGGTTAAGGTCTAGGCTTAGCGGCAACTAGGACTTCAACTCTCTTTTGTATCTAAGTATTGAAGCTTTTTTTTTTTTCCTAAAGGGTTCAGTAGAATGTTAGTAATCCATGAGTAGTGAAAATGGTCCGCCCAGAGGCACTTGGAAGAAGGGCCTGGGGATCTACTTCTGAAAAATCAGCCATTGAAAATCCTACAGTGTGCAACTATACTCTAATACTGATGGGGTTAAATGAGCTGGAAGCAATTTGATAGCAACTAAAAAACAAGCCAAACCAAACTCACTGCCATTGAGTTGATTCCGACTCATAGTAACCCCCTTTGGGTTTCCAAGGCAGTAAATCTTTACAGAAGTAGATTGCCCAGTCTTCCTTCCGTGGAGTGGCTGGTGGGTTTGAACCACCAACTTTCTGGTTAGCAGTCAAATGTCTTAGGCACTGTGTCACCAGAGCTCCTTTGATTGCAACTAGTTTTAGCATTAAAAGAGCCTGGAAACTGGGATTTCCAAAATCTATTGTCTATCTAGAGGTATTCACCCTAACTGGTGGAGCCTGGCATCTCCTGACATTTTCCAGTGGTGCTGGTGGGACAGTGGGCCAGGTGAACATTAAGAAGCTTGACTGCCTTGTCACAGGAGAGTAGGCTGGTGAAAATATTCTGTGGACAGGCAATTTTTTAAAACTGTGTTTAAAAGGCTGACTTAGAGGAAAGAATAAATCATTCTTACTATACTACATTAACCTCAGGCAGAGCCCACTTTCATTCCTTTTGGGGAACCAGTGTGACTGAAAACTATGATGCCTGCCACTGAGTACACTGCCAGGAAACTTTACTCATTATCTGGACTCTTTTTTCTTTTTCTTTTGAAAATTGAAACCCAAGTGTTGCCTGTCATCATTTGGAAACGTTTAAGTTTTTTTATCTTATCCATACCTTTCAATTCAATTAATATTTATTGAGTGCCTGAAGGATATACATGGTACCAACATCTTGACTTCTCACTTTTACAAATGACAGCAGGGAGGAAAAGCAGCTGCATTCATCTTGGCAGTCCTTCTCTTCAAGATGCACAGGCTTCTTTCTATTCTGCTATATGGATTATGTACTAAGGATTTTTGCTGACAGTATCTATTGGAAGGGCAGAACAATCTCAAGAATTAATATGTGATGATACAAATAAGAAAAAGAGATTTTCATAGACTCTAGAACAATTCCTCTGCATTATCACATCCTCAGGTCTTTGGTGTTCAGCTTAAAAGTAAGGAATTGCATGCAGAAAGCAATCAGCTTATATGTGCATTGGAGACCTACAGAAATGTGATATAATGTTTACTATACCATTGACTTCATTGCTACATACCAGATTTTTCTCTTGAAGGATTTAAAAATACTGATATAAACTATTTCTTATCCTCTAGATATCTTCTATAATGCTGGAAAATGAGCCCCTCAGGTCAGAAGGCACTCAAAATATGAGTGGGGAAGAGCTGCCTCCTCAGAGTAGAGCTGACCTAATGACGTGGATGGAGTAAAGCTTTTGGGACCTCCATTTGCTGATGTGACACAACTCAAAATGAGAAGAAACAGCTGCAGACATTCATTAATCATCGGAACATGGAATGTACGAAGTATGAATCTAGGAAAATTGGAAGTTGTCAAAAATAAAATGGAACACATAAAGATTGATATCCTAGGCATTAGTGAGCTGAAATGGACTGTTTTTGGCCATTTTGAATCAGACAACCATAGAATCTGCTATGCAAGGAATGACAAATAGAAGAGGAATGGTATGGCATTCATAGTCACAAAGAATGTTTCAAGATCTATGCTGAAGTACAATGCTGTCAGTGATAGGATAATATCCATACACCTACAAGGAAGACTAGTTAATACTACTATTATTTAAATTTACGCACCAACCACCAAAGCCAAAGATGAGGAAATTGAAAACTTTTATCAACTTCTGCAGCCTGAAATTGACTGAACATGCAATCAAGATGTGTTGATCATCACTGGTGATTGGAATGCAAAAGTTGGAAACAAAGAAGAATCACCATTAGTTGGAAAATATGGCCTCAGTGATAGAAATGAGATCGCATGATAGAATTTTGCAAGACCAATGACTTATTCATTGCAAATACCTTTTTTCTATAACATAAACTATGGCTGTACACATGGACTTCACCTGATGGAGTACACAGGAATCTGATTGACTACATCTGTGGCAAGAAGCAAAGGAGAAGCTCAGTATCTTCAGCTGAAGCAAGGCCAGGAGCTGACTGCGGAACAGACGATCAACTGCTCATATGCAAGTTCAAGTTGAAGCTGAAGACAATTAAAACAAGTCCATGAGAGCCAAAGTATGACCTTGACTATATCCCTCCTGAATTTAGAGGCCATCTAAAGAAATAGATTTGAAACATGGAAAACCAATGACTGAAAACCAGAGGAATGTGGGATGACATCAAGAACATCATCCATGAAGAAAGCAAAAGGGCATTAAAAATGAGAAGGAAGAAAAGACCAAAATGGATGTCAGAAGAGACTTGGAAACTTGCCCTTGAGTGGAGAGTAGATAAGCAAATGGAAGAACAGACAAGATAAAAGAACTGAAGAGAAGATTTCAAAGAGCAGGTCGAGAAGACAAAGTCAATTATTATAATGAAATGTGCAAAGACCTGGAGTTAGAAAACCAAAAGGAAAGAGCATGCTCAGCATTTCTCAAACTGAGAGAACTGAGGAAAAACTTCAAGCCTCGAGTTGCAATATTGAAAGATTCTATGGGCAAAATATTGATTGATGCAGGAAACATCAAAAGAAGATGGAAAGAATACACAGAATCACTGTACCAAAAAGAATTGGTTGATGTTTATCCATTTCAGGAGGTGGCATTTGATCACGAACAATGGTACTGAAGGAAGAATTCGAAGCTGCACTGAAGAAATTGTTGAAGAACAGGGCTCCAGGAATTGACAGAATACCCACTGAGATGCTTCAACAAATGGATGCCATGCTGGAGGCATTCACTCGTCTGTGCCAAGAAATTTGAATGACAGCTAGCTGGCCAACTGACTGGAAGAGATCTATATTTGTACCCACTCCAAAGAAAAGTGATCCCACAGAATGTGAAAATTATCTAACAATATCATTAGTATCATATGCAAGTAAAATCTTATAGAAGATCATTCAAAAATGGTTGTAGCAGTATATTGACAAGGAGCTTCCAGAAATGCAATCTGGATTCGGAAGAGGATGTGGAATGAGAGATATCATTCATGATGTCAGATGGATCTTGACTGAAAGCAAAGAATACCAGAAAGATGTTTACTTGTGTTTTGTAGACTATGCAAAAGCATTTTATTATGTGAATCATAACAGATTATGGTTAACATTGAGAAGAATGGGAATTCTAGAACACTTAATTGTACTTATGAGAAACCTGTATGTAGACCAGGAGGCTGTTGTTGAAACAGAACAGGGGACACTGCATGGTTTAAAATCAAGAAGGGAGTGTGTCAGGGTTGTATCCTTTCACCATACTTATTCAATCTGTATGCTGAGCAAATAATCTGAGAAGCTGGAATATATGAAGAAGAGCATGGGATCAGGATTGGAGGAAGATTTATTAACAACCTGCAAGCAATATGCAAATGACCCAACTTTGCTTGCTGAGAGTGAGGATGACTTGAAGCACTTACTGAAGAAGAATAAATACTATGGTCTTGCAGTATGGATTACATCTCAATATAAAGAAAATGAAAATCCTCACAACTGGACCAACAATCAGTATTACGATAAATAGAGAAAAGATTGAGGTTGTCAAAGATTTCATATTACTTGGTTGCACAATCAACATCAGTGGAAGCAGCAGTCAAGACATCAAATGACATGTTGCACTGGGCAAATGTGCTGCAAAAGATGTCTTTCAAGTGCTGAAGAGCAAAGATTTCTCTTTGAAGACTAAGGTGAACCTAACCTAAGCCGTGGTATTTTTCAATCACCTGATATGCATGTGAAAGCTGGACAATGAATAAAGAAGACTGAAGAAGTTGATGCTTTTGAGTTGTGGTGTTGGCGAAGAATACTGTTAGTCCCACGGACTGCCAAAAGAACTAACAAATCTGTCCTGGAAGACGTGCAGCCGGAATGCTCCTTGGAAGTGAGAATGGCCAGACTTTGTCTCACCTACTTTGATGATGTAGTCAGAAAGGACCATGCCCTGGAGAAGAATATCATACTTAGTAAAGGGGAGGGTCAACGAAAAAGAGGAAGGCCCTCAATGAGATGGATTGACACAGTGGCTGCAACGATGGGCTCAGGTATAGCAAGGATTGTGAGTCTGGCACTGGACTGGACAGTGTTTTTTTCTGTTGTACATAGGGTCACTATGAGTTGGAGCCAATTCAACACCACCTAACAACAACAAGATATCTTCTATTCTAAGGAGCTCTGGTGGTGCAGTGGGTAAAGCATTTGGCTGCTAACCAGAAAGTTGGCAATTCAAACCTACTAGCTGCTCTGTGGGAGAAAGATGAGATTTACATACAGCCTTTGAAACCCAGTGGAGCATGCTTTGAGCTGGAATCAACTCGATGGCAGTAGGTTTGGTTTTTGGGGTTAGATGTCTTCTGTTATTAATGCTTCTACCACTTGTTACAGTTACTGCTTTCAGCTACTGGTTAACGTTACTGATTCTCACCAAGAGGCAAGCCCCATTGCTAAGCCACGTACTGTGTAACGGTAAACAGCACAGGCTTTGCAGTCAGATTTGAGATGCACATCTCAGCACCATCATGTATTAGCCTTGGGTAAATCTCTTAACCTCTCTGTCTGTTTCCTCATCTGTAGAAAGATGATAACAATAACACCTACTTTGTAGGGTAGGGTTATGTTGGCATCCCTGGTTAGTGTAAATGATTAACATAACCAAAAGGTTAGAGGTTTGAGTCTACCCAGAAGTACCTCAGAAGAAATGCCTGGTGACCTGCTTCTGAAAACATCAGCCATTGAAAACTCTTTGGAGCATGATTCAACTCTGACACACATGAGTCGCCATGAATAGGAAACAACTGGACAGCACCTGGTAACAATGGTAGCAGCAGAAGCAGCGGCAGTTTTATCATGAGGATTATATGAATTAAAACAGAGTTCTTAATTCTGAGGTCTACAAAGCAGTTTGTGGATAAAGTTCTGAGTACCTGTCAACTTGGATGGGAAAATTAATTACATCTTTATTTTCACTAAGGAGCTCTGGTGGTGTAGTGGTTAAGGCATTTGGCTGCTAACCAAAAGGTTGGTGGTTCTAACGCACCAGACACTCTGTGGAAGAAAGATGGGGCAGTCTACTTCTGTAAAGATTTATAGCCTTGGAAACCCTGTAGGAGTTGTTATGAGTGGGAATCGATTAGATAAGAGTGAGTTTGGTTGGTGGTTTTATTTTCACTAACCACAAACTGAAACTTTGCATTTCTTTTAATGTAGTTAAACTGTTAGGAATAGCAGTGTTAGGTCTAGCAGTATCTGTGACTTTGCGATCATATAAAATCATAGATATTTTCATATGCTATTACAGTTGTTGCACACCTTGGAAGGAACATTGGGCAATCTGCTTCTGTAGTGATACCACCTTGGAAACCCATGGAGGGGTTACTATGAGTCAGATCCAACTCGATTGCAATGAGTTTGGTTTTTGGTTTTGGTATTACAGTTGTAGATATTTTTAAATATCATTTAGACTCATCAGTTTTTCGAAGTTATGACATTATTAAATCTGTTGCTAGATCTTGTTAGTTAATGTGTTAATAGAAAAGCACTTTTATTACCATGTCACTTTCTTTATTGTTTGACACTCTGTTTCAATATACAGGTATCACCGCTTTTCGAAAGTTCACTTTATGCCGTTTCTCCTTTAAGAAATACTTTTGTACCTATTTTCGCTAACTGAAAGAAATCTGAAAAGGATTTACACTTATACCAAAAAAACAAAACAAAACAAAGGAGCAAAAAAGCAAAACTGACGTCCAGTGACTGTTTTGCAGTGAGCTGTTAGAGGCAGAGTGCACCTGGAGCACTGAGAGTGGCATCACCAAGCTCCTTCCTCGAGAACTACACTCAGCATGTCAGCCTCAAGCCATACAGCTTTTTGCACAATTTCAGTGAATTCTATATGTTAGTGTTACTTTAGATTTTCTGTGTTATTCAGTATAATATGCTAGGGTTTTTGGGGTCTGATGGTCAAAACATTTTCCCATATAAATTAATGATAATTGCTTCTTCACTTTTTGCTGTTTTGGCTTAGAAAAGAGCATACAAATGCTCTATTTTCGGATACCAAAGAACAAAACCAAACACACTGCCATCGAGGCAATTTTGATTCATAGCAACCCCTTTTGGGTTTCCCAGGAGGTAAATTTTTACAGAAGTGGATTGCCCAGTCTTCCTTCAGCCAAGTGACTGGTGGATTTGAATTGCCAACCTTCTGGTTAACAGTCAAATGCCTTTAGCACTATGCCACGAGAGCTCATTCTATTTTTGGTTAGCCGGGAGGAAATCTGTATTTTGTTTCCATTTTATTTTATGCATATAAAAGCTGTATTCCTAGAAGGCGTTGGTAGGCTCATTGGATTGCTAAGAGGGATTGTGGCACAGAAAAAAAGAAAGAATCCTTGAGCTGAAACATAAGGAAAGTACTTAAAATCCTTCCTGGTGCATGTAATAATCACCATATGTGTGTTAGTTATTATTATTTAATGTTCATAATAACCTAAGAGGTAAACCTACCATTATCATCCCACTAGAATATGTGTAGGAGTCCTGGTGGCACAGTGGTTAACCTTTTGGCTACTAATTAAAAGGTTGACAGTTCTAACCTACCAGCTGTTCCACAGGAAAAAGATGTGCCAGTCTGCTTCAATGAAGATTACAGCATTGGAAACCCTATGTGGTAGTTCTACTCTGCCCTATAGAGTTGCTTGATAGCAACAGGTTTTGGAGACCAGGTTTGATTCCTGGCATATTGTACCTCATGCATAGCTACCACCTGTCTGTCAATGAAGGTTTATATGTTGCTGTGATGCTTAACAGGTTTCAGCAGAGCTTCCAGACTAAGATGGACTATGAAGAAAGCCTTGGTGGTCTACTTTCTGGAGGTAAAAAAAAAAAAAATCAGCCAGTGAAAAGCCTGTGGATTACAGGTAGGTACACTCCTTAGGACAATCAATCATGGGAGATCAGAAGGGCGGTATTTGGACAGGGAGATAGCTCAGGGGGCAGGGATGCTTAGGAAAGAAGGACACAGGGAAAAAGGTAACCACAGGGAGGAAGTGGGAAGGGAGCTATTATTACCTTATGGTGATTGCAATCAATGTCATGAAACAAAATGTGTATGAACTATTATATGGAAAATGAATTTGCTCTCTAAACTTTCACCCAAATCACAATTAAAAAAAAAAAAAAAAGCATATGGATTACAACAGCCTGCTCCTCTGCGGTCATGGGAATGGCGCAGGAGCAGCATTTCACCATGAGCTGGGGGCCAGCAGCTAAAATCAACAGGAACAACAAAGCCTAGTTTGGGTTGGGACATCTTAATGGAGAAATGGAGGCAGAAGGAGACCCTCAGATAATATGCAGGACTGAGGAACCCAGAGTTCACCAAACCTTATCCATAGTCCCAAAGCAAAACCCACTGCCATTGAGTCAGTTCCAACTCAGAGAGACCCTTGTAGGACAGAGTTGTTGTTGTTGTTATGTGCCGTCGAGTCGGCCCCGACTCATAGTGACCCCTCCTTGGGTTTCCGAGGCAGTATCACTGTGGAAGTAGGATTGCCCAACCTTCCTTCCGGGGAGTGGCTGGTGGGTTTGAACCGCCAGCCTTCTGGTTAGCAGTCAAGTGCTTTAGCCACTATGCTACCAGAGCTCCCGTAGGGCAGAGTAGAACTGCCCTATTATGTTTCCAAGGCTGCAAGTCTTTACAGAAGCAGATTGCCTCATCTTTCTCCCACGGAGCAGCTGGTAGGTTTGAACCACTGACCATTTTGTTAGCAGCTGAATGCTTTACCACTGTACCACAAGAGCTCCCTTTATCCATAATATGACACTAAAAAGTCTTATTAACATGAGAGTGAGTGTTCATAGCTTTCCCCTCTAACATCCATGAAGGGAATTTTGTTTATATCTTTAGTTCTCAGGCTTTTATAAAGGTATGAGATTTGGAATTAGAGAAACTGGAGAAGTCATAGAGGAGAATATGCTTGGAAAGGACTGAGTCTTAGCTATGGGAGAAGACCATAGAGAGACAGTAGTAAGGAGAGACCTAGTCTGCATAGACTTAAGTGTCAGGGAGAGCTAAAAGTGACAGAAAGATCCAGAGAGAGATTCAGAGACGGAGGGAGGGAGGGAGAGTGAGAGAGCAAGAGATGGAGATGGAGAAAGAAAAAAAAGACAGGGTAAGGAGAGAAGTCGGTTTCAGAGATTTATGCAGAGTATGGAGTCTGAATGTAAGGGAGACAGGATTTTTCAAAAGTTTGTGTCTTAGTTTTCTCATGCTGCTATAACAGAAATACCACAAGCGGATGGCTTTGTTGTTGTTGTTATGTGCCATTGAGTCGGACTGACTCATAGCGAGCCCTTCTTGGGTTTCTGAGGCAGTATCACTATGAAAGTAGACTGCCCAACCTCCCTTCCGAGGAGTGGCTGGTGAGTTTGAACTGCTGGCCTTCTGATTAGCAGTCAAGTGCCTTAGGCACTACGCCACCAGAGCTCCTAGAGGATGGCTTTAACAAACAGAAATTTATTCTGTGCCCCTCGATCTTGGCTTTAGTTCTGCCTTCCAGGCCCACCTGGAGCAAGCTGGGGGTGTCTCCTGACTCACACAGCTGCAGAGGCTGAGGAACTCAAGACTTGTAGGTTGTATAGCAGCAGGCTACTAGCTGCTGAGGCTGAGGAATCCAAGATTGTGAGGTAAAATGGCACATGGTTGGCTCATGGGCTGCGAAGGCAACACTCCCAAGATTGGCAGGCAAGACAGAGGTCACTGTTTCAAGCCCAGGAACTGGAGACGATAATGAGCCAAATGCAGGATCCCTTCCATATGTACTGGAAGCAGGCCACACCTCGAAGGTAACTCTCCTTGAACAGCAGATTCCACCATGGAGGTAATCACACCACATCCAGTCTCATCATGGAGAATAACTACATCATAGCTGCCAAGCCACTCCAAATCACAACCCAGCCAAATTGACATACAACCTTAACCACCACAGTTTGTTATACAAACATTCTTGCCCACCCTCCTAGTCATGAGTATTTTTGATAGAGAAACAACAAACATTTTAATAATGTCTAGGCCTCTCAACTGATATTTATTTTAATATTACTCATTTAGGACAGGAATTACAAGATATCTCAACTTTTATATGGGTTATAATGTCCCATAAGTTTCATTCAACACAAGGTATTCACGAGTGCTTTCTCTCCCGCCCCTAATTCTCCCTGCCAGGGTCCACTGCCTGATAAGTTGCTCCCAGGTCCTGGAGTCAGGGCTCTTTACATAAGACGGAACATCAGCCCTCTCTCTGACTCTATGATTCCTTTTGTCACATCCCCCTGAAGTGACACAAAATGCATTCACCTTCTCAAAAGTTCCTCAGAAAAGCAGCTTTTTCATTTTCTATGAGCATCTGCACAGCTACACACACACACACACACACACGCACACATCCTACAAAACCAGATAGTAATGGCTTGCAGACAAAGTGTGGCCTAACTTCATTCTTTAAAGAAATTATCTATTTTAAAAAAACCTAAGCTGAAGGGTTTAGCATGACAGTTAAGGTTTTTGCTTTGACAAGAAGCAGACAGGTTTGATTCCCAGTTTTTCCAAGTATTGTCTTAATTTGGGCAATTAACATAATCATTGTAACCTCAGTTTTCTCTTCTGTATAATAGGAACAATAATATATATCCCATGGTGTTTATTGTGAGTACTGTATGAGATAATCCAAGTATGATACCAAATAGATGTCTACTATAGTGAGTTTGGTGGTTTTTTTGGTTTATTACTGTTCTTTATTGTTGTTAGGTGCTGTTCTAGTGACTTAGTGCCACTCTGACAAGAATATACCACAAATGGGATGGCCTTAACAAACAGGAGTTTATTCTTACAACTGGGAGGCTTTAAGTCCAAGTTCAAGGTACCAGGCTGTAGGGGCTGGGTGAAAGCCCCTCAACCTTGGGGTCCAGCTCCTGCCTCCTGCTCCCGGCCCACTAGAGCTAGAGGCATTTCTTCACTCAGACAGCCACTGACTGCTGAGGCTGAGAAGCCCCAAGGTTGACAAGTAAAAAGGCACAGTCCTGATGTTACCAAACCACACCGCAGGCCATTAATTTAAGTCCATTGTAAGTCCCAAGGTCAGCAGAGCATGGCAGGCTACTGAGCTATGACATGGCTACATGCAGAGTCCAAGTGTGCCATAGGCTAGAGACCATTCCCAAGGCTTCTCAATATGCATAGGAAGCAAACCATATTCCAAAGGCAGCTACTCAGCAGCTTGTGGTAGATCCCACCATAGAGCTGATTGCCAGTCTCATCATGGGGAATAACTACCACCAGCTGCCCAGCCACTCAACTAGGCCCAGCCAAGTTGACACACAAACATAACCACCATAGGTGCCGTCAAGTCGTTTCTGACTCATAGCGACCCCATGCACAGCACAACGAAACACCACCCAATCCAGGACCAGCTCCATGATCCTTGCTATACTTGAGCCTATTGTCGCAGCCACATGGATCAATTTAGATTTTAGATTTTTGGAGCAAAAGCATGAAAAGATCTTTTCTCATTTTGGTCTCTGTTTTCATTTCTGTAATTAAGAGATCTTTTTTGATTTTCCAGAATAGTCTGTCCTAAAGATAACATCCTGGTTTCCATCTTTTGCAAAAAAAGAAAACTGCTTACATATTTGAAATGTCAACTTTTCTTTCTGGTCTTTACTGGCTCTGTTAATATATTAAAGCTCCTAGATCCACATTTGGGGCTGTGCTACATCTCCAGGTGGGGGTGAGTGAGGGACAGTGGTGATTCAGTAGTACAATTCTTGCCTTCCATTTGGGAGACTAAGGAGCTCTGGTAGTGTAGTGGTTAAGGCATTTGGCTGCTAATCAAAAAGTTGGTGGCTAGAACCCCCAGCCGCTCTGCAGAAGAAAGATGGGACAGTCTGCTTCTGTAAAGATTTATAGCTTTGGAAACCTAAGGAAGTCACTGTGAGTTGGAATTGATTGAACAGCAGTGAGTTTTTGTTTTTTGGTTATGTGGGATACATATACATATACGTATGTGTATACGTATATGTATACGTATACATATACATATACATGTATGTATATCCATAAGAAGCCCTGGTAGCACAATGGTCAGTGCTTAGCTGCTAACTGAAAAGTTAATGGTTCAGACCCACCAGCCACTCCACAGGAGAAAAGACCTTGTGATCTGATCATGCAAAGATTACTAGGTAAGCCAATGGGGCAGTTTTAGTCTGTCATATTGGGTTGCTGTGAGTCAGAATTGACTTGACAGCACACGACAACATGTGTATATCTATACATATGTGTACATATACTAATACATATATACATATTGAAAAACAAAACAAAACACCAAACATATTGTTCTTGAGTGGATTCTGAACCATGGCAACAGAGTAGAACTGCTCCACAGATTTTTTCTTTTTGGCTATAATCTTAATGGAAGTAGATTGCCAGGACTTTCTTCCTCAGTGCTCTGGGTAAGTTTGAATCACTCACCTTTATGATAATAGTCCAGTGCAAACCATTTATACCACCTAGAGACCATACACATACA
>NW_006921906.1:2287810-2295258 GCF_000298275.1 Orycteropus afer afer
CAACCTTCCTTCCGAGGAGTGGCTGGTGGGTTTGAACCGCCAGCCGTCTGGTTAGCAGGCAAGTGTCTTAGCCACTATGCTACCAGAGCTCATCAATTGTAACAAATGTACCACACTAATGTAACACCTTACATTAGTGTGGTACATTTGTTACAATTGATGAACCGATATTGAAACCCTCTTATGAATGAAACCCCATACTTTATTCAGATTTCCTTATTTTTTACCTGATTTTCTGTTTCTAGATCCCAGCCAATACACTACTTGGCAATTTAGTCATTATGTCTCCTTAGGGTCCTCTTGGCTATGGCAGTTTCTCCAACTTTCCTTAATTTTGATGACCTTGATAGTCTTCAGGAATATTGGTCAGGTGTTTTGTAGGATGTCCCACCATTGGGATTTGTCTGGTGTTCTTCTCATGATTAGACTGAGGTTATTATGAATTTGGGGTATGAAGACCACAGAGGGTAAGTGCCATTTTCATCACATCATATCAAGGGTACATACAATTAACATGACTCATCACTGTTGCTGTTGGCCTTGATCACTTGGCCAAGGTGGTATTTGTCAGGTCCTGCCCCCTCCCCTCACCTGTAAAATGACCCTTCCATTCTCTCCTTTCCACATTGTACTCTCTGGAAGGAGGTCACTATGCACAGCCCACATTTAAGAAGTGGGAGATAAGTTTGCCTCCTGGAGGGCAGAGTATCTATATCAATAACTTGGAATTCTTTTGCATGGAAGATTTGTCTCCTTATAACATCACCACCACCTCACTGCCATGAAGTCAGATCTTACTCATAGCAACCCCTCCTTGGGTTTCCAAGGCAGTATTACTATGGAAGTAGATTGCCCAACCTTTCCAAGGAGTGGCTGGTGGGTTTGAACTGCCAGACTTCTGGTTAGCAGTCAAATGCATTAGGCGCTATGCCATATTTATTTTTAAATCATATCAACTTGAGTAGAGGGTTAGGTAGGTTATTTGCCAGAGTGGGAAGCACATGCCAAGTCTAACAGGCACAGCTATCCACTCCTGGCAATTGTTGCCACAAAGGAAATGTGGGTCAGCATTATCATGTCTTCTGTTTTATGAGTGGACACTGATAAACTTTTACATGAAAATTTCTCATTTTTAAATGTTGGCAAGTAATCCAAATTTCTACAAATTTTGTGCTGGCCAAATATAACTTCAGTTTGTGACTTCTTGAGTAGATGAAAGACTACACATGTTATTAATAAGGAAATAGTCTTAGAAGCATAAACAAAATGTCCAAGGTCATAGCACTAGATTTAGTGTCCAAACTGGGATTGTGATTTGGAATCTGTCCAATATTACTATACATACTTCTCTTTTGGAGGTTCTTCAACAGTTTGCTAACTTCCATTTCAAAATCATTTGTACTTTGTTCTAGATTTGCTGCCTTAAATAAACATACTGGAACTCCTATAATACCTACTCTTTCATCAAACCTACTCCAATTGAGTGGTGTCATTAATCCTATTTATGCAACTATTTGGTTTGTTTTCTCTTGTTTGCTGCAAAATTCTTTGGTTTGTTTGAATGTATAATCCATATATTACATTAGAGACAAGTGGTAGATTAGACGTGCACATTGCCAATTATGATTGCAAATGCACAAATCAGAATTCTGTGAACTACTAGTGGTTTTACATTTTTGTACTCTTTTTCCCTAATCCAGTTCCTACAACAATACCTGACACATAGTGGGTGCTCAGTAAATGTTTGTTGAATGAATGATAGTCATTGATAATTTAAATAAGATGAATCAGCATGTAAGAATATAGATAGATCCTAGGACAGATGTGATAGTGTGAAAATTAAAATGTTTCTCATTTGCTAATGAGAAGAAACCATTCTAAACAGCACAGAAACTCTTGGTTTAATCACGTTATTATTTAGCAATCATTTACAAAAGCATAATTAGAACCTTAAATTATCAATATCATAAATTATTCTTGTCTGTAGGGGAACATTAGTCTATTCAATCAATTCTTCTGCTACATCTTATGTATCTTCCATTTTTAATTTATATTTAGTATGACTATATATAAGGAGCTCTGACGTCACAGTGCCTAACGCATTTGACTGCTAAGCAGAAGGTTTATGGTTCAAACCCACCAGTTGTTCCGCAGAAGGTAAGTGGAGCAATCTACTTCTGTAAAGATTTACTTCCTTGGAAACCCAGTGAGGGTTGCTATGAGTCAGAACTGACTTGATGGCAGTGAGTTTGGTTTTTTCCTTGACTTTATAGTGTATGACTATATATTCTTTTGACTATGTGGCTTCTTTCTCTCTTTCTTTTAAATCTAGAATTTAAAGTAGCATGTAGCAGAGACTCGTTTTATTAATTTCCCTTGTTTCTTGCTCATATACCAGGGTGAGGGTGAGGGATCATTTGATAAAGGTGAGAGTCACAAGAATGCTACCTGAGACAAGAAAATAAAGAATTGCTGAAGCAAGGGCCCTATCTACTAAAGAATCATCTCTGATGGAAATGCCATCTGAAGTAAGGAAACTTCCTTTTTGTATGCATATGGTAAAATTGTTTCTTCTGATAGCTTTTTTTTTTTTAAATTTTCCTAAGCCTCCTTCTTACACACTCCTAATCTTCTGTGTGAAACAAGAAGCTTCTCAGTTCTCAAACAGTGAGATGAGGAAGCTCTGCTTTCTAGGTCAGTACTAATTAATTAATGATGATGTATAGTAATTTCTAGAACATAAGTAGTTCAAGAGTAATTTTACTTGCAACACTCCCACATGAGCTCAACATAGTAAGTACAAAGATGACTGAGATTAATTAAATGTACTCAATAACTCATTTCACTATATGTGTAGTTTTTTTCAACTTTTTAATCAATGGTCTTTTTTCTTGAATATAAAATGCTTATCACAATTGTATTACAAAATGAAGCTGTTCTTTGTTCTTTAGGTCTGTTCTTACAGTGAGTATGGTAAAAAGGGATGAGGCTTATTTTTTGGTACTGTGTGTATTTGTTCTCACTTTATAATCATATCAGAATGTTTTTGATCCTTTTTTAAAGTGGTAAATACAATTTAAAAATTATTTTCTCATTTGAACTTCAAACACCATAGGTATAAAAAAAGTGTTTTAAAATGGCTCCAAATGATTTCAAATAGCTTTTTAGACATGGACAAATGGGAGATGGAGGATTATTTGGTAGAATATAAGAAAGTTTAAGTGAATTCTTAAGTGATTCCTGAGAACCTGGGACAGTGGGAGTTAGTAATCTCAGTTGGGAAAAAATGGTCATTAATGGTAAAACGGAACAATAAAACACTACCAGAGAGCAATCAGGAGCCTAACATAGTTGTTTATTAACAATGAATAGTATGGCATAGTGCCTAAGGCATTTGACTGCTAACCAGAAGGCTGGAGGTTCAAACCTACCAGCCACTTCTCTAAAGGAAGACTGGGCAATCTACTTCCATAGAGATACAGCCTCAGAAACCCAAGGAGGGGGTTGCTATGAGTTCAATAGACTCGAAAGCAGTGAATTATATATATTTATACATATATATATATATATACATACAAACACAAACACATACACACATTCAAATGGACATATATAATGGCACATGTGGTTTGAATAACCAACGAACTTATCCCAACAGGAAGAGGCTCCTCAGGTTAGCAATTACCAGAATCTTTAATTACTTTATTATCCCAGAGGTTCTTCACTATTTTACTAAAATACTTATAGCAAAAGATAATAAGATCCACACATAGGCTAATACAAAGGTATTCATGGGATTATTAGTAATCAAGTTTCAGGCACCTATATGTCATACTGCCATTCTTCTCTCTTATCCTCAGCATTATCAGACACTCTCCATTTACACACAGAAGTCTTGAATAGGCAGCCAATTGAAAATTGTATCAGAAACCATTTATGAAGTGTTGTCAGATAGACAGAAAATGAATAGACCATCATATCACAATCACTGGTAATACTTGAGATGAATTTTTCTTGCTCACTGTACAATGGTGAATCAACATGCTCCTGTTTTAAAATGAGTTCCAAATTAATGACTTCAACATATGTTCACTGGGTACTTACTATATGCCAGACCTGGGAGGAGCACTGAAGAATCAATGGTAAATACATCAAACAAAGCTCTTGCCATCATAGGGACAATTTCTTTCCTTTCGTTTATAAGAAGATAAAGTGTGTGTGTGTATGCTTTTATTTTTTAATTAAGAATTTAAAAAGAAAAAGCTATCCTCAAATTTATAGACTTAGAATTTTGATAAGGGGCTGTTATGGACTCAATTGTGTCTTCCAAAAAGATATGTTGTAGACCTAACCCTTGTATCTGTGAACATGACCTTGTTTGGAAATAGGGTCTTTAAAGATGTTATCAGTTAAATTAGCATGAAGAATAGGCTGTATCCTAATTCAATCCAAATGGTGTCCTTATGAAAGAAAAGAGACACAGAGGGAAAATAGCCATATGAAGATGCATCTCCAAGCCAAGGAATGCCTCAGAAACCAAGAGGGGGGAAAAGAAATCTTCACCTAGAATCTTCACAGGAAGCATGGGCTGGCCAACAAGTTGATTTGGACTTCTGGCCCCTAGAACTGTGAGAGAGTAAACCTCTGGTCTTATAAGCAACCCAGTTTGTGGTAGTTTGTTATGGCAGCCTGAAGAAACCAACATAGGGGCCTATTGCATTAGTTAGCCATAAAGTGGTTTCTTAACCTCCTCCCAAACATCCCTGAGGTCATTCTGCCCTCACTGACATGATCACTGCTATAATGAGCAAGAGCCAGGTGTGTGTTTGACAACAGAATAGTGACAGGAATTGTATCAGCATCTCAGGATTTGTGTAATTTGAAAAAGCCCTTTAGGTAATTCAAATACCCTTACAAATTACTGGTCTATGGAAATTTCTAGTTTTTTCTTTTCGTGGAAACTAGGGATGTTATGATTTCTATATATGTATAAGTTTATGGTATTTTGAATCATGCAACTGTAGTTGCAGGCATCTGGATGACCATTCTGGGGATGGTACAACAGTGGTGATGAGCTTGTGTAAGTTGATGGAGCAGAAGAGGAGGTAGACATGGAGAGGAAATCAGACCAATGAGGCCCCTGTAAGAACCTGGGAAAGTGGACGCTACTAATCTGAACTGGGAAAATTGGTCATTAATGATGCAACTCAATAATAAAACACTACTGGAGACCAACTCAGGAGCTCTGGTAGCGTAGTGCCTAAAGCACTTGACTGCTAACCAGAAGACTGGCAGTTGAAACCCACCAGCCACTCCTTGGAAGGAAGATGGGGCAATCTGCTTCCATAGTGATAGTGCCTCGGAAATATAAGGAGGGATCGCTATGAGTCGGGTCCGACTCGATGGCACATCACAACAACAAGAGACCAACTCATTGAGTTGCTATGAGTTGGAATTGACTCAATAGCAGTGGGTTTGGTTTTGGTTTAGAGACCAACCAGGAGTCTAACATGGTTAGGTTTATTAATTTTAACAAGTGAAGAGTAGTAGAAGGTCTCAGCAAGCAAAGGAAGTTACATAGTTATTATAGAAATTGGGTTGAGTTTAGGTAAAATATAAATAAAATATAAATAAAAGTGTTACAGTAGTCTCCAAGCAAAGCAAGTCTGTGTTAAAAAAAGGTTATCATCAACCTTGGGCTGACAGTAGATAAATGTGGAATGCTCTGTCTAAAATCCCCTTAACTGAAGAGCAGCATCTGGGTTGGAAATCAAGGTTGTTGCTCTGTCAGCAGTCCCTGGGTGGTGCAAACAGTTAACATGCTTGGCGGCTAATGGAAGGGTTGAAGGTTCAAGTCTACCCAGAGCTGGCTTGGAAGACAGGCCTAGTGATTCACTTCCAAAAAGTCAGTCATTGAAAACCCAATGGAACTTGGGTTTTGACACACATGGGGTTGCCATGAGTTGTAACCAACTCATTTGTAACTAGTTTCTCTGTGTTGAAGTGAACCCTCAGGCTCCCATCCTCCAAGCAAGACTGAGGTGTTCTATTTTTATTGATTTTTCAAATAGCGAAGTTTCTAATGGGTTATGATCCTAGAGGGCAAGTTTACTAAGCTCTATGTCCTTGGGGTTAATTAACAAAAACCGTTTTCACAGATTCATACTAGTATTACAAGATGTTAAAGTTTTAACCATAGTACCAACATACAGTAGATGTGAAATTCTAAAGTAAGAGCAAGAAGTAGTTTCCCTAAGGAATGTCTTGATCTCTTGGTGATTCTTAAAAACAATTCATCCAAAATGATATTATGAAAAGGTGAAAGAAATGATTAGGAAAGGATTTGTGAAGAACTTGTGTGTGTGTGTGTGTGTGTGTGTGTGTGTATGTGAAGAAATCAAGGCTATGAGTCCTAACTAACCACTCCCACCAAAACCTTCCTTGTTAATCTCACTGGAGAGGGAGGTGTATTTAAGAGCATGAGAACAACTTGACTTGTATATTCTGGTATTTGGAGTGTCTGAAATATCTAAAGATGAGAGGTTGAAAATATTGTTGAGGCATTCAGAGAGAGGAGAAAGAAAAGACAGACAGACAGAAGAGAAGGGAAGAGAAGAACAGAAGAGAGAAGGGAATGGAAGAAAAGGAAAGGGAAGGGAAAATAATACCATCAATCTAACAGGGAGACATCTGTTTTCCTCTACCAATAGGAGTAAAGTATGTTTGTGTGTTTCTTGAAGACAAGATGAGAGCCGTTCCTGAGAGAGGTAAGCTGGCGATGTTTCAATCCTGTCCAAGAGGAACACCTGGAGAGGCCCATGGACTGCCCCCTCCACCAGAAGAATCTGCGTTGAGTAACCTACAGGGAACCAGAAACCAAGGAGGAAGTGGCAGCCAGAGAAAATTGTGTTGCTCATGTTACAAGAAGCACAGTCAGATGTTTCAAGTGTAGGTCTAAGAATATGAGAAAGCTCCCAAGCGAGAAAACTTGGCTTTAATAATTGGCCAGGCTCAGAATGTAAGCCCTCCTGGCAACAGAACTAGTTAAGTATGAACTTGCTACTCCTGGACTCTTCCCTCCTCCCTGGTATTATGAATTTGGGGGAGGATTCATAGGGATAAAGAGCCTTTCCCCTTGCCTGGCAGTAGGCAGCTTGCCAGCTTTAAGACAGCTAGGGAAATGAGGTTGTCATGTTGATCAAAACATTGGCACTTGCATTTAAATTTCTGAATCAAAACTGTGTTTTGTGACTTCATCTGACCAAATGACTTTGTATTATCTAAGAATTGTTCTTATTGTTAGTTGTCATCTTGTTGATTCCAACACATGGTGACCCCATTTGTTAGAGAGTGAGAAAGAGTATTCAAAAACTAAGGCTCCTGAAAATAACAAATGCTGGCGAGGTTGTGGAGAGATTGGGACTCTCATACACTGCTGGTGGGACTGT
>NW_006921906.1:2296140-2310683 GCF_000298275.1 Orycteropus afer afer
AAAAAAAAAAAAAAAAACTAAGGCTCCTGATATGACTGCAACTTCTGGCTGAGGTCTAGGCCATATCATGCCTTGTTCTAAGTCCCAAGTGACTGCATTTTATACTGTTCTGTCATACAATACAGACTATCACTTCTGTAAAAATTTTTCACTGTACCTTTAACCTAGATACAGTTTCTAAAGAAAAATGTGATTTTGCCCACCCTACTGTACTTATAGGAGCTCTGGTAGCATAGTGGCTAAGGCACTTGTCTGCTAACCAGAAGGCTGGCGGTTCAAATCCACTAGCCACTCCTCGGAAGGAAGGTTGGGCAATCTACTTCTGTAGTGATACTGCCTCGGAAACTCAAGGAGGGGTCGCTATGAGTCGGGTCTGACTTGATGGCACATAACAACAACAACAACAACACTGTACTTATAAATGAGCTTGTGTTTAGAAATAGACAATATTAAGAGATTATTCAACTTGTCCAGGTGTTAAACATTGTGTTTAGCATGTGACTTTAGCAGCTAAGCTGATTCTAATAGCCCCCTCAACTGTAGTGATAAAGCCTCAGAAACTCAAGGAAGGGCTGCTATGAGTCGGATATGACTTGATGGAAGTGTGTTTGTTTTGTTTGATTGTTCCCAGAAAATTAGAAAAAAAGGGTTTGTCTTGTACTTCGTATCAGGTTTCTTGTCCTTACTTTGTTTCGAGTACAAATTCACCTTCACATTTCTTCATTCCATAGGTTTGATTTTTGTCAGTCTCCATATTGTTCACCAGGATATAATCCATGGAATTGTTGGGAGAAGCACTTGATTTTAAATAGTCTATTTCAGAACCTTGAAGGAATGATAAGAAGAACAAATAGAATGGGAAGGCAGCCATGGCAAGTTACGCTAGCATGATCCCTACATGTGACATATATTTCACTCCTTTCTAAACTGGCTATGATGACACCAGGCCTGCTTAATATAGGCTTTTAGGTCAGATTACTTTAACTATGGGTCATTGATCCTTATCCCAACTCTCTCCAAGTCCTTCATCTTTTATTTATTTGGTAAAAGATATGTAGGGAAAGTTTGCCATTCTAACCATTTTAAAGTGATGTTTAGTGACAATGCAGTGATATTAATTGTATTCACCATGTTGTCATACTATCACCACTATTCATTTCTCAAGTTTTGCATCCCCCAAACCGAAACTCAGTAACTCCCACTTTCTTCTCTCTCCAGCCCCTGGTAACCAGTAATAAAGTTTCGTCTTTATACGTTTGCCTACTCTAGGCATTTATATTTCATATAATAGAAAACCAAAACCCAACTCACTCCCATTGAGTCATGTCAACTCATAGTGACCCCCTTCGGGTTTCTGAGGAGGTAAATCTTTATGAAAGTAGATTGCCTAGTCTTCCTTCTGTGGAGTGGCTTGTGGGTTTGAACCACAACCTTCTGGCTAGCAGTCAAATGCCTATAATTATGGACATATTAACAAACTATTCAATGGAAAAAAAAGGACAGAAATTTTGTAAAACTATTTCAAAACTTAGCATAAAAATGTAAAGAAACAAAACACTTAATGTATAATCTATGCCATTTGGCAATATGTAAATTATATTGAGAGATTAAAAACTATGTACAAATAGAATATAACAAAAAGGAAATGTGATTTAAGAAGTGATCTCAAGTCTCTTCAATTCTTCCAAATTTGTGGATCAGAGTGCTAAAAAATATATACTAGGGTTGAATAAACACTATTCACTCAGAAGGGTATGGTGGCACCTCGATCATGTCTGTAAAAGATCTGAAGGAGACTGATGCCAGGTCATGATTTTGATGTGCTCAGAAGTTAAGAATGTTTCCTTTCGTTGTAGAAGAATTGGTCCCCTGGACGTCCTCAACGTTTGCTCTTGGCAGTCTCTGTACCTTACTCATTTTCTATTTTTTTTTTTAAATTGTCATTTTTCCTTATTATAAAATCATGTGTGCTTAATATGGGACACAGGAAAGTAATAAAAAAAGGTCACCAATAATTTCGCCAAAGGTGGAAACATTTTAAGCCTGTCCTTTGCATATGTCAATTTCTCTCTGAATCTTACACAGCATTTAAAAAATATCAAGACAAAAACAAAAATAAATCCCCCCAAACTCAAATCTATTGCCTTCCAGCCGACTTCGACTCATAGCGACCCTATAGGACAGAGTAGAACTGCCTCATAGGTTTCCAAGACTGCAAAGCTTTACGGAGGTAGAGTGATTCATCTTCCTCTGGCAGAAGGATGGAGGATTCAAACAGCGACCTTTCAGTTAGCAGCCGAGCGTTAACCACTGTGCAATCAGGCATCGTTCTAAAATAACAAGATCTCTCTAAAGCCAAGCGATGTTAAAGATTAGATGCTATTCACCAAGCTCAGACGGAAGGCAAAGATCGCAGGGGGTTAAGAAAGCTCGCAAAGGCAAATGAACCTAGGTTTCCGGGGTTCTTCTCAGCGAGGTTGCTAGTCTACAAAACACACTCCTTTCTGCAGTCACCTGGGACTGAGGAGGAAAACGGCGAGCGTAAGGGGAGAGTATGGGTGGAGCTCCACATGATTGACTGGGGCTGGGAGGGGTGGACCTACAAAATTATTACCAATCAGAGCTCGGCTTTGTTTTCTCCTATTGACCAATAAAGGAGCTCTGCTGGCGAGGCGGTCTTCAAGTTTGAGACGCCTACCCTAATTGTAGCCTATCAGCAGGCGCCTTTCACGAAGCATCGGCGGCATTCACACCTCCGCGGGCTGTAGGGCCGCGCCCTCTCCCCGCCTTCGTCGGGCCGTGGCCCCTCCCCGCGGAGGGAGGGGGCAGAGTCGGTTACTCGCAGGCTAGAGGTGGGGGCCGGGCTCCCTCTAAGCTCGCGTGTTCTACGCTCGCCGCGGCAGTGTTCTTCCCGGAGGCTCCGAATTGTCCTTTGCCTCGGCGGTGGTCGCTGCCTCCTTACCTCCGGGCTCGGGGCTGCAAGGAGTCGGAGCGACCCTCACCTCCCGCGGGCCGCGGCTGCCCAGAGCAGGTAATAGGGTACCGGGGCTGCAACGTTTATCGTAGGCACTAGACGCTCGGTGTTGGTGCGGGCGGTGGGGTTTGCTGTTCCCGCCGTCTGCAGCCGAGCGGAGAGGAGCCACAGTCCTTCCGCTCGCCCCGCGTCGCCTCCGGCCGGGAGTCCGCGACCGCTGCGGCGGCACCTTGCGGGGAGTTGGGGGTGGGGCCGGCGGAGAAGCCGGGGAGGGGGAAGGGGAGCAGCTGCGGGCGGGGACCCCGCGGAGACTCCGGGGTGAGGCGCTGGGCGGATGGAGGGGAGGGCAGAAGGGGCAGGTAGAGGGAGAACTGCGAGTTAGTCAGAGTCCGGATCCTGAGCGAAAAGGACCTACTGATAAGTAGCAGTGAGCTCAGTGAAGTGTTTGAACCGAGCAAGGTATCTCTACTTTGTTCATGTTAATTACACGTTTTCTGGAGACAAGCGCTTTGCAGTACTGTTTATATATTAATATTTACTTATTTATTTTTAAGTTCAAAGCAGCATCTAACGAGATCTTGTCGTGGGGCTTTTTCTTAATGACAAGTAGACCCAGCAGTGTGACTCACCTTTGTCTGGTCTGAAGTGGGAAACGGTGAGATAGGAATGAGGGGGAGGAATGTTGATGAAGAATGCCTGTGCAGGTTTGAAAGGCTTGTGGGGGTGGGACCTTGTTACTGTCACTCTCTTGAGTGGGAGTAGAATTGTGATTCTTTTTTCTCTAAATTTTAAAACAGGATTCAAAGAAAAAGCCTCTCAAAAACAATTTCTGGGCTTTGGATTTTAGGGATGCACCTGCTATTCGTGCAGTAATAATTTGCAGATGAGTCCTAGGCAATTGCTTACAGGATTTTGATTTACTTACAAAGTAGCACCTTGAACTGGTGTTACGTTTTTTTTCTTTGGCATGCTCGATATACCTTTTTCAGTTCAACGTTTGCTCAAAGGTGAAATGATGACGGTCGCCTAGTTTTATCAGTAATGCACAGTGATGGTCCTTGGAGCAATGTTCTGCCTTTCCAAATTCACTCTTGTTCAACAAAACAGACCTCCATTAGGTCTTTGAATTGAGAAGCTTCTAACACTATTTTAGCACACCCTTCTTCTCCTCTGAGGTAGCTGGTGCATACTATCCCCATTTTACAGGTACATAAACTGAAAGCCCTGGAGATGAAAGGGATTTTGCCCTAGGTCACTAGACTCTTATTTAATTTTATACCTGCAGAGGCTTTAATTCAAGGTCTGGGTAAAGTTCCCACCATCAAGCAAGCTTCAGCATGTAGATTGATCATGTGTACATGAGCCAGAGATGGTTATTTCTAGGTCAAGAAATATTGTAAGAACAGAAGAGATGTATCTCTTAGTTACCATTTTTTTTTCTTCTTCTTTTAGATTGCTAAGATACTTTAAAAGGTAATTTATCAGATAGCGTAACAAAACCTCATGGTGCTATGTCAAGATTTCTTTTTTTAAATTTTGTGAGGTTTTACAAATCAGAGAACCATATCTCACTTATGTTTGCATCTCTGGTTTAGAAGTGTCAGTGTTTTCTGAATTCAATAGAAAACTAATACAGGCAGTTCCCTAGCTATGGAGCATTCTTAAGTGTGTTTTTAAGTGGAATTTGTAGATAAGTCGAAACAGGTGCATAAAGTCCTTATTTATTTAGCCTTACTATAGTGCAGGAAGACTGGAAGCCTTCTTAATGACTTAAAAGCTGCATGTGCAGCAAGTGAAGGTAATTGTGATGAAGAATTTGTTGCTTCAAACTGAAGGCAAATTTACATAACAATAAAGGGCAAGTATGAGTTGTTCCTAACTCAACCATTGAGTAACCCAAGGATTTACTGTATGTACAAAGCAAATAAAAATGAGGTGTAATGTAGTTTGGCTGTGACTTGTGACTTTGTTTTTGGAAATTTTGCTATAAATTTAGTATAATGGTTTGAAATGTAAAAATAATTTATTCCTTAATTAGAATAACTCAAGCAAGAGGGCGTTTAGGGGTTACTATAGAGCAGGCAGCTCTGGTAGCATAGTGCCTAAGGCACTTGACTGCTGACCAGAAGGCTGGCGGTTCAAACCCACCAGCCACTCCTCGGAAGGAAGGTTGGGCAATCCTACTTCCGTAGTGATACTGCCTCGGAAACCCAAGGAGGGGTCGCTATGAGGACGACTCGACGGCACATAACAACAACAACAACAACAATAGAGCAGGCATACCTGAGAGTGACCTATTGATGTTAAGGCTCAGGGAAGTCTAAAGGTTATGCTAAATTTATTAGCTGTCAAGAACATGGAAATGTCTTAAGAATTACTGAATGGAACTGTTCTAATTATGTGTTCATGGCAGATTTATCTGTTGCATGTAAATATGTGTTTTGACCTAACTTTTTGCTATAGTGTATAAGACATCCCTTACTCAAGGCCTGTCAGTCTAGCTCTGCATTTATTTATTTTTGTGTTTAGTGCCTTTCACTTATGTTTTACTCTGCTGTCAAATTAAAATTTCTAACACCCAAGCAAAAATGCCCATAAGGAAACTTATCTTTTTTGTTTTGGAAAGGAAATGAGCCTTCTTTTCTGAGGAGCCCAACCTTCTTACAGTGTGGGAATTGGAAGAGATGTTGGGTGCTTGTAAAGTATTTGCTTGTATTTTTGCCTGAGGGTGCCCCCCTGTCCCCCAAGGATTTTCAGTGGTTCTGCTTTTTCATAAAAACTGATTATGACCTAATATGACTTCCACTAGATGGTGCCCTGGGTGCTGCCTATTAGAGGTTTCCATCTGATTGCTTATTATAAACATTGTAGTCACAAAGATACAAAAGTATTGCAACTGTATCTGTCACATTTGCAGTTCAGATAGAATTCCAATCATGATTTAAGTCACTTTTATTAAATGAGATTGTTTGGAAGGAAAGAACAGCATAATTTGAGATAGAGGAAAGTGTTAGTAATTTTAGAAATAACGTCTACAAAGCTGTCTATTTTCCCACTTGCTAGGAACATAGACCACAGTGTGAATTACTGGTCCTTATTTATATACACTTAAACTGTTTTCTAAAGAGCTCTGGTAGTGTAGTGCCTAAGGCATTTGTCTGCTAGGCAGAAGGTTGGTGGTTCAAACCTGCCAGCCACTCTGCAGAAGGAAGACTGGGCAATCTACTTCTGTAAAGATTTACTACCTCAGAAATCCAATGGGGGTTACTATGAGTTGGAATCGACTCCATGGCAGTGCGTTTGGTTTTGGTTTTCTTTCTTTTTTTAATAACTGGTGCACATTTTGTTTAAATCTTATGTGAACTGTGACTAAATTATTTGAGCGCAGTCTTTTGCTTTGCTGGCTTACATTACTGATGCTCTAGAAGTGGTAGACCAAACCCAATTACGAGCAGGAACTTAAGTAAAAATATTTTCCTGGCATGTAAATTATCTTTCTTCTTCTTTTTCTTTCTTTCTTTCTTTTTTTTTTGTAAAGCTCATTTAATCTTTTTACTGTTTGAAGAGAACATTATTATCAGCTTGCTTTACTTATAAAAGAGAGAGGAACTTTCTTCTCTCTGCGATGGCAGGAGCTATTAATGCAGTCTTGTTTGTTAGCAAAGGGAGGTGAGAGAGCAAAGCTCTTGCTTTGATCAAGTTCTGTCCCCTCCTGTTTTAGGTATAGCAGTGTCAGTGGAGAATGAAGATTAGCTAGGATGATTACATTGTGAGAGATGTTTTGTAGAGAATACTGCACTTTGTTAAAAAAGGCAGGACAGGAACTTCAATGGGAAGGTCTGTAGGTGGCTGGTGTGTATGTTTCATTTCCACTGAACTCTGGGCAGGAGAGCATTGATTCATTTGTTCCTTGGAATCTGCTCTCATTCTAAAGGGATTTGATGATGCATTTGGGAGGAGGACAATAAATCACATCCCTGTGTAGTAAGGTAGCTCCTGTCTGCGCTGCCAGCCTTTTGGTATTCCTGCTCACTGAAAGAAGGTGGGTGGTTTGAAGTAGCCAGGCGGATCAACAAGCAGCCCATATGCCAGCTTCCCAGAGCTCTCTGATTCTTTGACGATTTTATGCAGGTAAATAAGCATTCAAATCAGGTTTGTAGTTCTGTCATGGTCTAGATGCAGGCTAGTTACTCTTCAGTCTTCAAATTTGTTTTCAGTTTTTGAAATAAGTAGAATTTTGCACTTTGTAAAATTAACAATTTGATAGTATCTAAGTAAATAGCTTAATAGAGTTAGTTGGTATTTGTTGTTATGTGCCGTTGAGTTGGACTTGACTTCGACTCATAGCGAACCCTCCTCGGGGGGTATCACTATGGAAGTAGATGACCCCATCTTCCTTCTGAGGAGTTGCTGGTGGGTTTGAACTGCCAGCCTTCTGGTTAGCAGTCAAGTGTTAGGTTTTTTAATTATGGTAGGTGCTTGAATAGACTTACTTTTGATTCTTTATCTTCTATCTCCTTTTTAAAAAGTCCTTATTAGATATGGGCAAACTTGAATACACACGGAATGCTCAAACTGAGGACTTGGTTTGGAGGAGGAAGGAAGGTTCCTGGTCTCCATATAATTTTGAAAAGAGAAGGGTTGCTTAGATGCTGTAAAGGGCTGGTTCAGGTAAGGGGATAGGGAGAATTTTAGCACTTTTTCTTGTATATGCTGTAATAAAGAGCTCTGGTGGTGTAGTGGTTAAAGCACTTAGCTGCTAACCAAAAGGTTGCCGATTGGAACCCACTAGCCGTTTCACAGGAGAAAGATGAGGCAGTCTGCTTCCCTAATGATCTACAGCCTTGGAAACCTTATGGGGCAATTCTACTCTGTCTTATAGGATTGCTGTGAGTTGGAATCTACTCAATGGCAGTGGGGATAGGCTGTAATGGTGTTTATATACTTATGTATTAATTAGCTTCTTAAAAAGTCCACCAAACTCATTGATGTGGAGTCAGTTTTGACTCCTGAGGACCCCATGTGTTACAGAGAGGTCCATAGGGTTTTCTTGGCTGTAATCTTAAAGAAACAGATCACCAGGCCTTTCTGTGACAGCACTGCTGGGTGGGTTTGAACCACCAGTGCTTACGTTAAGACATCGAGCACAAACCATATGCGCCACTCAGGGACCTTTTGTTTAGCTTTGTTGTTGTTGTTGTTGTTATGTGCCGTCGAGTCAAACCCGACTCATAGCGACCCCTCCTTGGGTTTCCGAGGCAGTATCACTACGGAAGTAGGATTGCCCAACCTTCCTTCCGAGGAGTGGCTGGTGGGTTTGAACCGCCAGCCCTCTGGTTAGCAGGCAAATGTCTTAGCCACTATGCTACCAGAGCTCCTCGTTGTTTAGCTTTACTCATGATAAAAAACCATGTTCTTTGTTAGTACGCAAACCTACTGCCATCAAGTGGATTTCTGATGTGTAGTGACCCTACAGGACAGAATAGAATTGCCCCACAGGGTTTCCAAGGCTATATATAAATCCTTACGGAAGCAGACAACCACCTCTTTCTCCTGCAGAGTGGCTGGTGGGTTTGAACTGCTGACCTTTCAATTAATAGCCAAGCACTTTAACCACGGTGCCACCCAGGCTCCTAGTTCCTCTCTATGTGTACTTAAAACAATTAAAATAACAAGAATCCAATATTTCTGTGGGTTGTAATTTCTCTTTTGGGCAGTTGGAAGTTTGTTGAAGTGAAGTTTGTTGTAAAAGTTTGGCATTGAGCCTGGGGTAGAAAGGATTATGGAATTATAGCCCAAGATTTATAAAGCTTCAACTGCTGATATTCAAAATATCTTTTTCTCTCTTCCTAATATGGCTTCTGGTTTAACTTGTGAAGAATCTGTTTGGACCGCTGTACTTTTCTCATGTTTTGAATGTTCCCAGTAAGGCCATTAGAGTAGACATTTTTACATGGTATTTTCAGGGTATAAATTGGGTGTGCTGTCAGGTTTTGGGAAGGAATTGATGTGCTGTGGGCAAGGAGGAAAGGAGTTAACATTATTTTGATTTATTTAGAATCATTTTAAATAAGATAAAAATTTCAGATTTAAACAATGGTACTGTAATAAGCTTGGTATAAACAGTTTAGATAAGTGGTTGTCAAACTTTAGCATGCCTCAAAATCATTTGGAGGGCTTACTAAAACTCAGATTGCTGGTCCACATCACCATAGTTTGTAACTTAGCAGGTCTAGGTGGGACCAAAGGGGCTCTGATGTCATAATGGACAAGGCATTTGGCTGCTAGCCCCAAGGTTGGTGGTTCAAACCCCCCAACTGCTCTGCGGGAGGAAGATGAGGCAATCTACTTCCACAAAGATTTACAGCCTTGGAAATCTAATGGGGGGTCACTATGAATAGGAATCAGTAGGCTGGCAGTGGGTTTGGTTTTTGGTGGGACCAAGGAGCCCTTATTGTGGAGTGGTTGAGCATTCAGCTGCTGGGAAAAATGTCCGTGGTTTGAACCACTAGCAGCTCTGTGGGGGAAAGATGTGGCAGTGTGTGTCTGTAGAGAATTACAGCCTTGGAAACCCCATGGGACAGTTCTGCTTTGTCCTACAGGGTCACTATGAGTGGGAATCCACTTGATGGCAATGGATTCTGCCACTTACTAGCTCTTTGACTTCAGGGAAATTTCTTACCTTTGTTTCTTCATCTTTAAAATGGAAATAATAGCCTCAGTGTTGTGTTGTTGTAAGTATTAAATAAGCTCAAATGTATGTAAAAGTGCTTAGAACAATGCCTGGCAGGCTGCAAGGTTGCAATATGTGTTGGCTTTTATCATAGAAATCAGTTAGTGTATGAAATAAACAGGACCCTGAATCTTACAACATTGAGAAAAACTCCTTAGGGGCAGGACGTATTATATTTATCCTCATTTTCTTGCACTGTGCATGGTAGAATATGAGTACTCATTTACTGTTTAACGAATGAGAAGTTTGTGGATACTATTAATTTTCCAGAAACGTTTTCTAGTCACACAGAATAATCATATTAGTGGGCCCCCCCCCCCACCCAAAAAGAAGGTTGAATTCTTTGCTCAAAATATATTCATTCTCACAGTAATTATTGTAGTCCCTGTTTTATGTAACAGGACTTCTAAAGGTTGTTCCTGGGAGTTAAGTTACAGGAAGTACCTTAAAGTCATCTTTGGAACAGTGTCACCTGTAATATGTTGACTTTGTATTTGATGACCCTGCATGCAGTTGTTGGAGCTCTGTTCCCCAGCTTTCTGAATGCCTGGTTAATCCACCCCCCATCCCCCAATCTCAGAGCCTGTCTCTTTCTGGGGATCCTCTGAAATATAGAAGGCCCTCCCCCATTAATCACTGGCATCGTCACCTGTATTATTTCCATTGCAGCATTTATACTTCTTTTCATAATTTTGTTTGCTTTTTATTGTCTCTCTCTCTCTCTAGAATGTAAGCTCTGTGAGGGGCAAGGACCTGATCTTTACTCTTGTGTTCCCCAGCATAAGGCACAGTAGCTAGTTGTGGGGACATTTCATGTACTGGGTCAGTGAATGAGTTATGTGGAGACTCCCTCTTTCCTTTCTTCCCAAAACGGATGTGGACACTTGAGTTAATGCCTCAGTTCATGGTGTACTATCATTGGTCCATCGTTTTGTTATTTTATCTTTCTCCTTCATTTGCTATCTCTATTCATGTGCCCTCTACCCTTGTAGAACCTTCTCTAGGCACATACATAATTTCATTAAGTCTTGCCAGGTTGTTATCTGGAGTGGCTGTACCAGTTTATGTTTTCACTCATCCACTGCTCTTCATATTCTTGCTGGCACTTGATATTTTCTGACCTTATAATTTTTTCCAATCTGATGAAACAGATGGAGCAGTCTGGGCATAAAGGGATATGTTGTTCTAATTTGCAATTCTCTGATCACTAATGCAGTGAGTCTCACATCATATGCTTATTATTAGTTGTGTGGATTTCTCCTTTTGTGAATTGCATGTTTATATACCCTCTTCCCCCCGCCCAATAAGTTTTCCTATCCTTGTTACCCACTTCTCCATTTACAGAAATATGTATGTGCTAATTCTATGTGCTAATCTCTGGTTGTTTTTAGATATTGCAAATATCTTTTTCTTTTTTTTATATATATGAAGTTTTTTTTTTTTTCATCTTTAAATCCTTTATTGAATAGAATCTTTAATTTTATTATAGACAAATACATCTTCCCCACCCACAGCCCTTCCCTTTCAGGTCTTGTTTAGGAAATATTTCTTCACTTACAGTTTACAAAGGAGAAGTTTTGGTGGTGTAGTGGTTAAGGTATTTGGCTGTTAACCTAAAGGTTGGTGGTTTGAACCCATCAGCTGTTCTGTGGAAGAAAGATGAGGCGGTCTACTTCCATAAAGATTTACAGCCTTGGAAACCCAATGGAGTTTTCTCTGAATCAGAATCAACTTGATAGCAGCGAGTAAGTGAGTTTACAAGGGTGGTATATTTTTTTCCAATAGCTCTGTAGTTTAACTTCTCACATTAATGCTTCTCATCAGTTTGAGGTTTATTTTTTTTTTTCTACGTGAGGTGTTTTTCTCCCTCTGATGAGTTAATTTCTTCCAACCTTATTTACTAAGTAACCTAGTGGTTTGTGATGCTACCTCTATCATCTATCAAGCTATATACCAATATTTACACAAATAATACACACCTTCTATGTTTTTTTGCCTTCTGCTCCTTCCCCCTACCCAAACCAAACCCATTGCCACTGAGTCGATTCTGACTCATAGTGGCTCAATAGGACAGAGTAGAACTGCCTCATATAGTTTTCAAGGCTACAGATGTGTGTGGAAGCAGACTGCTTCATCTTTTTCCCATGGAGCGCTGGATGGATTTGAACCTTTTGTTATCAGCCTAATGCCCTAACCACAGCACCACCAGAGCTCCTTCAGGGACTCCTAGACATACACTTATACATGAAAACCAAAAAAACCAATTGCTGCTGAGTTGGTCCAGACTCATGGTAACCCAGTGTAGATCAGAGTAGAACTGTGTGCCGTAGAGTTTTCAATGTCTGAATTGTAGAAGTAATTTGCCTCTGGGAAGACTTGAATGCCAGTGTTTCACTTCCCAACCAGTGCATTATCCACTCACACCGCCCAGGGACTCCGTGCATACTCACAGCTATGGGCTTATCTGTTTTTAGGTGTGCTCTATTCTGATCATTTGGTACCTGTTCTAATTCCCTAGTGATTCAATTTTTTTTTTCTTTACAATTTGTTCATATGTATTGATATCTAGAAGTGTGACTCCTTCCTCTGTTTTTTTTTCAAAAATATTTAAGCTGATGGTTTTCAGTTTTGGTTGGACTTTAGAATCAACTAGAGAACTTAAACAAACAAATAAACTGTTTACTTGAGACCAACTGAATCAGAATCTTTAGGGAGCCCAGCAGTTGCATTTTTAAAAACTTCCTCTGGTGGTGCTGATAAATAGCCAGGGTTGAAACTACTTATGGAAGATATTTATGTTTTCCCAGCAGAAGTTTAGGTTTTTTTTTCTATAATGGTTGTGGTGGTTAAGTGTGGCTGGGCCTGGTTGAGTGGCTGGGCAGCTGAATGGTTATTCCTTATGATGACATTGGTATTAACTCCATGGTGGAATCTATTGGAGCCGTTGAATAGCAGCTTTCACTATGTGGTCCACTTCCCTTATAGAAGAAACAGCTTTGGGAATAGTCTCTAGTTTATGGCACGCTTGAACCCTTCGTGTAGCTGTGTCATTGTTCAGCAGCCTGCCATGCTCTGCCAACCTTGGGACTTCCAATGGATTTGAATTAATAGCCTGCCCTGTGGTTTGGTAACATTGGGACTGTGCCTTTTTACTTGTCAACCTTGGGCTTGTCAGCCTTAGCAGCCAGCAGCTGAGTGACGAAAAGCCTCCAGCCTCAGTGGGCCGAGAGTAGGAGGAAGAAGAGCTGAAGCTCAAGGTTGAGGGGCTTTCACCCAGCCCCTAGAGCTTGGACTTAAAGCCTCCAAACTGTGAGAGAATAAACTTCTGTTTGTTAAGGACATCCCACTTATGGTATACTCCTGTCAGAGCGGGACTAGGTAACCAGAACAATGGTCTTGTGTCTTCTCTATTAGATTAAGTCCTAGGTATTTCAGTTTTTGTTTCTATTGTCAATGTCATTATTTTTCCTGTAGTATTTTCTATTTTTTTTCCTCTGGTATAGGGTGTTCCTATTAAGATATATAAATGTATATTTGGCAGTCTTGCTAAACTTTTACTGTTTTTAATGGGTAGTTATTTTGAGTGTTCTTTGTAGATGGTTATTTCATCTATAAATAATAGCCATTTTATCCTTTTCCTTCTAATTCTTACTCTGTTTTATTTCCTGGCCTTATTACATCATCATCATCATCATTATCATCATCATCATCATCATTATGATTATTATTGTCTAGATGCCTAGTAATATGTTGAAGAATAGCAAGGGTAATGAGGTTCTTGATCTTGTTTTCAACTTTAAAGAAAATACATCTTCTCCATGATTGGGAGATACCTTTTTAAAAAAATTTTATTAAGTGACTTTATTGGTTTGAAAAGCTTAAGAAATAAGCATAGAATTCTCTTCATGAATTTAATAAGGTAACTGTTAAACTTTTACCCTTGAAACATTACAGATGTGCATATTGGGTTTTATAAATTAAATTTTTATATTATTTTTATCAGACTTTTCCAAAGTAAGGATGTGTAATACTTCTGGTTTATTCAACGCTATCATGTGTTTGCTAAAACCAAATGGAATTTTTAAATTTTATTTTATTGTGTGTTTGGTGAAAGTATACACAGAAATTAAGTTCTCTTTTGAAAATTTCTATAACATATTATAAAAATCAAAACCAAACTCACTGCCTTCAAGTCGACTCCAATTCATAGAGACCCCTCCTTGGGTTTCCGAAGCGGTATCACTACAGAGGTAGATTGCCTGATCTTCCTTCCGAGGAGTGGTTGGTGGATTTGAACCTCCAGCCGTCTGGTTAGCAGTCAAATGCCTTAGGTACTACGCCACCAGAGCTAGTTCAGTGATATTGGCTGCATTTATCACATTGTGTTAGCATTTTCATTATTTCCATTCTAGTTCTTTTTTCATTAATCTAGCTTCCCTGTCCCCCCTTATCTTCTTATCTTTGGTCAAGGGTAAATGTTAACCATTAGGTATCATTTAGATGATTATTTAGAGGAGCACAGTACTCATAGATGATACTATTTATTTTATGGGCCAATCTGTCATTTGGCTGAAAGGTGGTCTCCTGGACTGTTTGAGTTCCAAGTTTAAAAGTACAATAGTTTCATAGTTTCAGGGATTCCTGTAGTCTCCACTGGTCCAGTAGGACTGGCTTTTTCTTTTTAGGAATTTGAATTTTTTTTTTTAGATCTAAATTTTTATTTAATAAGCTCAATTTATCTATACTTAGCAGAGCATACATAGTCTTTTTTTTTTTTTTTTGTACATTGCCCTTCTCTTCACCCAAATCAATATTTATCTCTATCTATCTAACAGC
>NW_006921906.1:2318939-2325904 GCF_000298275.1 Orycteropus afer afer
GGTCCAAGATTATCTTCTGTGTCTGTGTCAATTGGTTTCCCTTTTCTTTGTTGAAGAGGGTCTGTGCAGTCCTTCTGCCTAGTCTGCCATCTTGCCGGAACTCTCCTCAGGAATTTGAATTTTGTTTTACATTTTTCTCCCATTCTAACTTGGACCATCTATTGTATCCCTAGTTGGACTAGTTAAGTTGGTAGTGGTAGCTAGGCACCATGTAGTTCTTCTGGTCTCAGAATAGATGAGGCCATGGTTCAAGTGGGCTATTATTTCTGTAGACTAGTTTCTTCTTTGAGTCTTTAATTTCATTCTTACTCTTTTGCTTCATAGGAATAGAGACCAATCATTGCAGCTTAGCAAAGTGGAAATTTTTATGCATTTTAAAGCTGTGTGAATTAAAAAAATAAATAAAAATTGAGCTACAATACATTCCTATAACAATGCATTTATACTTAAATATTAAAAACAACTTAAATGCCCACCAGTAGGCATTTGATACTCTTCTCTATGGAAAATATTAATATAAGGTGGGCAAAAGGTTATAAAATCACATGATCAGGGTAATCCTGTTTTTAATATTTTCATGTGAAACTCTCCAAATTGTCTGTGTATTATAAATTAATATTTTCCCATGCATGTATGCTTAAAAACTAATTATTTCTGGACATTAAAATGATAGTTATTATTTTTCCAAATTTTTATGACAATGTATTAATTTTTGTAATAAGAAAACAATGATTAAATATAACTACATAATTGGGGTGGAGGCATGAATAGAGCTGTAGATGGAAGATTGGCCATGAATTGAGGCTAGATGATGGATACATGAAGGTTCATTATATTATACTATTCTTCCCATTTTAGTGTATGTTTTGGAAGGAGCCCTAGTAGTACACTGGTTAAGCACTTGGCAGCTACCTGACAGGTTGGTGGTTCGAACCCATCAACTGCTCTGTGGGAGAAAGATATGCAGTGTGCTTCTATGAAGATTCTCAGCCTTGGAACCGCTATGGGACAGTTCTATTCTGTCCTATGGGGTTGCTATGAGTAGAAATCTATTCAACAGCAATGAGTTTAGATGTTTGAAATGTTCTGTAATAAAAAGTTTTATTTTTTCCTTTTAAAAAAAAAAAAAAGTAAATTTGGGAGTGTGGCCAATTGGTAGAGAATATAGGGCAGACTTATATTTTGCTGTTGCTCATTGGGAAACTAATTTCTCATGGGAAACTATTTACTGTATTTGTCAGTAGTAGTGTAATAGGGGATGATCCCAAGGAGGGTTGCTGTCTGGCATGCACAGAATCCAATCTCTAGATGCCTGGCCTTTGAGAATAAGAGAGTAACTTTATTTTTGTAGCACTAGGTAAGGAGCTAGAGGGAATCTCCCTCAGATCTGACTCCCTGAGGTAAGTGTAAGTTACAGCTTTGTAGGGTTTTAACAGGGAAGTTATTCGTATTCGTTGAAATTCTAGGAGACCTACTACATGGGGATTTTTTTGGGGGTGGTACAAGTGCATGCCCAGTAGTCATACATCACATGTTCTAAAAATGGTGGCCTTAGTGTGATCGGTGGAGTTTTCACTCAGGATACATCATTAGGTCATCTCAGGACAAGGCTGGAGTCTTCTGCTTATGCTCCACTGGCCAAATCTGGTAGGAACCGGTGTACACTTACCGTCTTCTGTTTGTAACTGCTGGTTTCTGAAAAAGGACTTAAAGTTTTAGTTGCAGTGAAAAGTTACAATTGCAAGAGCTGTGGGGGCATGGGCTGGTTACGTAGCATCAGGAATGAATAGTTCGCTTTTTGTGGGTGAAATTAAACCACATCTGTAGCCTGGCTTATTGTAATAATGTCCTTGCTTTTGCTCTTGCTTGCTAGAATCTTTCCTCTCCACCCAACATCCAGGGGTCAAGGGTGAACTTTAAAAAAAAAAAAAAAACCAACTTAGATACATCATCTGTCTACTCAAAACCCTGCAGTAGCTTGCCATTTCACTCAGATTAAAAGTGAAGGCTCCACAATGGTTTTCTCACCTTAGACACTTTATTTGTAATTGTAAACTCTTGGCCACACAATCCATTAAAAAAGAGGAACAAAAGAGGAACAAATGTTTGAGGGATGAGATTGTAATGTTGACTTCAGATCTTGAGGTTTAAGTGCCTATTGTTATGAATTTGGTCCTGAAGAGTTCACTAGTCTGTTGTTGTTGTTAGGTGCCTTGGAGTCAGACCTGACTCATAGTGACCCCTTCCTGGGTTTCTGAGGCAGTATCACTATGGAAGTAGATTGCCCAACCTTCCTTCCGAGGAGTGGCTGGTGGGTTTGAACTGCCAGCTTTCCGGTTAGCAGTCAAGTGCCTTAGGCACTACACTACCAGAGCTCCTTCACCAGTCTAGTATAAAAGAATTATTTTGTTTTGGATGACTGTTTCAGACATTTCCTTCTTTCTTTTCTAAAAAATTTTTATTGCGATTTGGGTGAAAGTTTACAGAGCAAATTTGTTTTCCATACAACGGTTCATTTTGTTTCATGACTTTGACTGCAACCCCCACAATGTAGCAGCTCTCTTCCCACTTCCTCCCTGTAGTTACCTCTTCCCTGTGTCCTTTCCTGTGCATTCCTTCCCCCTGAACTATCTCCTGTGCAAACACTGCTCTTCTGTTCTCCCATGATTGATCCTTCTATGGATTGTATCTAGCTGTTGGAAGTGTTCACCCCATATGCTTGTTATTTGGCTGGAAGCCACGGGAGTGAGTTTAATTGCCTGAAGGGTAACTAGGGACCACAGTCTCAGAGATTTCCCCAGGGTCTGTCAGACTGGTAAACCTGGTCTTTTTTATGATTTTGAATTTTGTTCCACATCATTCTCCCACTCTATTCAGGATCTGTTTTGAACATTTCTTGAGTCAGCTGAAGATGTAAGGAGTAAGGGAAAATAGTTCACTTCTAGCTTCCTTAGTGCCCTGCTGTGGTCAGATAAGACTAGTCAATTTAAAAACAAAGTTTCAAGAAAGAGGCCACTATTAGATTATATGGAACCAAGAGAGAGTAAGAACTACCAGATTTTCCCACTCATGGTCTCCTGAACTCTCACTGTGGTCTATGACAAAATATTCTCATGATAAGACCTTTTGTCTGATGGATGTGGCTGGTAATGTATTTGCTGAGCTCTTTAACTTTTAGTTTTTTTCTGTTTTCCAAAGGGCAACTCAAAGAATAAGTTCATGTCTGAAAGCTCATTTGAACAAGCTCAGTAACTCTATGTCTTGATCTCTATCTTTGAGCAGCAGTTCTCAAATTTTTGTCTCAGGACTACTTCATTCTCTTAAATTATTAACTGAAAAACCAAACCCACTCCCACTGAGTCAATTCCGACTCATAGTGACCTCCACTGGGTTTCAGAGGCAGTAAATCTTTATGGAAGTAGATTGTTCAGACTTGCTTCCACGGAGTGGCTGGTGGATTTGAACAACCAGCCTTCTGGTTAGCAGTTAGATGCCTTAGGCACTATGCTACCAGAAAAGGATCCCTAAAGTTATTTATGCATCTGAATTATATCTGTTGATATGTACTGTATTAGAAGTTCAGAATGAAGAAATTTTAAAATATTTATCAATTTATTAAAAGTAACCCCATTGTATGTTAGCATATGAACACTTCTTTATGAAGAATAATTTTAAAAAATTTAGAAGACTAGCCCTGTTTTAGGTTTTTACAAATCTGTTGTCTGGCTCAACAGAGTACAGATGGATTCCCCTATCTGCTTGTGTATTCAATCTGGTGTGAAATGTTGTGGTTGAAATATGTGAAGATAATCAAACCTCATTGTTTTGGTTCTCTATTGCGGCGATAACAGAAGTACCACAAAAGGATAGATAGCTTAAACAAACAGGAATTTATTTTCTTTCAGTTAAGGAGGCTGGAAGTGTGAATTCAGAGTGCTGGCTCTAGGGGCTGACTGAAGGCCCTTTGACCTTGGCCTTTAGCTCTATCTCTTGTTTCAGGCCCTCTGGAGCAAGCTAGAGGCTTCCTCTTACTCATGCAGCTGCTGGCTGCTGAGGCCGATGAACCCAAGATTGACAGGTAAAATGGCACAATCCTAAAATCAGCAACACTGATTCAAGTCTAGGAACAATCTCAAGATAGGCAGGCCACAGGTTCAAGTCCAGGAACTGCAGATGAAGATTTGGCCAAAGGCAGGATCCAAAACGTGCCAAAAGCTCAAGACCTTTCCCAAAGCTTCTTCATATGTACTGGAAATAGGCCATACCCCAAAGGCACCTCCTTTCCACTGACTGACATTTCACAGCAGATTCCACCATGGAGTTGATAACAATCTCATCATGGGGAATAACCACATCTAGCTGCCAAGCCACTCAAAACCACAGCCCAGCCAAGTTGACACAGAACCTTAACCACCACACTCATAGAACGGTAGTTGGAAAAGAGAGGAATATTTTAATAGCCTTTCCAGAAATGACACTTTGATACGACACCAGAATTCTGCAAGTGATTTTTTTTTTTCTCAAAGTTTGGTTGCAGTGTGGAATCTAAAACCATATTAATAAACATTTCCTACTCTGTTACTTAAAAGCCATTCATCTCTTTGAGTGAATCTTTTTACCCATGCATGTTTTGAAAAATATTGGTTCACTGACTTACACAGCTCTAAGTGTTGGTACGTTTTGTGATACTTTATTTTTTAAAAATCACATTTGGTGAAATCACTAGTGATTTCATCAGAAAATCTTTATTGGGAATCTCACGTTCTTGGTGACAGATGCAAATTAAAAAAAAAAATCTAATTTTCAATTGAAAGCCCAAGTTTTATCATTAGAAACAAATATTGTCAGTTGTTTTCTTTGAAACAGCAGTCTTATTTTGTTCAGTATCAAGAAAATGTCTGCTAAATATCCAAGTATCAGTAGTTAGAGTGTGTCTTTCAGTTGTTTCAAGTAAAAATCATAGTGTATATAAAAAAGAAGCTAGTACAGATAGCAACTCAGTTGCACAAGTACTTTTTCTTGAGACAACCATCTTACTTCAGTCGCATAAATCCTTTATGTACAGTCCCTATTTCATCGTAAAAAACTCAAACTCACTGCCATTGAGGCGATTCCACCTCATTGTGACCCCCATTGGGTTTCCGAGGCAGTAAATCTTAATGGAAATAGATTGCACCATCTTCCTTGCATAGAGTGGCTGTTGGGTTTGAACCACTAACCTGGTTAGCAGCCAAATGCCTTAGGCACTGTGCCACCAGAGCGCCTATTTCATCATATAGAATATTAAAAAGACATATTCTCAGGACTAATTTATTTATTTATTCAATTATTAATTTTCACTGTTTCATCAGGAGTGTTGTCACGTGAAACTGGTGTAATTTTCACCATGAGTTTGTGTTAAGATGCCAGCAGTTTTATGCACCATTGCTTTTATACTATCAGTGCAAACGTCAGGACGGTGCAAATGGCAAATAACCTTTTACGTTATTATAAAAATAGTTCTGGACACCAGGAGTGACTCTGGAGGACCCCACCCCCAGGTTTCACAGATGCCTTAACGGTGGGCTCAGAGTATCTCTTGTCATTGCAGTGGAAGGCCAGCTCTTTCTCATGATCTGTCTCCTCTGAGGTTGCTAAACCAGAAGCCAAATTTTTACTAGCTTGCTTACTTCTAAAGCTGTCTTATTAGAAGGAAGGACCTTCTGCTTACTGGTTCAACTATATTCCTCTCAGTGAAAGGAAATTTGATAGCAGTAGGAAAGAAATACTTAGGAAATCAGCACCTCCAGGCCTATATGGAGTTGTTAATTTTCTTTATCACAGTAAATGCATCCATAAACATGCTGCAAAAACGGCGGAGGCCACATGTTCTGACCTCCTCTAACTCCACAAGAGGAAGACAGGATTACCAGCAGTAACCAAGGCTTATTCCTGCCAGGCCAGACATGCTGCTTCCCCCCTCCAGCCCTGTCTCCAACCGTTCCTCCCAAAGCACCCACCACCTCTCTCCTGGGTTCGATAATTCGCTGCAGTGGCCACACAGAACTCACAGATTATGAGGTTTATTAGGGAAGCACCAGATTACAATTCAAGTTCAGGAAAAATGCTTAGTCTCTCTCCCAGCCCACCGTCTCTCAACCAAGTCTCTCACAGAAACGCGTGTCTCTTGAGTCTCTTTCCCAGCAGTGTGTGTCTCTTCCAGCAGCACGTGTCTCTTTCAGCAGCACGTTTTCCTCAACCAACAGTCAGAGAGAGTTCTGCCTCTACGAGGCCTCCTTTTGAGCCCAGCAGTGTGGTCAAACTAGCCAATTATAGCATCAGAACTCTAAGCACCTGAGAGAGAGTGGGAACCTCCCAGAACATTGTATTGTGCCAAGCCAAACAGAAATACTCCACGTGGATAACATTTACAATCAGGAGCTCCTCAGTTGCTCATTCCACCACTGAGTTTACAATGACTTATGGGTAGAAAAGCCATACAAAGTAATTTACTACACTGCACATGCTAATACTTGGTCAACTTTTTTCATCTTTTAAGATGAAGTATTTGTTGATTTCATGATTAAATAAAGCATCACAGCGGTTGTTATTTCACATATTCTTCTATCACAATATTTCCTGTAAATAGTAATCAGATCTTGATCTGATTTACCTCCCATTTTGTTTTATTTTTTGTGTGGGGTGGGGAACTACTTCATATGTAGTAGACGGTACTTCTAGAAGGAGTCAGGAAATGTTAGTTGTCTCTCTTTGCAATGTTTGGGGCTATTGATAATCATTGCCAAGATCCATTATTTTATTGTGGGTTTGCAAAATGGTGATATTTTAATTCTAACTTCCTTTTTTATTTATCAAAATATTTTTTTCCACTTTTTTTTAAATTGTGATTTGGGTGAAAATTTACAGAGCAAATTCACTTTCCATACAGCAGTTCACATACACTTTGTCTCATGACATTGACTACA
>NW_006921906.1:2326024-2326818 GCF_000298275.1 Orycteropus afer afer
CACTCCTGCCCCCTGAGCTGTCTCCCTGTGCATAAACAACCCTTCTTTCTCCAATGATTGTTCTCTCCAAGGAGTGTATCTACCTCAGGTAAATGTTCAACCCATATGCCTGTCTTTTGTTTGGCTAGAAGCTACAGGTGTGGGTTCAATTCCAGACCTGAAGGGCAGCTAGGCGCCGTAGTCCCAGTAGTTCCACCAGGCTCTATCAGATAGCAAACCTGGTATCTCCCCCTTCCCCCCAATGATTTTGAGTTTTGTTCCACATTGTTCTCTATCTCTATCCAGGATCTCCTACAACCCCTCCAAGTGGATGGCAGTGGTAGCTGGGCACCATCTAGTTCTTCTGGTCTCATGTATCAAAATATTTTTATAAAGAGAAACTTTCATCAATTATTTAAGATATAGTTATATAGAAAAAGTTTCATTGTTTGATTCTTTCTCCCATCCCTTAGTTTTCAACATAATGAGTTGGTCCATTAGATTAAACAGCAAGTCTCTTCAGGATGAGAAATTCAATTGGTCTCTACATCAATTTTCTTTGAAGCACCAAATGAATTGCACTTGGTTTTAGAAGTTAGTAAATCCAAAGGAAGTTATTAATAGGAAAATCCTTTTGTTGTATTCTGAAAGAAGTTTAATTCATTTCAATTAAGTAATGGCAGAAACTTTTTGGAGCTATTAAAGAAATTAGAACTCTTTTGAATTAAAACAAGATTGTTCTTGCTTTAGACAGTGTACTACTGCATACATGTAATTATCCTTTAATGTATCTCACAATGTATTCTTTTTTTTTT
>NW_006921906.1:2331653-2336796 GCF_000298275.1 Orycteropus afer afer
CTGTGCAATCCTTCTGCCTAGTCTGCCATCTTGCCCCGCCTCCTCACAATGTATTCTAAGGGCAGATTTGAAAATACGTTAGACACTCTAAGACATCCTTGCCCTCAGGGTGCTTACAGTGTAATAAAATAGGTGAAAAGTTGACCTTTGTTTGATATATAAATTTGTTACTGACATGGCATGCATTGAATGATAAACAGTTCTGTTTGTTGCAGTGTTTTCCACTTTTGAATTTATAATGTTGAGAAATGAATGATAATATATAAAATGACCTTTCCTTTGGGGAGAAAGAAAAGAGGGTGACAGTAGGTGAAACCACTTATTTGAAGGGGTGAATCAGATGGCGTTAACCCACTGTTGTTAAGTCAATTCCATCTCATAAAACCCTTTAGGACAGACTCATAGGGACCCCAAACCAAACCAAAGAAAACCAAACCCTCGGCCATTGAGTCGATTCTAACTCAAAATGCCCTTTTAGGACAGAGTAGAACTGCCCCATAGGTTTCCAAGGCTGTAAATCTTTATGCAAGCAGACTGCCTTATTTTATTCCTGCAGGGTGGCAGGTGGGTTTGAACCAGCAACCTTTTGGTTTGCAGCTGAACACTTAACCACTGCACCACCAGGGCTCCCTAGATGAGACTTAAAAAAAAAAGAAACCAAACCAAACTCGCTGCCATTGAGTTGGATCCGACTCATAGTGACCCCTCCCTGGGTTTCTGAAGTGGTATCTCTATGGAAGTAGATTGTTCAGTCTTCTTCTGAGGAGTGACTGGTGGATTTGAACCACCAGCCTTCTGGTTAGCAGTCAAATGCCTTAGTGCCATGCCATCAGAGCTCCTAGATGAGACTAAAGATGGTCTAATTATAATTGGAATTAAGATGAGCACAGAAGGGAAGGCTGCAAATGCCTCCAGTGTTCAGCTGCACGCTTGTACTCTGATCTGCTGCTAATTTTCCTGGAACTTGAAACAGGTCCTTCTACTTCAGGGCAGACTTGTTTTAGGCTACTCCTCCCTCCTTTTATAATTTGAGTAATTGCTGAATACACAATACTTAGTGCCTAGACAACAAAGATTAAGTAAATATCTGTGTGCATTTGTGAAACTCCTCCTGGGACCCAGGTACTGCTGTTGATGATTGGCAGGAGGAGTCTTGGTAATATTGCTCTTCCCAGAATGCTTCTTGTGTGCATTTCAGAATGGTATCTTCAGTAAAGTACTTTAAATTTTGATGTGCATACTAACAGGCTATCCATCAAGATTTGTTTAATTTCTTCAGCATAGCCTCACATCTTACAAATAATAACTAAAGTGATTTGACTTGGGTCTGTGTTCTAGGTCTGTTTCTATAAGGCTTCTAGAGCTAGGTAATTAAATCTACTCTTACTTTTACATGAGGAGCTTGAAGTATCCTTTAGGAGGAGATCATGATATGTTAATACTAGATATTTCCCAGTCTGGTAGTAATTTTGCACTTACTGCTTAGAATGCTTTAACAGAATTTGGGCAAGCTTGGAGTTTACAAATTTTCCTGAATCAAACAAACAAACAAACTCCAACCCTGTGCCATTGAGTTGATTCTGACTTAGAATGCCCTTATAGGAATAGGATAGGGTAGAATTGACCCACAGGGTTTCAGAGCTATAAATCTTTGGAAGCAGACTGCCTCACCTTTCTCCCATGGAGTACCTGGTGCATTCGAACCACCAACCTTTTGGTTAGCAGCAGAATGCTTTTAACTGCTGCCCCATCAGAGCTCCTTCACAGATACTAGCTGCCAGGAAGATGGGGCAATCTACTTCTGTAGTGATACTGCCTCGGAAACCCAAGGAGGGGTTGCTGTGAGTCAGGTCCGACTCGATGGCACATAACAACAACAACAACAACAGCTGCTATTTATTGATGCTTTAGTATACTCCAGGCATTGCTAAGTAAACTTTCGCTATGTATACATGCTTAATTCTCACAGCATCCCTTTGAGTATTGTCATTTTATTTTTACAAATAGAAAAAACAAATCTTGGAACAAATAATTTGCCCTGACTTATAATGGCTAGTAGGAGCTCTGGTAGCATAGTGCCTAAGGCACTTGACTGCTTACCAGAAGGCTGGCGGTTCAAACCCACCAGCCACTCCTCGGAAGGAAGGTTGGGCATTCCTACTTCCGTAGTGATACTGCCTCGGAAACCCAAGGAGGGGTCGCTATGAGTCGGGGCCGACTCGATGGCAAATAACAACAACATAATGGCTAGTAAGTGGTAAAGGCAGGGTTCAGACACAGGCTAATCATTTGCCAGTATAAGCAGATATCAATGTGTGAGATCTACTGTGTGATTTGAGTTCTTATTGGTATTTTCTCTCTTTTTACGCTTTCAATGTTTCTTTTGTTGGCTCCTTACCTTAATCTGGATGAGCACAAGTCTCACTGACTTTGGCTGGTACTTCTAAAATTGTTCCTCCAAACCATACCCCTTAATGACAGGAGTGAGTGCAGGTGAGGTTTCTGGGCATATTGAGAAGTGGCCTACTGCAAACATGAAATTTTTAGGAAGTTTTATGTTTGCTCTAATAGATTAGACATCCCATATTGTTGTGTTAAATAGACATTTCAGAAAGGTGTTTTTTTATGCCTACCCCTGGGCCACCACAGTATACCTTAGAGCAAGACATAAGTCTGTAGGACACTGCAGTAATGCTGGGATCAAATGTGGAACTTAGATAATTCACTCTGTTGATATAGTGGAGGGCAGATTGGAAGGAGATCAGTGAAATCATACAACCAATGGTGATTGGTTGAACTGAAGAGTAGAGGGCAGAGGTTGTAGGGGATTACGGGCAGGGATGGTTTTAATAGATATTTGGGCAGTGTAGTGCTATAGATTTAATAACTGGATATTGGGGAGCTTTAGAGAGGACAGAGGCTGAAAAAGTGGCTTTCCTAAGATCTCACAGATTCTGAAAGTTACTTCTGTTTCTCTTGCCTTGACAACTAGCTTATGACCAAGAGCAGTGGCCTTCTCTTCTGTCATTTTTCTTGACCTTTTGACTGCATTTTACATGGATGGCATAGTGCCTAAGGATTTGACTGCTAACCAGAAAGCTGGCGGTTCAAACCCACCAGCTACTCCTTGGAAAGAAGATGGGGCAATCTACTTCCACAGTGATACTGCCTCAGAAACCCAAGGAAGGGGTCGCCATGAATCAAATTTGACTTGATGGCTGTGAGTTTGTTTTTTTTTTTTTTTGCTTTCATTCTGGACCACCAATCTTTTCCCTTAGTGTTCATGATTCTGTTCTCTGGTTCTACTCAGATGGTTTCTTCTTGGCTTCTGTCACTGGCTTCTTATCTCTTAATTATGAGGGTGTTTTCATTCTTTACCCCCCTTATTCAAGTCCCCCCTCCATTGTGCTTTTATCTGTTGTGGTTTCACCTATCATTTCTGTAGAAGTAACCTCAAAATTGCCTGTTGTTCCAGGGAGGTCCAATTCAGTGACTCTACCCAAACCCTAATTTGCTGTAGCAAATTTGCAATTGTTTATCAAATGGTTCCTGAATATTTGAATGTCTCAGAGCTAGCATGTTCAAATTTCAACTGCTCTTCCGTCCAAAAGCAGCTGCAACATTTTTAAATGGTATACACCTTGGTAGAAAGAGAACATTCCCACACTCATTGTAGATTAGACTAAGGTTTCTGTTTAATTAGCCAAAGGTACAGAAACTCATTGGACTGGAGCAAAGAGAACATAACATCTTTCTTTGGCCCCTTGGATCCCAGTGAGGCATGCAGTTGCCTCTGATAATGTCAGTGATTAGATCACGGTTCTGATAGAAATAACGATCTCTGCACTTCCTTTTAAAAGAATATTCATAAACATCAACAACAACACAACACACTGCTGTCAAGTTGTACCTGACTCATAGCAACCCCTCCTTGGGTTTCTGAGGCAGTATCACTATGGAAGTAGATTGCCCAACTTCCTTCTGAAGTGTGACTGGTGGGTTTGAACCACGAGCCTTCTGATTAGCAGTCAGATGCCTTAGGCACTACAGCACAGAGCTAATTCATAGAAATCAGGGTCCCCCATTTTTTTTTTTTTTAAATAACATTGTGTTTAAGGTGAAAGTTTGCATAGCAAATTAGGTTCCCATTTAACAATTTCTATACAAATTATTCAGTGATACTGGTTACATTTTTTGTAATGTGTCATCATTCTCATTCATTCCATTCTGATTGTATACCATTTCCAGTTATCTAGTTTTCCTGCAAGGGACTGTGGTGATGCAGTGATTAAGCACTGTGCCAACTGAAAGGTTGGTGATTTAAATCCACCAGCTGCTCTGCGGGAGAAAGATGTGCAGTCTGCTTCCATAAAGATTAAAGCCTTGGAAACACTGTAGGGCAGTTCTACTATGTCCTGTAGGGTTGCTGTGAGTCAGAATCAACTCAATGGCAATGGGTTTGTTTTTTTGGTTAGTGTCCCTACCCACCTTACCTTCTCATCTTTGCTTTAGAGTAATTTTTGTCCATTTGATCTTATATAGATGATTTTTAAAAGGAGTTCATTATTTACAGGTGATTATTTTAGGAGCCAGTCTGCTATTTAGCTAAAGGATGATCTCATGGAATAATTTCAGTTTCAGGTTTAGAGAGTATCTCAAGGCAATAGTCTTGAGGAGTGCTCTAGTCTTAACTGGCACAGTAAGTCTGGATTTTTTAGAAATTTGAGTTCTGTCCCACATTTTTCTCCCATTCTGTCAGGATCTATCTATTGTGGCCTTGATCAGAACAGTTACAAGTGGTGGCCTGGCACCGTCTAGTTCTTTGGTCTCAAGGTAGATGAGGCTGTGATTCATGTAGACTGTTAGTCTTGTAGATTACCTTTTTCTCTAAATCTTGGGTTTCCTTCTTTCTCTCTTGTTCTGGATGAGTGGAGACCAATAGTTGTATCTTAGATGGCTGCTTGCAAGCTTTTAAGACCCCAGATACTACTTACCACACTGGGATATAAAATATAAGTTCCCCTAGTTTTGAACTAGGAGCTCTGGTAGCATAGTACCTAAGGCACTTGACTGCTAACCAGAAGGCTGGCGGTTCAAACCCACCAGCCACTCCTCGGAAGGAAGGTTGGGCATTCCTACTTCC
>NW_006921906.1:2338176-2346099 GCF_000298275.1 Orycteropus afer afer
GCGTTGCATAGTATTCCATTGTGTGAATGTACCAAAGTTTGGTTATCCATTCCTCAGTTGTTGGACATCTAGGTTGTTTCCAAGTTTTGGCTATACAACAACAAGTTTTGAACTAAACTTAGTAGCTTCATCAAGGCCAAAAGCCTCATTGTGAGAAGAAGAGTTAGAGTTATTCTTAACAATAACTGACTCTACTCTTCCAGTGTCCTGTAGAGTGTTCCCCAACTTTCTTCATTCACTTGCTTGTTTGATGGTCATTCCCCTGATTAACCAACAGAAAACTTTAGACATTATACTGTGATGGTTAAGACTGTAAAACCAGACATCTTTGATTTATATTCCAGCTCTGCTTCATTGTTATCTTTTGAATTCAGGCAAATTATTTAACTTTTCTAAGACTGTCTTCTTAACTCAAAAGGATATGTGAGGTGTGGAACTCCCTTGCAGTAAAGAATTTGGTTGTTAGTCCTGGTTCCTGAGAGTCTGACCCATCTAAGGTCAATGAGTAAGGACTGACCAGACCAAGAGGGACCACCTGGGGCCCAAGGCTTATTAAGCCCCAAGAGGCATGATACAATATATAGTAACCATGTGGTAAGTTTGAGAAAGCCCTCAACCCAAAGGCTCAGATGAGCTTCCTGGGTGGTAACAGCAAGCATCTCTTAGGAGGGTAAGCGCATCCCTGGGATCATTGAAACTCTGCACCAAGACCCCTTCCTGGACTTCACCCTGTGTGATTTTAACACTTTTTCTCCTAAAGACTCACGTCCTTTAGTTTGTAAGTCATTTCAATAGATTATTGGATCTAAGAAAGAGAGAAATGTCTGATGCCTCCTGACCTGTTGTTGTTGTTGTTGTTGTTTTGCCGTCGAGTCGGCCCCAACTCATAGCGACCCCTCCTTGGGTTTCTGAGGCAGTATCACTACGGAAGTAGGATTGCCCAACCTTCCTTCCAAGGAGTGGCTGGTGGATTTGAACCACCAGCCTTCTGGTGAGCAGACCTAACACCAGAGAAATGGGGATGAGAAAGAAGGGATTGTGTGGAGCATCTGTTGTCTGGACTGGCCAGGGAAAGGAAGCTGGGATTTTTATAGAGGTAGATGATCTCAGTTTCCATCGACTGGTTAGGCACAGATTTAAGGGTAATATTAGTATCTCCTAATATCCTGGGAGATAGTAATATTTCCCTTAAATCTGTGCCTAACCAGGGTAATATTAGTATCTCCTAATATCCTGGGGAGAGCTCTGGTAGTATAGTGCCTAAGACACTTGACTGCTAACCAGAAGGCTGGCAGTTCAAACCCACCAGCCACTCCCAGGAAGGAAGGTTGGACAGTCTACTTCCATAGTGATACTGCCTCGGAAACCCAAGAAAGGGTCGCTGTGAGTCGGGTCTGACTCCACAGCACATAACAACAACAACAATATCCTGGGAGCTCTGGTGGTGTAGTGCCTAAGGCATTTGACTGCTAACCAGAAGGCTGGCAGTGCAAAACCACCAGCCACTCCTCAGAAGGCAGGTCGGGCAATCTACTTCCGTAGTGATACCACTTCGGAAACCCGAGGAGGGGTTGTTATGAGTCGGATCTGACTCCACGGCAGTGTGTTTCATTGCATTTGTTGTTACTAATATCCTGGATCTAGGTAACCAGGCTGGGGAATTGGAGGCTGCTTTTCACTTGGGTGTGGCTCTGTATTAAGGCTAGGGCCTGAAGTAGGCAGGTGCAGAGGGGTTAGGAACAACTAAGGGCAAAGAATTTGTCTTTCAGTTTGTCCTGTGGTGGCTTATGTATTACTGTGAGGTTGGAAGCTATGCCACTGTGTTGCAAAATGCCAGCAGGGTTACCCATGGTGGAGAGGTTTCAGCAGAGCTTCTGGGCGTAGACAGACTCGGAAGAAGAAAGAGGCCATCTACTTCTCAAAAAATTGGCCAGTGAAAACCTTATGGATGGCAGTGAAACACTCTGATAGGTTACTGGAAAACTTTATGAACAGCCCTGAAACATTGTCCAACATAGTGCCAGAAGATGAGCCCATCAGGTTGGAAGGCACTCAAAATTTGACTGGAGAAGAGCTGTTTCCTTAGAGTAGAGACAACCTTAATGATATGGATAGAGTAAAGCTTCCAGGACCTCCATTGGCTGATGTTGCATGACTCAAAATGAGCCGAAACAGATGCAGACATCCATTAATAATTGGAACATGGAATATATGAAGTATGAATCTAGAAAAATTGGAAGTTGGCAAAAATGAAATGGAACACATAAAGATCGATATCCTAGGCATTAGTGAGCTGAAATGGACTGGGTTTGGCCACTTTGAATCAGACAACCATATTATCTACTATGCTGAGAATGACAAATTGAAGAGTAATGGGGTGGCATGCATTGTCACAAAAACTGTTTCAAGATCTGTCCTGAAGTACAGTGCTGCCAATGATAGGATAATATCCATACAGCTACAAGGAAGACCAGCTAATACTACTATTATTCAAATTTATGCAGCAACCACCAAAGCCAAAGATGAGAATATTGAAGATTTCTACCGACTTCTGCAGTCTGAAGTTGACTGAACATGCAATCAAAATGTATTGATTATCATTGTTGACTGGAATGCAAAAGTCGGAAACAAAGAAGACTTACTGGTAGCTGGAAAATATGGCCTTGGGATAGAAATAATGCTGGAAATTGCATGATAGAATTTTGCAAGACCAATGACTTGCTCATTGCAAATACCTTTCTTCAACTACATAAGTAAGCAATGACTATACACGTGGACTTCACCAGATGGAGTACACAGGAATCACATTGACTGCATCTGTGGCAAGAGGCAATGGAGAAGTCCAATATCTTCTGCCAAAACAAGGCCAGGAGCTGATTGTGGAACACACCATCAACTGCTCATATGCAAATTTCAACTTGAAGCTGAAGACAATTGAAACAAGTCCACAAGAGCCAAAATATGACCTTGATAATATCCCTCCTGAATTTAGAGACCATTTAAGGAATAGATTTGATGCATTGAACACCAATGACCGAAAACCAGAGGAATTGTGGGATGACATCAAGAACATCATGAAGAAAGCAAGAGGTCATTAAAAAGACAAGAAAGGAAGAAAAGACCAAAATGGATGTCAGAAGAGACTCTGAAACTTGCCCTTGAGCGGAGAGTAGCTGAAACAAATGGCAGAAATGACAAGATAAAAGAGCTGAACAGAAGATTTCAGAGAGCAGCTTGAGCAGACAAAGCCAATTATCATAATGAAATGTGCAAAGACCTGGAGTTAGAGAACCAAAAGGGAAGAACACATTCGGCATTTCTCAGGTTGAAAGAAGTGAGGAAAAAATTCAAGCCACGAGTCGAAATACTGAAAGATTCTACAGGCAAAATACTGAATGACGCAGGAAGCCTCAAATGAAGATGGAAGGAATGCACAGAGTCACTGTACCAAGAAGAATTGGTCGATGTTCATCCATTTCAGGAGGTGGCATATGATCAAGAACAAATGGTATTGAAGAAAGAAGTTGAAGAAGTTGAAGCTGCACTGAAAAAACTAGTGAAGAACAAGGCTCCAGGAATTGACAGAATGCCCATTGAGATGTTTCAACAAATAGATGCTGTGCTGGAGGCACTTACTCACTTGGCTATGCCAAGAGATTTGGAAGACAGCTATCTGGCCAACTGACTGGAAGAGATCCATATTTGTACTCATTATAAAGAGAGGTGATCTCATAGAATGTGGAAATGATCAAACAATATCATTAATCTCACATGCAAGTAAAATTTTACTGAAGATAATTCAAAAACGGTTGCAGCAGTATCTTGATAGAGAGCTTCCAGAAATGCAAGTGAGATTCAGAAGAGGATGTGGAATGAGGGATATCATTGCTGATGGCAGCTGGATCTTAGCTGAAAGCAAAGAATACCAGAAAGATGTTTACTAATGTTTTATTGACTATGCAAAAGCATTCCATTGTGTGGATCATGACAAATTGTGGATAACATTGAGAAGAATGGGAATTCCAGAACACTTGATTGTACTCATGAGGAATCTGTATATACATCAGGAGGCTGTCATTAGAACAGAACAAGGGGATACTGCATAGTTCAAAATCAATAAGGGAGTACGTCATGGTTGTATCCTTTCACCATACTTAACACAATTCGTATGCAAAGCAAATACTCTGAGAAGCTGGATTACATGAAGAAGAACATGGCATCAGGATTGGAGGAAGATTCAATAACAACTTGTGATACACAGATGACACAACTTTGCTTGCTGAAAGTGAGGATGACTTGAAGCACTTACTGATGAAGATTAAAGACTACAGTCTTCAGTATGGGTTACTCCTCAATATAAAGAAAACAAAAGTCCTCACAACTGGTCCAATAAACAGCTTCATGGTGGATGGAGAAAAGATTGAAGTTGTCAAACAAGGATTTCATATTACTTGGCTCTACAATCAATACCAATGGAAGCAGCAGTCAAGACATCAGACGATATATTATTGCATTGGTCTCTTTGCAAAAGACCTCTTTCAAGTGATGAAGAGCAAAGATGTCTCCTTGAAGACTAAGGTGTGCCTAACCCAAGCCATGGTATTTTCATTCACCTCTTATGCATTGAGAACTGGACAGTGAGTAAAGAAGACTGAAGAAGAGTTGATGCTTTTGAGTTGTGGTGTTGGAGAAGAATGCTAACAGTTACCATGAGCTGCTAAAAGGACTAACAAATCTGTCCTGGAGGAAGTGCAGCCACAATGCTCTTTGGAAGCGAGAATGGCCAGACTTCATCTCACTTGCTTTGTTCATGTTGTCGGAAGGAACCATTCCCTGGAGAATGATACCATACTTGGTAAAATGCAGGGTCAAAGAAAAAGGGGAAGGCCCTCAATGAGATGCATAGACACAGTGGCTGCAATGATGAGCTTAGGTGTAGCAAGGATTGTGAGGGTGGCACAGGACTGGGCAGTGTTTAGTTCTGCTGTGCAAAGGGTCACTATGAGTTGGAGATGACTCCACAGCATCTAACAACAACAACAACAATGTTAGCATCTACCCCAAATGTAGTTAGTGAGAATTAAATGAGACAATACATATAAAGCACATGCCTGACTCACTAAGTGATAGTTGGCTATCATTATTAATTAACAATATTTTTATATACTGTAAAAAGCTTTTTTCCTTATGTCTGCTATCTAGTCACTAATCAGATGCTGTCATTTCTCTCTTTATAATGTCTCGCTTGTCATGTTTCTTTCTGTATTACTATTGTTATCCCCTTAGAGACCAGATACTCATTGCCTCTTAGCAAGACTGTAATAATTAACTCTTACCTGATCTTCATGATTCGACTTCATCCTGTATATCAGTACAAAAGTCATCTTCCTTTTTAGAAGTGTCAATTGCTGTGAGTTGGGTCTGAATCGACGGCACATAACAACATTGACTCTTTCGATTTTCTATGTGGTTACTGTTGTTATGTGCCCTCGAGTTGGACTTGACTCATAGAGATCCCTCCTTGGGTTTCGGAGGTGATATCACTAGGGAAATAGATTGCTCAACCTTCCTTCTGAGGAGTGGCTGATGCGTTTGAACTGCCAGCCTTCTAGTTAGCAGTCAAGTGCCTTAGGCACTACACTACCAGAGCTCCTTTAATCTTCTATATGGAGTCTAAATTACTCTGCCTGCCTTTCAGTGCCCATCATATTTAAGCCTATAGATGACTAGTTTCCATTATTCTTTGCCTATGCATTCCATTCTGGTTAGACACAGGTATGTGTTTTAAGATATAAATTATTTTTCAGCACCTTTGATTGCTTCATCAGGCCAAATGGGCCATCCATCTCTTATGGAACAGTTTTGATCTTATTATGTGGAGATTGCCTGTGACTTTTATCTGGTTTATGTTTTCCCTGATCAGAGGTGATCAGGGTCTTAGTGGTTGTTAGGAGCTCTGGTGGCACAGTGGTTAAGTGCCCGGCCCCTAACCAAAAGTTTGGTGGTTTGAACCCACTAGCCACTCTGCAGGAGACAGATGTGGCAGTCTGCTTCCATAAAGATTACAGCCTTGGAAAACCCTAGAGGACAGTTCTATCCTGTTCTGTAGGGTTAATGTGAGTTGGATCGACTTGATGGCAATGGTTTTTTTGGGGGGTGGGGGTAGGAGGATGGCTAACTTGCCTTTAGGAGTCTAGATTCTGAGAATGTTATTATTAATTTTCTTTTGGTTTATTACTAATCTATGGTCAAGAATACTGGAATTTGCGCCAGTTGGCTTTGTTCCCAACCTTTTAAAAGTGCTTTTGTTCCAAATTCATTATAATAAAAAAGACCAGACTCACTGGTCGGATAGAGACTGATGGAACCCCCAAGACCATGGCCCATTGTCACTCTTCAGCCTGGAACTGAACCCACATCTAGGGATCAACTTTCAGCCAAACAGTAGACGGTCCCATAAAGTGTACAATAACACCTATCGGGAATTTACTCTTCAGAACAATCAGCCATATGAGACCAAAAGGGCAACATTTGCCCAAAAACAAAGCTCAAGGAGGGTTCAGAAAAGAAGGATAAATGGAAATGGGGGAACCCAGGGAGGAAGCAGAAAGAGTGCTGTTACATTGAGAGGATTGCAACTAATGCCACGAAGCAAAATGTATGTAAATTGTTGAATGGAAACTAATTTGCTCTGTAAACTTACACCCAAACCACAATAAAGAGTTAAAAATTAAATAAAAAGTGCTTTTATACCTAGAAATTTAAATAGCATCACTATTCTTTAAATCTTATTGTTCATAAAACTAACAAGTGCAGAGTAGGTGCTCAGTAATATTTTCATTGTGCCACGTCATTCATGTCATGCCATTCTTTTGTTCTTAGTTTTAGGAGTTTTTGAACAGAATCTTTGGTAAAAATAAGTTGAATAAAAGAATGAGCATCATGTTCCTCCTTGTTCTTTTGAATCTGCCATTGTCCCGGGCATAGCTGGGATCAGACTTACCTGTTGCGGTTAGAACACACTAGGGAGCACAGATCTCCCTAAGCTTTTGGTCTGTTCAGATTGCCTTATCCCACGTTGCATGTTCACTCATGACAATAATAATAATTCTAAGGAATCGGTCACAATTTGGACTTGAATTTCCTTGTGTTTGGTTGTGAGGACATTTTTACACCAAGAAATTGAGAGGAGGAAAAATTAACAGAGATGTATTTGGTGACAGTGATTTTGCCCCTGGGTGCCTGTCACAAAAAAATCTGGTACAAACATAATTATGGAATTAATTCGTTCATTTCTGTAATAAGCAAATGCCCAGTCCAAAAGACTAATTCAGAGGTGAGAGGAGCCACTGATTTGAGAAATGTCTACAGGTGGCTGGCTTTTGAGGAAGGAGTTAGAAAGGGAATGGTGACTGTTTGGGGGTGGGAGAAGAGACATTGAGTTTATTCAAAAGAATTGTCTTTAGGAGTTTATTTCTTGAAGCTTCCTCTTACCTTCCTTGGGAGATACTGGGACAAGTATCCTGTGTCCTTTGCTGCCTCTGGAATGCTTGCCTATACTTAGGCCCACCCTATAGCTCTCTACTCTGGAGATCAAACCAGGATTTAGATCTGCTAATTATGCCATTCTATTTCAAGAAATATGTTAGGAGTCCAAAATAGAAGTTGGCTGCCTAGTGAAGTGGTGAGTAGCTCCCTGTTCATCCTGGAGTTATTCGGGCAGAATGTATCAAATGGGATTCTTGTGATATTTTCATTAGGTGAGAGATTTGGACTCTATGACTTTTTTTTTCTTTTTCTTTTTTTGTGATTTGGGTGAAGATTTACAAAGCAAATTCACTTTCCATACAGCAGTTCACATATACTTTGTCTCATGACATTGACCACAGTTTACCACAATGCAACAGCTCCCCTCCCACTTCC
>NW_006921906.1:2349819-2374268 GCF_000298275.1 Orycteropus afer afer
TCCCTCTTTTCCTTTGTTAAATTTGCCAGTGGTTTGTCAATTTTATTGATCTTTTCAAAAAACCAACTTCTGGTCTTATTGATTTTTTTGTATAGCCCTTCTATTTTCTGTTTCATTGATTTCTTCTCGAATCTTTATTATTTCCTTTTTTCTGGTGACTATAGGCTTTTCTTGCTGTTCTTTCTCTAATTGTTGGAGATGTTGGTTTAAAGTGTTGATTTTGACTCTTTCTCCTTTTTTGATGTGTGCATTTATTGCTATATATGACTTCTTTTAGAAAAAGGAAGTATGGGTTAAATTTAAGAAATCTTAAAGGGAAAATAGAATACAATAAGCATCATATGACCCAGAATTAACAGACACTAACTTTTTGGTTCATTTGCTTCAGATTTTTTTTTTTTTGAATGGAAGATGACAGATAAATTTGAAGTACACCATGTTCCCTTTCCCACTCCTATTTTCCTCTCCAGAAGCAACTGCTAATGTGAATTTATGTATATTCTTTCAATTTTTTTCTAAATGTATATTTACTGTATATGGATATTCCCTTTGTTTTAAGGACATATACAGTGTTAAGTTCATTAACATAAATGATACACTGCATGTTCCATTGCTACTTTTAAAAGCTAGCCCTTTTTTGATCCTATCTAGCCATGTTGACATAGAGACCAGATGATGTTTTCAATTCTAAATTTTTGTGTTGTCTGAAGACATCTTCTTTATGCCCTTGATTGCTAATAGAAATCCACCATTGTTTCTCTAACATTTCATAGAATGCTTTATTTTTTTGTATGACTTAAATTGATTAGAATTTTAAACGTTAATACTGCTTATCAGTTGAAACAGCCTAATTTTTGGGTGAAATTACGTAGGCCTTTCAGTCTCAATATTTTGTGTTTCAAAAAGATGCTTCGCATTTATTGCAGTGGGTGTCCAGTAGCTTGTAAGGGAAATGAGTAGGTGGCAGGGAGTTTTTGGCTTGAACTAACAACATGTTCAGAAGTGCTGTTGCTAGGGCCACTTTGGGAACTTGTTATCGTGTGAGGGGAATTGTTAGGTTATTAAAATTATTTTTTTCTCTTTTCTCTGTAATACTTGTTAGTTTTTTTTCTTTTTTGTATTAAAACAATGCCCCTTTTAAGTAATACACATAAATATAAAATAAATACTTAAAATATTAATCTAGAGCCGTGTTCTTTTAACCAAGTTTGGATGTCATTGCTCCCGATGTTTGCTGGGCACCTTTTCCTGGATGGCTCATCTTTACCTCATTTATAAGATCTAAAATGTTTTTAATCTACCTCCTTCCTTTTTATGGGCCTCGGAAACCCAAGGAGGGGTCGCTCTGAGTCGGGGCCTACTCGATGGCAAATAACAACAACGACAACAACTGTCCTTTTTATATATAATATTATGAACTGTGGACTCCTCTTTGTATCTCAATGTGTCTCTAACTTTTCATGTGGAGACCCTTTTTCCCTTACATTCTCTCTTGTATTCTAACCTCATTGCCATCATTCTAGTCTAAATCTGCTCACCTCTGACCTAGATTACCATAATTTGTCCCATGCTGCATTTGCAGACTTCAGTTTACCTTGTATTCTGTTAATCGGGTTTTAAAACATTATTTTCCCAGAGGACTTCATATAACAACCCAGTAGACTTGTGAGGGCTTTGACGTTGAGACATTCAAACCCCAGTTCTACCACTTATCAGCCATAGGACTTTGAATAGGTTATCATTGTTTCTAAGGCACAATTTCCTCATATAAACTGAGGCCATTAATGATAATATTTAGGTTATAGGTTTGTAGCTCCTAAACACAATTATCATCCTTCAGTCAGCAGTGTGTGCTGCAACAATCTGACCTGCTTTCAGCAGACATTCCAGACTAAGATAGACTAGACAGAGAGTCCTGGTCATTTACTTAGGAAAAATCATCTAGTGAAATCCAGTGGATCACAGCAATCCAGTCTTCTCGTACATCAGATTACTGTGAGTCAGGGCTGACTCCAAAGCAGCTCACGAAACAAAACCCCCAGAAAACCAAACCCACTGCTGTGGTATGGATTCTGACTCATACCAACCCTCTAGGGCAGAGTGAAACTGCCCCATAGGGTTTCCAAGGCTATAAATCTTTACAGAAGCAGACTGCCTTATCTTTTTCCCAGTGGAGCAGTTGGTGGGTTCAAACTGCTGACCTTTCAGTTAGCAGCTGAGGGCTTTAACCACTGTACCACCAGGGCTTCTCTAATAACATGGCTTTAAATAAGAGAATATCAGTATTGTGACTGACACAGCCAAATATTAGGACTGTTATTCCTGATGATATCAAGTCTTAATCCCTTTACCCCAGTTTCATTGTTCATATTGTACTGTTCTCCAAGTATTTCCCCTTTAACTTTTTTTTTTTTTTTACAATATTAACTTGTGTAATCAGATCAGTCTCCTTTGGCTTTTATTCCCCCTCTCCCCCCCCATCTTCAATTCAAAGGACATTTGCATTTGATATGCATTTGGGCATGCTGTGGACATATGCTCGTGTAAATATACAGCACCCACATAATTTGATATTTCCATCTTCTCTCATCTTAAACTCTTTTTGTTTATATTCTGTTTTAATAGTCCAACTCATCTTTTCTGTTTTCTTTGGCAGCAGTAACTTATAGTGATGCATTATTTTGCCTTTAATGTCATTTCATTAGTGTACTGCCTTGTATGTATGAGCTATTTCATCATCTCAGTTATAATTCCTGTCTAGGCTAGGCCCATACTGTGAACTACTTTGGTAACCTAATCAATGCTAAGTATTATTAATGTCGTAGTAAAGCTTGCTACTTGGTAATGTTCATCCTTGGGGTAAAAAGCATGTGACAGTCTTTTTGGTCAGGAATACTTAACAAATGAGTGGCTATATTTATTGAGGACCTACTATGTGCAAAGTGCTATAAGAAGTGTAATGGCATATAAGACAGATAAGGTCTGTGCTCTTGATTCAAATGGAAAACAGACATTAAACAAACACAATATAATGTGTTAAGTAGGATGTGGGAGCTTACAGCAGCATATATGGAGGTAATGAGAGCTAAACTTGTCAAAGGTCCATTCTGAGGAAGTGGTGTTTTACAGGTGGAGAGTGGAAAGGGTAGTGGAGAGTATTTCTGGCACAGGGAATAATATGTGAAGAATTAGGGTTGAGACAAAGCATAGTGTGATGAAAAAATGCAGGAGTCCAGTGAGTGAAGGGGAACGTGGTCCTGGGTGAACCTAGTGAGATAGGGAGGGGTCAACAACAACATGTTGTCAAAAGTTTTCTAAACCATATTATACATTTATAGATTTGATTCTAACAGCATTGGAAGACCATTGACAAATGTTAAGCCAGGAAGTGACATGAGAAGTTATAAAATTTGTGTATGCATACATGTAATTTTTTTAAAACTACTACTTTTTTTTTTTTTTGGTTTATTACTCTTTAAAACTGCCATGGTAATGAATGGTTTGTAGGGAGAGAATAGTAGATCTGTAGTAAGACTGGCTGGAAAGTTGTGCAAGTGAGAGAGATAGGTAGCTTTGAGACTAACATGTTGGTGGCATGTTGGTGGAGATGTAGAGAAGTGAACTAGTTCAAGAAATACTAGAAAGATGATAGGCCATGATCAACTGGATATAAGAAATAAGGCAGAGAGAAGACTCAGTAGTGACTCAGGTTTCTGACTTGGGTGTGTGGGTGGATGGCTGTAACATTCATTTAGAGTGTGCTGACTAGTAAATTTTGAGGAGGTAGTGGAACGGGAAGTTCGTTTTAAAACATGTTGAGTTTGAAGTGCCTTCACATTCAAGTGAAAATAACACTTGGTTGTGTAGTTGGGGTCTCTCTCTCCCTATAGAGGACTGAAGATGTCAGCTTATAGGTGATAGTTGTGCCCACAGTTGTTTCTCTTTAGTGGTAGTATTTTCAGGTTCAGTGATGTCTCAAGTCTAGACCATAAACAGTTTAGTTCACTGATTTCACCAAGATCTTTTGCATACTCATTATTGGAAAGGCATTATTGCGCTTATGAGGAGCTCTGGTGGCATAGTGCCTAAGGCATTTGACTGCTAACCAGAAGGCTGGTGGTTCAAACCCACCAGCCACTCCTCAGAAGAAAGACTGGGCAATCTACTTCCGTAGGGATGCCGCCTCAGAAACCCGAGGAGGGGTCGAGGAGGGGTCGTTATGAGTTGATTCGACTTGACAGCAGTGAGGTGTGTGTTTTTTTTTTTTTTTTGGTGTTATGCTCATGGAAGAGCCCTGATAGTGCAGTTGGTAAGAGCTTGGCTGGTAACTGAAATGTCTGCAGTTTGAAAATACTGTCACTCCAAGGGAGAAAGATGTGGCAGTCTGCTTCAGTAAAGATTTATGGCCTTGGAAACTCTATAGGGCAGTTCTGCTCTGTCCTACAGGATTGTTAAGAGTGGGAATTCAGTCAACTGCAATGAGCTTGTTTTTGGTATTATGCTTGTGGCAGATCCAAAAATGAGTACTATCTAGTTTCTATTCTGGGACCTTAAAAGCCTAAGGATAAGGTAAATAGATACTGAATTACAGCAGAATGAGAGATGATTAAAAGTGCAGATGAGGGTGGTTTGATTGCTGATTATCTGTGATGCAGATTTTGATAGCATATAGAAAACTCAGATGGGATGGTGACGAAGATAGCTTATTTCCACAGGCAATTGGATTTCTTTACCTTAAGATAGCAGGAAGTAGGGAGGAAGTTGTTTAGGCAGCCTCCTACAGTCTGTGATTTGAGCAACGTTATATTTTAGTCTATGTAGTGTAGGTACTCAGTAAATGTTGGATGGATGGTATAAGTGTTTTGTAAATCTATTTTATTGGCTCTGGGAGGCAAAGAGTCTTTAAGGTATTAGAAGCCTGTTAGAAAATTGGTTAATTTTATGGAACTGTACTATTTTACTTGTTTTGTTTCCGTGGTGTTAAGGTGTGAAATACTTTTTAAGTGTTGAAGAATAAAGGACAGAATTAAAATTGGTGACTATTTTCTAATCAGTATTCCAAGATGTGTGTGTGTGTGTGTACACACATATATATGTACAGGGATAGGAATAAAAATCTGGTCTAACAAATGCATAGCTTTAAACTATTAATGCAAAGAATAATTCAGTGTTCTGTCTCCTTCCATTGTATTTGCATTTTGTGATAGTCCTATCAATGCTATTTATCTTACAGTAGATAGAAGATATTTAAATTCTTTCTTTTACAGACTCTGAATGCTTATCCCATAAGCATTAAGATAAGTGTGGGTGAGTGAACAGGAATGTGAGGGTGGGTAGCATTTTCTTAATTCATTGAGGTTACTCTTCCATGTGAGAGGCTGTGTTGACTAATTGCTTACATATGTCTCTATTACCATGTAGTGCTGTAGCAGTACTGATAAAGAAGTCAACTAAAAAAATCTTGCTTAATAAAATACATTGACTTGAATGCTTCTTATCGTTCTTAGGCTGTGATAGTTTCTAGATAGTATTCTTTTATAATTGTAACAGAAGACACAGAAAAAAATTCTTGGTTAATTTAGGGAACATTGATTAAATAGCTCCTTTTAGATTACTCCAAATTCCTTTTGAACTATCAATACCAGCTAATTTTATTCATGGTATAAAATGACATTTTGGGTTATGCTATTTGTCCATAGTAAATAATTTTTCATAGCAATTAGTAATAGATAAGATTTTAATACATATCGTATTAAAAAAATGAAGCTACCCCAACTATTCTAGGCATCAGCATTCATACATCCTGTTCTTTTTCTTTTTATGTCTGTTTATGTTTTTTAAATTAAGAGTAAATATAAAATTAAAGTTCAAGCAAATCTTTTTCCTTCTTAGAGGGATTGATCAATATTTTACGTTACTATTATTCATTATTTTATACAGACACTGCATATACTTCATATATGTACAGATGTAAATAAAATTTTCAGAAGTAAGATACACACAGAAAAATACTCATTAGTGTTGTTGACAAGTTGATTCCAACTCACAGTGACCCTATAGGAGGACAAAGTATGTCTGCCCTATAGCGTTTCCAAGCTGTAAATCTTTATGGAACCAGGCTGCCTTATCTTCCTCCTGTGGAGCAGCTGATGGGATTGAACCGCTGACCTGTTGGTCACCTGTCAAGTGCTTTAACCACTGTGCCACCAGGAGTCTGTGACTATGAGTGGTTAGCTCACTGAATTTTCATAAATTGGACACAGCTGTGTAAACAGTACATTTTTAGAATATATTTTACTTTTCTTGGTTGTGTAACAGGGAGAAACATTGAGCTAAAGCATGACTCTAGAGGTGCATTTTAGTTTAGCTGATGCTAATGTCTGGTTATTCCTTCCCTTAGATATCTTTGAAGCTTAAGATCTATGAACTAGAACTCTGACCTCTGATCATCCATTAGTCTATTTTCGGAGGAGAATCATGAAATTGTCTCCTTCTACTTCCTTGAAGCTGAGGTAATTATGCCAGTCTTCTATTCAGTTTGTATCATTGTAGCACTAGACAGCATTCTCAAAAGAATCTTAACCCTGTCCTTAGGTTTCACCTGTTCTAGCAGGAGAATCTTCTGTATCTAGCATCTTCAAATAGGTGCTCTTGAGACAATTGGCAAGGAGGGCAAATGGTTGTTCCCTCTCACTTAGTACTTATCAAAATCTTATTTGAAAGAAGCAAGATTTAGGGAGGAGCACTTAAAGGACACATGAATCATATGTTAGGAGTCCGTGAGTGCAAACTGTTAGGTGCTTGACTATTAAGTGAGAGGTTGATGGTTTGAACTCACCCAGAGGCACATTGGAAGAGAGACCTGGCAACTGGCTTCTGAAAAGTCACAGTCTTGAAAACCCTGTGGAGCAGTTCTACTCTGCACATGTGGGGTACAATGATTTGGACTGAACTCAACATAACTAACAATAACAGATCATATGTTATACTAGATATTTTAAAACATACTCCTGGATCAAGCCAGATTAGCTTGATTAGTTAGATACAGAGAATGGGATCTTTATATCACATTTTATTAGCATACCAACAAATTTATTTTTACTGACTCGGTGTGATTTATTAGCAGGTGTTGTCATGGGCAACTCTCAGGAAAATCTGCTGGCCTACCACCTAACATTTTTCTTTCAAGTGAAACAAATGAGTTTAAGATCTGTGACCATTGTTTGTCCTTACATGAGTTATTGTTCAGGTTTCTCTGCTACTTCTGAGAGAATAGGCAGTATATCTGCAAAGAGGGAACGAAACCCACTGCCATGGAGTCGAGTCTGACTTGTAGCAATCCCCGTTCGGTTTCTGAGGCAGTAAATCTTCACAGAAGTAGATTGCTCTGTCTTCCTTCCATGGAGTGGCTGGTGGGTTTGAACTACCAACCTTCTGGTGAGCAGTCAGATACCTTAGAAAGGCACATTGCAAATCTTACTTAAATCCTTTTTGGTTAGAAACTGTATTTGTAGACTGTTTTGTGTTTTTTAAAATTATGCACATAATTATTCGATTAACATGATTCTTTAAAAAGTTAAAATGTACCAGTGGCAGGTCATAGCAAGGTAAAACAATTCTGTCTTTTGTTACTTGAAGTCTAGTTTAACTGACTTCCCTGGCTATTTAGCTTACTGTTGTACCAAAAAAGCCAACCTATTGCTCTCAAGTCGATTCCAATTCATAGTGACCCTCTAGGACAGAGTGGAACTGTCCCATAGCATTTGCAAGGCTGCAGATTTTTAGGGAAGCAGATTGCTTCATCTTTCTTCTGTGGAGCAGCTGGTGGGGTCTAACTGCTGACTTTTCCATTAGCAGCCAAGCGCTTAATCACTGCACCACCAAGACTCCTATTGTCTTAAAACATCTTTAAAAAAACAAAATAAAACGGGTGGCTGGGGCAGGCCCACAAAGAGATTGTAGACGTCACTTAGTATAGTTAGAGGAAAAGGACCATGCACTTACTTCAAAGGGCAATTGTCTTCAAAACAACTCTCAAATTTTAAAACTTCCTCTCAGAAATGGCAGTACAGGACTTCCGATAAGATGGGGGAATAGGCAGATAAGCAACACAGATCCTCTTCAACAAAGAAAAGAAAAACCAATTGACAGAGATACAGAAGATAATCCTGGAGCCCTGAGCTTTGAAAGGAAGTATGCAGAAGTGGATTAGGCACCAACTAGCGGAAAACTCACGAAAACAGTGAGTACAGAGACAGTTGGAGCTGCAGGCTGTCAGCTACTCTGATAGGACCAACAGCCTGAATATTTCCAAGTGGTGTTGGGACCTGAGAATTGAGCTAAAGATCAGCACTGGTCACTAAGGGCTGCAGGGACGACTGCATAGTCATAGGGCAATGACTAGGAAGGGAAACAGCAAGGAGGGAGACAACCTGGGCTGTTGACTTTCCGCTGTCCTGAGGGCACAGCTATTTTGATTGTTTACACACGGCAGCCATTTTGGATATTTAAAGTGACCGAGGGTGCAGCCATTTTGAATGTTTACAAGTGGCAACCGTTTTGGATTTTAAAGTCATAGCATTCTCATTCAGATTCCAGGGACCTAAGAATAGCCTCTGTTTGCCAAGGTTGGCAGGGACATATGAGATGCTGACAACAGGAAAGGAGACAGGTGGTGAGTGTATAAGTGCTGTCAACTAGCAACTAAAGGAGCATAGTACCCTGCTTACGTAGATAATATACAGACAAAGAAAATGAAAATTGTGGGCAAGGCACTCCAACATACAATCACCGATTAAATATAAACACAAAAATGTCACAGTGACTCAGAGACAATAGAGCATCATAGTCCACACAAAGAAGCGAGAAAAAGCAGGAGAAACAAGAGACCAGGATACAGACCCAAAACACATCCCTGAGGAGGACACAGCATTGGAACACCTGATAAGGAATTCAAAAGAATTATATTTAGGTATTGTCAACAAATTGAGAGGCAGATCAAGGAAAACACAATCAAAACTCTACAATAATTTTGAAAGACAAAATGAGAACAAAATGACAAAATGAATGAAAAATTAGAAATGATACAAAATCTACACACAGAAATCCAGAAGATTAATCCTGAATTTTCAGAAATAGATAAGACATTGAATAGGCAGAAAAAGTAGAGGGAAGAAATTGTGTTGTTACAGAACTTCTAGATGGTAGGGAAGTCAAGACAACTACAAGAGAGAACAGACTGTTCTAAACTTGGGAAGAAAACTATAAATCACAGGGTAACCTCAAAGGAAAAGATAAACCTTCACATCAAAAAAGACCAGCATAAATATTCAGCGAATACTAAAACAATAGCAATGAAGGAAGTGATAACATGATTCATAAACAATAGGATCTCAGCATAGAAAATTATATGGAACAAAGGAATTGACACCTCAGAAAAGTGCATAACAAAAATGTCAGCAACAAATTCATACTTGTTGGTAATTACATATCTGGCAAGGGACTTATCTCTGAGATTTATAGTGGAAGAGTGGATGACCAAACTATGGTACATACTCATAATGGAATGCTATATAGCACTAAAGAATAATGTCGAGTCTGTAAAACACTGCATAATATGGATGAACTTGGAAGACATTATGCTGAATGACATAAGTCAATCACAAAAGGACAAATATAGTATTAGTTTGTTGTGATGGGTCAAGGAAAGGTTTATATATGGAGGGAAACTTTGCTGGTTGCCAGAGGTGGGAGGGGAGGGGACACTGCAAAAAAAAAAAAAAAAAAGGCATTGACCCATGTCACTTTAGTTTGGTGTATTTCACTGTACATAAATTATATTTCAATAAAATGCATTAAAAAAAAAAAAGAACTGGAAGTACAGGCAGTACTTACTGCAATATCTGATAAACTCCAGTTCTGCAGTTTCCCCAAAGACATTTGTAACTTATTCTTATACGTATTTTACAATAAATACTTTCAATTCCTACTTAATATCTGATAAAAAGAGAATGGAGATGGACTTTTTCAGGCTTATTCACATTAAGCAGGGCCCTACAGGTAAAACTGAGGAGTAGGCGCAGATGTCTCTATCCCCTCCAACTCTAGAAGGAAGATGTAGGGTCCTTAGTGAAGTTGGAGCAATCTACTTCCATAGTGATACTGCCTCGGAAACCCAAGGAGGGGTTGTTATGAGTCGGGTCCGACTCGATGGCACATAACAACAACTCTTAGTGTTCCTTACTGTAGTCATCCTTTGGTGTCCTTGGTGGTTTGGTTCCAGGACCCACCCTTCAATATTATACCCACTGCCATAGAGTCGATTATGACTCATAGCAACCCCCATTGGGTTTCCAAGGCTGTATATCTTTATGGAAGTAGATTGCCTCATCTTCCTTCTATGGAGTGGCTGGTGGGTTTGAACTGCCAGCCTTCTAGTTCACAGTCATATGCCTTAAGCACTGTGCTACCAGAGTTCCTCCTTCAGTATTAACATCTGCATATCTCCAGTCCCTTCTATAAATTGGTATAGTGTTTGCATATAACCTAAGTACATCCTCCTATATACTTTAAATCATCTCTAGATTACTTATAATACCTAATATAATGTTAAGTGCTAGGTAAATAGCACTCTTCACTCCCTTTCAGCCTTTGAGGGAATGCTTTGACCACATAATCGATTTTTAGGAGCCTTTTTTTTTTTTTTTTTCAGAAACAAAGGGTGCATACAGCACAAGTAGTGAATAAAGGAGACAAAAAACGAGTAATGCTGGAACATCAAGTGTTGGAGAGAGACACAGGATCTTTGCAGTGGTGGGAGGCTGTAGCAGGGTATGCCTACATATCATTCTGTCTGCCTCAGTTCACTGTAGTGCTTAATGAGAGGCAAATTCAAATTTTACTTTCTGGAATGTTTTTTTTCTCTTTAGTATTTTTCTGTGGTTCATTGAATCTGCAGACATAGAACCTGTGGATGGGGGGTGGTGGCTGTATATCTGTGGTAGTGGAGTTGTGTGTGAACTTGGCTGGGCCTGGTTTTGAGCGGCTGCATAGCTGGATGTAGTTGTTCCCTGAGATGAGATTGGTAACAACTCCATGGTGGAATCTACTGGAGCAGCTGAGTAACTAGCTGCCTTGGAGATGTGGTCTGTTTCTGGTATATAAGAAGACACTTTGAGAAAGGTCTCTGCAGCTTTTTGGTATGCTTGGACCCTGCATGTAGCTGAGTCTTCATTTAGTAGCCTGCTACGTTTCCTGCTGATCTTGGGACTGTCTCTGGACTTGAACTAGTGGCCTGCCATGTTGTTTGATAATTTTGGGACTGTGCCATTTTACTTGTCGACCTCGGGGTTGTCAGCCTTAGCAGACAGCAGCTGCCTGAATAAAGAGATGCCTCCAGCTCCAGTGGGCCGGGAGCAAGAAGCAGAGCTGAAGCCCAAGGTCGAGGGGCCTTCACCTAGCCCCTAGAGTTGGCACTTCTAACTTCTTAAACTGTAAGAGAATAAATTATTTGTTAAAGCCACCCATTTGTGGTATTTCTGTTAGAGCAGCATTAGTGGACCAAAATAATATCTTTCTTTTTTTTTTTTAATTAAAAAAAAAATTGTTTTTAAGCATAATTTTCAGCTTCAGAACCCTCCTTGGCACCTGTGTATTGTGCTTACAACTGTATAGATGAAGCTGGCAAGAGGAAAACAACTGTGACTTTTTGCTAAATATAAGTGCAGTCAGCCATTCTCTTAGCTGGCATTAACTTCATTGCTTTATATGATGAAGTTCTCATATCCCTCAAGGATGAGCTCAAATACCTCATTACCCTCAAAGCTTTTCACTCTTTTAACTGCACTGACCATCTCAGAGTCAGGTAGCATTTGCCAACCTGGAGTCTTTGGAAGGAAAAGCTGTAATGGACCTTGGAGATCAAGTCATCAGGCTTATCTGTTTAGCTTTGCAGATGGGAAAGCCTGAGACCTAAAAGGAGTGTGGAACTGGCCATGTTAATATAGCTATTATTAAGAGAACCAGTGGATAGGATCCACATTCCCTAACTCCAAATTCAGGTCTCTTTCATTCCTAATATTTGGTCCTTTTATTTAGAATATTCCAATCTTAAGCACTTTAAAATAAACTTAGAAGTAGCATTTTCTGATTTTATTTATATTTATATTTAAAATATTCAAACTGAAACCCAATTTCGCTGGATGATTAATGATTTAGTGTTGATGGTGATTTAGTTAAGAAAGATGGTAGATGGATTTGTTTCTAAATGAACATGTTTTCTGGTAGTACCTGAAGAAGAATGGGGACATACGAGTGTACCCAGTTTGGGTTCACACAATCTTGGCCTAGACTCTTAGGGAATTTAGTTAAAATCAACCCAATTTCTTGAGCATTTCCTATTGGCAGTCACTGTTCTGGCATCTGGGGCTATGGCAGTTGTGGTGGTTAAGTTTGTGTGTCAACCTCGCTGGGCCTAGTTGAGTGGCTGGGCAGCTGAATGTAGTTATTTCCTATGATGAGACTAGTAATTAACTCCATGGTGGAATCTATTGGAGCAGCTGAGAAGCTGCTTTGGGTTTGTGGTCTGCTTCCTGTATATAAGAAACAGCTTTGGGAATGGTCTCTAGCTTATGGCATACTTGAACCATGCATGTAGCCAAGTCGTTGTTCAGCAGCCTGCCATGCTCTGCAGACTTTGGGACTTTTAATAGACTTGAATTAATGATCTGCCATGTGGTTTAGTAACATCAAAACTGTGCTTTTTTACTTGTCAGCCTTGGGCTTGTCAGCCTCAGCAGCCAGCAGCTGTCTGAGTGAAGAAAAGCCTCCAGCTTCAGTGGGCCAGGAACAGGAGACAGAGCTGAAGCCCAAGGTTGAGGGGCTTTCTCCCAACTGCTAGAGTCTGGCACTTTGAACTTAGACTTAAAGCCTCCAAACTGCAAGAGAACTGTTTGTTCAAACCATCCCATTTGTAGTATATTCTTGTCAGAGTGGCACTAGATAACCAGAACAGCAGTAAAGAAACCCTGTGTAGTACCTGCTGTTATTGGGCTTATTTGCTAAGGGAGGAGCAACAACTGCTTTCTTCCCCTTTTCCATTTTTATTGCTAAAGCAATGGGATTAGAAGAGCAGGAAAGTTTCATCTGCCTCTACTAAAGTCCATTAATCGATCAAATGAGCATGGTTTTATTTATTTTTTTAAGTATTTATATGACCATTGATTTCATGGACTCAGTAATACACAGGAAATATTTTGATGTATAGACAGAATGGTGTAATAACAGCAGACATTTAATTTATTTTTCAAAATGATATTTTATTGTATTTTTGATGAAATCTTACACAATTAGATTCTCATTTGACAAATTCTATACAAATTGTTTGGGAGCTCTGGTAGCATAGTGCCTAAGGCACTTGACTGCTAACCAGAAGGCTGGAAATTCAAAGCCACCAGCCACTCCTCGGAAGGAAGGTTGGGCAATCCTACTTCCGTAGTGATACTGCCTCGGAAACTCAAGGAGGGGTCGCTATGAGTCAGGTCTGACTCGATGGCACATAACAACAACAACAACACACAAATTGTTCAGCAACATTAGTTAAGTTTTTCATGTTGTGTCAACATTCCATTCAGTTGTGTTCTGGTTGTTCCGTTTCCAGCACTCTAGTTTCCTTTCCCACTTGTCTCTCGCCTTTGCTTTAGAGTAATTCTTGACCTTTTGGTCTTATATAGATGGTTTTTTAATGGAGCAGATAATATAATTATCTTCCAGTCTGTTACTTCACTATAAGGTGACCATAGGGGAGAGTTTTGGTTCAAGGTTTAAAGAATATCTCATGGTGATAGCTTCAAGGAGTCCTCTGTTCTCAACAGGTCCGGTAAGACTGGACTTTTTAAGAATTTGAGTTCTGTCTGTGTTTTTCTCCTGTTTTATCAGGATTCATTGTGTCAGGAGTGGCAGCTGGGCACCATCTAGTTCTTCTGGTCTCAAGATAGATGAGGCCATAGCTTATGTAGGTTATTAGCCCTGTAGACCAGTTTCTTCTCTGAGATTTTGATTTCCTTCTTTCTTTTTTGCTCCTAAGGTATAAAGACCAATAGTTGTATCTCACATTTTGTTGTTTGTTATCTGCCGTCGTGTCGGACCTGACTCATAGTGACTCCTCCTTGGGTTTCCGAGGCAGTATCACTACGGAAGTAGATTGCCCCATCTTCCTTCTGAGGAGTGGCTTGTGGGTTTGAACTGCCAGCCTTCTGGTTAGCAGTCAAGTGCCTTAAGTTTGTAAGAGTTTAAGACCCAGATGCTACTCAACTTACTGTTGTTGTTGTTGTTATGTGCCGTCAAGTCAGATCCGACTCATAGCGACCCCTCCTTGGGTTTCCCAGGCAGTATCACTATGGAAGTAGATTGCCTCATCTTCCTTCTGAGGAGTGCCTGGTGGGTCTGAACTGCCAGCCTTCTGGTTAGCAGTCAAGTGCCTTAGGCACTACTCAACTTATTAGGATGCAGAATATTAACTTTGGGAACTATATTATGCCAGTTGACTGAATTATTCCATGAAGCTAATCTGGTTGTAAGCCTTCAAACTCAGAAAACTATTCTTGAGAACAAGTGTTCAGTTATGTCTGAGAAGTATCTAAAACTATATTCCCTATGAAATTATATACATGCACACATACATTTGTATGTGCACGCACATAGAGATACCTCTATTTGTTCACACGTATGTACTTATACCTTTTCCTGTACACCTACATATGTGACCATACACTTCTTTTTGTTTTTTGTTGGTGGTGGTGTTGCCAAATTTTCTATTTAATACTCTTTAGCACAGATATCCTTTTCTCTTGTGCACTTCTTAGTGGCATTGTTTACTTTGGTCAAGCTGTGAGAACAGGTACTTTAGAAAAAAGATATTTAACCTCTCAATCTTATTTTCTGTATATGTAAATTGGTATTAATAATACCTTGTAAATATCAAATGAAATTACTTAGTGACTGGCTTAGCATATGAGATTGCTACTGCCGTCTTCTTATGTATATTTGAGGAAATAAAAATCAAAGTGTGCTCAAGTTTTCTTTTTTTTCCTAGCTGCATAGTTCTTTACCATTTTAATTTGACACACACAAATTAAGTTCATGAATATGGTAACGTGTTCCCAAGAGTGTACCCAGAGCAGTAGCTGAAATTCCATCCCTGAGGAATGCATCCTGGAATGCAAATGAATGAGAGTGACATCATAAGTGGGAGGCACTATGCCCAGTAATTAAAACCCTGGGTTGTGTTACTTTGGGCAAGTGACTTAACCTGTTTCTGTCTGCATGTTCTTATTTGTAAAGTAGGCATAAAACTATGCTACCTGTTTTATAGGATTGTAGTAGAGATTTGAATGAGTTACCATGGGTAAGGTGCTTAGGTTATTTATTCATTGTTGTTGTTACATGCTGTCGAGTTGGACCCTACTCATAGCGACCCCTCCTTGGGTTTCCGAGGCAGTATCACTATGGAAGTAGATTGCCCAACCTTCCTTCCGAGGAGTGGCTGGTGGGTTAGCAGTCAAGTGCCTTAGGCACTATGTTAGTAATATAGTATTAGGAGCTCTGGTAACATAGTGGTTAAAACATTCAGCTGCTAACCAAAAGCTGGTGGTTTGAACCCACAAACTGCTCCACAGGAGAAAGATTGAGGCAGTCTGCTCTGTAAAGATTTACAGCTGTGGAAATCCTACAGGGCAGTTCTACTTTGTCCTAATGAGTTGCTGGGTTGGAATTGATTTGATAGCAATGAGTTTGGTTTTATTTTTTTAATACACTATTTTTTTTTTTTTATTTGCTATTTGTTATTGAGCTCTGGTGGCATAGTGACTAAGGCATTTGACTGCTAACAAGAAGGCTGGCGGTTCAAACCCACCAGCCACTCCTCAAAAGGAAGATTGGGCAATCTACTTCCTTAGTGATACCACCTTGGAAACCCAAGGGGGTGTCGCTATTTGTTATTGAGAGGAATCTTGACTTGCTTGTGATTTATGAAAGAGTTAATCACAAATTTCATCAGTTCCTTATGTCATATTTTCCTTCTATATACCTATGTTTCCTGACTGGCAACATTACTTTTGTAAAATTGTTTTTATTATGTAGCTCTGTTATCATTTGTGTTTTTTATTATGTAGATTGGCTATAGTATGACTTGTTATTTTACATTGCTGTATACTTTTTGCAAAGCATTTCAGTCTGGAACTAGGGAAAAATTATTGCCCTTGCAGTAATTGATTTGTTTGTGAGGCTGAATGCTTTGTTAATTCTAACTATGAGATAATGATTAAAGGTGATCACAGTGTTTAAGGAAATACCCATAGTTACAGGAAAAGAAAATCTTTACTCTTGAGCAGAAGCCAAATGGAAATAAAGGTGAATTTGCTTGCTTATTTTATTGTTATTATTAAGGACAAATAGTTTTGTGAGTCTAAAATATTAGCTCCTAAATTTCCCCCCTTGGAAGGAAGGTTGGGCAATCTACTTCCGTAGTGATACTGCCTCGGAAACCCAAGGAGGGGTCACTATGAGTCGGGCTGACTCGACGGCATATAACAACAAATTTACCCCAATTTTTTTAGTAATATAAATGCTTCTTGGAGCTTCAAAAAGCCAAATGCAAATTTTAAAATGACTTACAATGTCTTGTCTGATCTGTCCCCAACTGCTGCTCTCCATTCTTCTTTTTCTCTCCAGAGCACTGTGTTCTAGCCTCACATGTTGAGCTTTGAACATGTCAAGCTCTTCCTTGCCCTAAGCTCACTCTAGGCCTTCTGCCTGAATGCCTCCATCTCTTCTATGGCTTTTTTTTTTTTTTTTTTGGTTGTTGTTGTTGCTTGTTTTTTCCCCCTCATTATTCAGGTCTCAGTTTAATTTCACCTTTTTAGAGAAACTTCCCCTTTTATCCAGTGTAAAACATGCCCCTCCCCCAAGAATCCATACTCATTATTCTCTCAAATAGCAGTATCTAGCATAGTGGCTAAGGCACTTGACTGCTAACCAGAAGGCTGGTGGTTCAAACCCACCAGCCACTCCTCGGAAGGAAGGTTGGGCAATCTGACTTCCGTAGTGATACTGCCTCAGAAACCCAAGGGAGGGGTCGCTATGAGTCAGGGCTGACTCGATGGCAAACAACAACAACAGTTGTCCTTTGGATTTCCTGGGTGATGCGAATAGTTAATGTGTTCCGCTGCTAACTGCAAGGATGGTAGTTCCACCCTTTCCAGAGGCACCTTGGAAGAAAGCCCTGATGATCTACTTACAAAAAATCAGGACTTGAAAACCCTATGGAGCACCGTTCTATTTTTACACGCAGGAGGTTGCCATGAATCAGAATTAACTTGATGCCAACTGGTTTGTTTTTTAGTTTACGTTTTCTTCACTGTGTGGCATAGTGCCTAAGGCATTGGACTGCTAACCAGAAGCTTGGTGGTTCAAACCCACCAGCCACTCTGCAGAAGGCAGACTGAGCAATCTACTTTCGTAAAGATTTACTGCCTCAGAAACCCAATGGGGGTGACTATGAGTCGAAATCAATGGCAGTGAGTTTTGTTTTGTGTGTGTGTGTGTGTGTATGAGAGAGATTACATTTAGTAATTTATTTATTGGTTGCTTATTTATCTGACTACTTGTGTACTGTTTTTGTCTTTTTTGCCTGTTGGTCTATAAACTGTATGAAGGCAAAGGCCGTATCTATTTTCTTCAATATACCCAGCACCTAAATAAGTATTCTGATACTTATTGACTCACTGCATGGATCCAACTTATGCACAGGTGCTAAAAAGGCAAGGAGGCCACGTTCTGACCTCCTCTAACCCCACAAGAGGAAGACAGACTCACCATCAGTAACCCAAGGCCTATTACTGGAAGGCCACACATGCTGCCTCCCTCCAGCCCTTTCACCAGCTGTTCCTCCCAAGCACCCACCACCTGTCTCCTGGGTTCGATAATTCACTGCAGTGGCAGCACAGAACTCATAGATGACGGGGTTTATTAGGGAAACACCAGGCTACAATTCAAGTTCAGGAAAAATGCTCAGTCTCTCTCCCAGCCCACTGTCCCTCAGCCAACAGTCTCTCACAGTCTCCCTCCCAGCAGTGTGTTGTGTGTCCCTCAGTGTCTCACTCAGCAATGAGTGTCTCTTGTGTCTCTTTCCCAGCAGTGCGTGTCTCTTTCAGCAGCACATCTTTCTCCACCAGCAATCAGAGAGCCCTCTGCATCTAGGAGGGCTTTCGAGCCTGACAGAATGGACAAACTAGCCAATCGTAACATCAGAATTCTAAGCACCTGAGAGAGAGCCAAGTTCCCACAACATTGCTCCAGTGCCACTCCCAACAGAAGTACCCCAGGTGGATAACTTTTACAATCAGGAGCTCCTCATTTGCTCACAGCAAATTCCACCACAGAGTTTACAAAGACTTATGGCTAGAAAAGCCATACCAGGTAATTTCCTACACTGCAAGAGGTCAGCAAGTTTTCTATAAAAGGCCAGATGGTAATTATATTAAACTTCGTGAGCCATGTCATGTCTGTTACAACTACTCAAGTTTGATACTGCAATGCAAAAAGAGCCTTAGACAATATATAAATGAATGAACTTGGCTTTTTTCCAATACAACTTTATTTATAGAAACAAAGGGCAGCCCAAATTACTGTAGTTTACTGGCCCCTGAATTAATGCATTATAGCAGAAGAATTTGCATATTGCATACTTTAGCTCTTTGACATCTGGAATAAGAGAGGAAGTTATGTATAATAAGTTATGTGTAAATGTGGAATAAGAGAATCATTTGAAGTCACAGAGCTTGGTAGGACAATGTGGTGATGGGAAAAGAATTATCTTTGAGAGAGACTGGAGTGCAGCTCCCTCCCCTACCTCTTTATTACCTTGGGCAGATTGTTCAGTCTTTAAATGCAGAAGACTTTCGTGAAAGTCAGATGAGAGGTCCTTGTAAATCAAGGCAGGTAGGTACTTATGCTATAAATATTCAAGTGACGATGTGATTATGTTGATGTGTTAAAAAGTATGATTCACATCCAGGTCTGGTTAAGTCTAAAGCCCATTCCTTTCCCTCTTATTGCACTTGCTCTGCTCATTACATTTCATTAAATCAAAAGTCCACTTTGTGTTGAAATTATTAACTGACTTGATACAGTTAAAAAAGCTACAATAAATGTTTCTCAGTTGTTGAACAGTAGAGCAGATGCATTATTAACATATTGAGAAATTTGAAGGGATTTTGCTTTGAGAAACTATTCGTAAGAAAAAGATTCAAAGTGAAATTTGCATTTTTAGGTCAAAAGATATCTTGTTGTGCACTGAACTCATAATTTTGCCCCTTTAAACACTTCTTTTTCTTTGTCTGTGGCCATACCACCCTGAATGTCCCTGATCTTGTTTGATTTTGGAAGCCACTCCTCGGAAGGAAGGTTGGGCAATCCTACTTCCGTAGTGATACTGCCTCAGAAACCCAAGGAGGGGTCGCTATGAGTTGGGGCTGACTCGACGGCACAACAACAAACAGGGTTAGGCTTTGTTAATACTTGGATGGGAGTTGTCCTGGGAATATGGGGTGCTAGAAAATGAAAAGCCTCACAACTGGACCAATAAGTAGCAGCACAATAAATGGAGAAAAGATTGAAGTTGTTCATATTATTTGGTTCCACAATCAACACTAATGAAAATAGCAGTCAGATGATGTATTGCACTAGGCAAATCTGCTGCAAAAGACCTATTTACAGTGCTTAAGAGCAAAGATATCTTTTTGAAGACTAAGGCACGCCTACCCCAAGCCATTGTGTTTTTAATCATCGTATCTCTCATATGCATGTGAGAGCTGGGCAAGGAGTAAGGAAGACAAAAGGAGAGTTGATGCTTTTGAGTTGTGGTGTTGGTGAGGAATACTGAAAGTACCATGGACTGCCAGGAGCACTAACAAAGCTGTCTTGGAAGAAATGCTCCTTGGGAGCGAGAATGGCCATACTTTGTTCGACCTACTTTGGTCATGTTGTCGGAAGGGACCATTCCCTGGAGAAGGATATCATGCTTAGTAGAGGGTCAATGAAAAAGGGGAGGGCCCTCAACAAGATGAGTTGACACAGTGGCTGCAATGATGTGCTCAGGTGTAGCAAGGATTATGAGCCTGGCATAAAGCTGGATAATGTTTCATTCTGTTGTACATAGGGTTGCTATGAGTCGGAGATGACTCAATGGCACCTAACAACAACAACAACAACATCAACATCAACATAGGCTTAAGGAGCATTGGTGGCATAGTGGTTAAAAGCTTGGCTCCTAATGGAAAGGTGGGTTGTTCAAAACCTTCATCTATTCTATGGGAGAATGATGAGGCAGGCTGCTTCCATAAAGATTTGCTGCCTTGGAAACCCTATGTGGCAGTTCTACTCTGTTCTACAGGATCACTATGAGTTGGAATCACCTTAACAGCCATGTATCTGGTGTGTACGTGTATGTGTGTGTTCTTTCTTTAAACAGTTATTTAACATTTACCTAGTTTCATTTATTGAATTGTCTATTGACTTAGGTCATCTACCTGTCTTTAAAAGTAGCAACAACAGTAAAAAGACAATACCTCTGTTGGAACTCACACACATCCTATCCCTTTTCCTCTTTTTACACATAACTTCCTCAATGGGATATGTATACTGAGTGCTTCTATTCCCTCAGCACTTATTCATGGTGCATGATACTGATAATCCATTCTATCCTATCTGACTACTTCTTGTACACAAATACATCTTTTAGTGGGTTTTGCCCTTGACTTCCCTTCCTACCTTCAACCTCCACTCTTAGTACAACTGATAGAGACAGTGCCTTCTAATCAGTATTTTTATACTTTTCAATATCAACAGCATTCTGAGATGTGGATTATGCCTTCCTCCTGACATTTTCTCTCACTTGCCTCCTACAATAGTGCCAATAACTGAATCTTTCAAGACATTCCTGAATATATCCCACCCATGCTTACTTCCCGCCCCTAATAGGATCTCCTGAGGCAGGCATTCAGGATCATTCTTCTCTAATTTTATCTCCCATTTTTATTCCAACATTTACCTTTTATTTTATCCCAACTGTAATAAACAGTTTCTTAAACATGTCTTGTGCTTCCTACTTCCATATGTTAGCTCAAGCTGTTCGGAGACGGCATACATTAGCATTTGAGTTTTTGAGCCAGACTCTCTACTTTCTTTGATAGATTGGAATTGTATTTTATTAAACTCCAAGGCCAGGGCTAATGTCTCTTTTGCTTATCTCTGCTCTAATTCCCTGAGCAAGGCAGCCACTGTATTTAAATCTGAGCCTCTTCATCTAGTAGGGATCTAGTGTCCATCACTATCCTTTTACTTGGATCTGATGGTTCAGGGCTGAGCACAGGTTTCTTGCATTGTACTTATTTTTGTTGTCAACCAGACTAGGATCTGGGATTCCTCTTTGTCCCAGTTGCTGCCTTTTGTGCCACGCTGTAAGGTAGAGCTTCTCCTGTGGTTCCTTCCACCTGCCTGTTCTTTCAGGCCTCCCTTTGTGGATACTGGAGCCCTGCCTATGTAGTGTGATCAGAGTTAGGGCTTTGATAGAACTGCCTTCCTAGATGGTTAATACCTACCTACCAGATTCCAGGAGCCACTAAACTTCCCGCTGCTTAATTCTAGCTGTGTGATTGGTATATTGTTACCTTCTCTGAACGTTCCAGTACATATTATTGCCTACATGGTGACTAAATTTCTCACACTTGTCCTATGTTTTGCCTGCTCCTCTTCTGCGTCTGCAGCTACATCACACCTCCACCCTCAACCCTTCCTTTCCCATCATTTCTGGCCTGCAGATGATGCCTCAGGCCCGGGAGCCCTCTTCTTCTCCACTGGCTGCTGGGGTAATGTTTCACAGTCTAATCCTAAGAGGGGAAGTACTCACTGTTGATTTTAAAACATCTTCTCTTAGACATTACTGTGTCTCATGGGCCAATTTAACTTTTTCATTATAGTAAACATTGCTACAAAAAGGTAGCACAGTCATATTTTTAAGATCCAACTGCCAGTGGTAGGCCAAAGTGGGAGGGATGCTTGTGGGGCTTTATCTCTTCCCCTTACCATTTGATATGAACAATCAATATTTTTGAATATTTAATTAGAAAATTAAAATAAACTGAGTATCTCTTTACAGGTCTGAACTTGAATCTTGTGCCCTCTTCCACCTCTATCCAACCAGATCATATCCTTCATTCCTTAAATACAAGAGCTGCTCCTGTCAGGTGGTAGTAGCCTTTTCATTCAGTGTATCTAAAGGCAAAACTCACTGTCATGGAGTCGAACCCAACTCATAGCAGCCCCTCCTTGGGTTTCCAAGGCGGTATCACTAGGGAAGTAAATTGCCCGGTCTTCCTTCTGAGGAGTGGCTGTTGGGTTTGAACTGCCAGCCTTCTGGTTAGCAGTCAAATGCCTTAGGCACTATGCTACCAGAGCTCCTATCTAAAGGCAAAGCAATTTGAATACATTACCATCAAAAAGACTTTTGGTTTTCTTTAAATGGTTTTACAGTTGGATCTGTCTTACATGTGATCAGCTATTGAGAGCCAGTGCATTCAGATTCATTGCATTTCTTCTCAAATTTGACACTGTGCCCTTGTGTTAACCTTATCAAGCTGCTCGAGTATGATTCTTAATCTGGGTTACATGAGCAGACTGGAGTTTTATGATTCCATGACCTGCTGTTATATTAGGTTCAGATTTTTGTGTATTATGTGAATTTTCCCAAGAGAAAGTAAGTCCGTAGATTTCATTAAATTGAAAAATGTTTGTGCTTCCCAAAAGACGATAAAAGCCATTATACTGAAGTGTTACTAAAGCAGTAGTAACTTGAAATGTGAATGACAGTTTTTAAAGTGCCTGATTTAAGACCTGTGAAAGTGGGTACCCTGCCCAGTGCATTGTGGCTATTTTTGACAATATTATATTGTGATTATATTTTTGAGCCATAATTTGGTAGTTCATTTGAAAATTATAAATGGAGATACACAAAGCAAGACAAATTAGTGTGTCTTTCAGGGCAAGTGGCTTATTTATTAGTATATCATATGACCAGACAGTATCACTTTACAAGTTGGAGGGTAATCCACATCGTTATCATTGGAGTGTATTTCTGATACCCACTGTCTGTATGTGCAAGGGTAACCTGATAGAGAAAGCTGTGTTGCTTCTTATGGAGAAAGTAGTCAGGGTAGCAAACATACTTTTTTTTTTTTTCTCCCCTATTTATTAAATAGTTCTTCTAAAAAGCAATGATATTTCCAGAATACGTTTTTGGTGACTGAAAACAAAACAAAAGAGGTATGGGGAAGAATGGAGGTTGTGTTGACATTGAACAAGTACTGTGGCTTTCCACTGGTATTCCTAGTATGACCACTTTCAGGATATAATAATAGAGACAGTTGGCTTGCTTTACTTAAATCCTTTTAGAAGTACAGATGGGTTCCTTAATTCTTTCCAGCATATAAGAAGCATTGCCTGGTAGGTTGCAAAGCCTTGTGCTGGTGGGAGAGGTATATTTGTGATAAGTAGCACAGATATCAGTTCCAGCTCCCTGAATGACTTAAACAGCCTTGATTGTAATTGCTCTTACCAGCAGTGGAATTGCTGGTAAGGACAAGTACTCGCAGTTAATCCTTTGTGTGTTTCTTCATGTTTGTTTAAGATTGCTTTTGTTAATGAGCACACATCATCTGTACTGCTAAAAGTGGTTAATTCTGGGCTGGGGACCTAGTGAGACAAAAATAGAGAAAATTTTTTTTTTTCTTTTAGTTGAAAGATTAAAGATAATTGTTTTGGGGATCTAGCTGGCTTAGTGATTTGCTTACTTGACCTAAGAAAACTGATTTGCTTTGGTAAGGAGCTAGAATAATGGAAGAAAAATTCTACAAAGTAATTTTTAGGAGACTTACTGTAAAAATCTTTAAATTATTTCCATAACTGGAATTGATTATATAATTGAAATGTATCATGTGGAAAACAGAGCCTTGTGTTGGCATTTCCAATTGCATCAGAAAACAGATATTTAGTTAGAACATAGTTTAATATGATTAAAAACAAAACAAAACTCACTGCTGTCAAGTCAGATCCGACTCATAGCAACCCCTCTTTGGGTTTCTGAGGTGGTATCCTTATGGAAGTAGATTGACCAATCTTCCTTCCAATGAGTGGCTGGTGGATTTGAACCGCCAGCCTTCTTGTTAGCAGTCATATGCCTTAGGCACTATGCCACTGCTGGTATTTTATATATATATATATTTTAAATTTTTGTATCTTGACAAGTGTGTTGGATTGGGTTCTCTAGAGAAACACAAAAACCAGCAAAGTGTATGTATATATATATATATATATATATATATATATATATTTATAGA
>NW_006921906.1:2381278-2382498 GCF_000298275.1 Orycteropus afer afer
AACCCACCAGCCACTCCTTGGAAGGAAGATGGGGCAATCTACTTCCGTAGTGATACTGCCTCGGAAACCCAAGGAGGGGTCTCTATGAGTCGGGTCCGACTCGACAGCACATAACAACAACAACAACAACAAAATACGTATTTAGATTTTTAAAAAACTTGACTTAAGAAAAGTAAATATTTAAATGAAAAGGTAGTTTTTTACGTGTTGTAATAGTTTTGATAGTGGTATATCAATGACTTAAGTTTGGGAGCTACTGGTTTAAATGATTGATACATAGTTTTGTTTAACTTTGTTGAGTTGACATATTTTAAAGACTAAAACAAACCAGAGAGAGGATAGACTATTTACATTAGAAGAGTAATTTTACCTGTAAGGTTAAGCCCTATGCCTTTTCTTTCATTCATTCTGTCATGTTACCCATAAAGGCTTTCTTGCTTTCCTTTGTAGCCATATGGTAACAATAAACTTGTATTTCCACAGCATCCTGTTCCATTTTATTACTTTGTATGCACTTATCTCTCTCTCTCTACACAGCATGATCCTCATAGCAGGGATTAATTATATCATCATTGTGTAGTCTGATACTAGAGATACTAGGTGCAGGCAATTAAGTCCTCAGCTGCTAACCGAAAGGTTTAGGGTGTGAGTTCTTTCAGAAGCACCTCAGAAGAAAGGCATGGCAATCTGTTTCCAAAGAAGCCCTATTGAGCACAGTTCTGCTCTGATACCCATGGGGTCACCATGAGTCAGAGTCGACTTGGTGGCAACTTTACCCTGATATTACTCCTTTTTTCTCTATCTAAAGGAACCAACCTGATTCCATTAATAAATTGCTTTAGTTTTTGTTTGAATTTTTTTTTTTTAAATTATGATTTGGGAGAAGATTTACAGAGCAAATTTACTTTCCATACAGCAGTTCACATATACTTTGTCTCGTGACATTGATCACAGTTTACCACAAGGCAACAGCTCCCCTCCCACTTCCTCCCCATAGTTACCTCTTCCCTGTGTCCATCCCTCCATTCACTACTGCCCCCTGAGCTGTCTCCCTGTGCACAAGCAGCCCTTCTTTCTCCCATAATTGTTCTATTGTTCTCTCCAAGGAGTGTATCTACTTGAGGTAAATGTTCACCTCATATACCTGTCTTTTGTTTGGCTGGAAACCACAGGTGTGGGTTCAATTCCAGATCTGAAGGGCAGCTAGGGGCCATAGTCTC
>NW_006921906.1:2383168-2383773 GCF_000298275.1 Orycteropus afer afer
CAAAAGGATTCACATTTGTTGTTTGTACCTCCCATGTACCTCTCTCTGTCTTTCTCATCCTCAATGCTGCCATATTGGTCACTCACATTTAGTACATTGTCCACCTCTTTACCCAAATCAATACTTTATCTATCTAACAGCGTTCCCTCCCCTCCACTCTCACCCCTGGTAACCAAAGACGAAAATTTCCTTCTATAGAGAAACTTTTCCTTAACTTTTACAATAATGGACTAATATAATATTTGTCCATTTGTGATTGACTTATTTCACTCAGCATAATGTCCTCCAAGTTCATCCACGTTATGCGGTGTTTTGCAGATTCTATATTATTCTTTTGCATTGCATAGTATTCCACTGTGTGTATGTACCATAGATGGGTTATCCATTCCTCAGTTGATGGACACCTAGGTTGTTTCTATCTTTTGGCTATTGTAAATAGTGCTGCAATGAACATCGGTGTGCATAAATCTGTTCTTGTCATGGCTCTCACTTCTTTAGGGTATATACCTCGTAATGGAATGACTGGGTCAAATGGTATTTCTAATTCCAACTTTTGAAGGACTCGCCATACTGCTTTCCACAATGGTTGTACCATTTTACAGTCC
>NW_006921906.1:2390170-2395968 GCF_000298275.1 Orycteropus afer afer
TTATTGCTATAAATTGGCCTCTGATCACTGCTTTTGCTGTGTCCCAAAGATTTTGGTATGTTGTGTTTTCATTCCCGTTTGATTCAAGGGATTTTTGAATATCAGTTTTGATTTCTTCTCTTACCCAGTCTTTCTCAAGGAGGGTGTTGTTCAGTATCCATGTGTTTACTCTTTTCCTATTGATCTTCCTACTGTTGATTTCTAATTTGATAGCATTATGATCTGAGAAGATGCTTTGCACTATTTCAATGTTTTTAAATTTATTAAGGTTTGCTTTATGGCCTAACATATGGTCTATCATAGAAAAAGTTCCATGTGCACTGGAGAAGAATATATATTTTGTTGTTGTTGAGTGAAGTGCTCTGTAGATGTCTATAAGACCAAGTTGGTAGATTGTGTTGTTATCTCTTCTACATCTTTGTTGAGTTTCTTTCCAGTTATTCTATCTTTCAAAGAAAGTGGTATATTAAAGTCTCCCACTATGACTATGGAGTCATCTATTTGGCTTTTCTACTCTTTTAAAGTCTGATTTTTATATTTTGGGGCTCTTTCATTGGGTCCATAGATATTTATTATGGTTATATCTTCATGTTCAATTGATCCTTTAATCATTATATAGTGTCCTTCCTTGTCTTGTAAGGTGGTTTTTGTGTTAAAGTCAATTTGATCAGAAATTAATATTGCCACTGCAGCTCTCTCACAATTGCCATTTGCTTGATATATCTATTTCCATCCTTTGATTTTTAGTCTATTTTTTTCTTTATCTCTAAGGTGTGTCTCTTGTAGGCAGCATATTGATGGATTTTATTTTCTTATCCAATCTGCAACTCTCCATCTCTTGAATGGTGCATTTAATCCATTAACATTCAGGGTAATTATTGATCAGTTTGAATTTGTTGCTGTCATTTTGTTATGTGTTTTTTCATGGTTTCTTTGTTCCATATTATTTTCTGTGCTGAGCTCGTTATGTTTATGAGTCGTATTATCATTTCCTTTGTTGCTATTGTTTTCTTATATGCTGAATATTTGTGCTTGTCCTCTTTTTTACTGTCATGTGAAGGTTTATCATTTTTCTTTGATCTTACACTATGATTTATAATTTTCTCCCCGAGTTTAGAACGGTCCATTCTTTAGTTTTTGTATGAATATTTGCTATAAGTCTTAATCCTTTATTACGTGTGTTTCCAAAATAATGAATTGTATAACATCTAGCCCTTAAAGAGGAGCTCTGGTAGTGTAGTGCCTAAGGCATTTGACCGCTAACCAGAAGGCTGGCGGTTCAAACCCACCAGCCACTCCTTGAAAGGAAGGTTGAGCAACTGACTTCCACAGTGATACTGCCTTGGAAACCTAAGGAGGGGTCACTACGAGTTGGATACGACTCTGTATATTTTTTTTTTTCGCGGTAGCTCTTAGAGATCAAATTTTTTTTTTTAAAACGGAAAAAAAAAAAAAAAAAAAAAGCTAACTTACTGCCATTAAGTCGTATTTGACCCATAGCGACCCCTCCTTTGGTTTCTGAGGCAGTATCGGTATGAAAGTAGATTGCCTAATCTTCCTTCTGAAGAGTGGCTGGTGGGTTTGAACTTCTGGCATTCGGGTTAGCAGTCAATGCCTTAGGCACTACGCCACCGAAGTAAGGGGATCAGTGTACTAATAATCTCTGCTGTCCAAAAGAAGGGTTTTGTCAGCAGGTTGAACTCTAACCAAAATTGTTTTGTTAATGATTCAAACTTTGTAGATTGGTAGAAGCATGGCTATTAGCTTGAAAAATCGCTTACCTAAATAAACAGATGATTGAACTTCTTTAATGAATTTAATGGAAAATTCCAAGAACTGTGTAGAATGGTAATACACCTTATTGGTTATTTAGCAAAAAAATTAATTTAGGAAAATTAAGATTAAAAACAGACACAAATGATGTTGAATGAAAAAATCTCAAGACTAATAGAAGAGATTAAACATCATTAATTAATTAAATCAATTAAACATCATTAATTTACCTGAAATGAAAAAGTTAATGGATATAAAGTTTATCTGGATTATCATAAGAATTTCAGCTGGGACTTTTATTGATGAAAGAATAGAAATTAAATGTTTGAATGGTTGTAAAAATGCTTTATAATTTTTTATTACTCTGTGTGAAAAAAGTTTATTGTTTGGTGTCCATCAGGGATTTTAAAAGGTCATGTGTCATGATCAGGAATTGCATGTAGCCACTACAAGCACAGAATAGAATGTAAAAATGTTATGTTAATGGACACAAGCTTTCATTTCTCAAGAAAAAGAAATGGAAATTTTCTTTGGGAGTTTTTTTAAATAAATAAATTCTGTATTTGATATCTTCAATAATAGTTTATTTAATTTTCCTTATACATAATTATGTAAAGAAATTGCCATTGATTTCACGAAGCCCAGACTTCCCTGCTGGGAACCATATTAGTAATTATATGTCTTATCTGTGACATTGCATGAAATACTGACCTGTATTTACTGCTTTTTACATCATTGAATCTCAGATGCTATCATCTCCAAACTTACTGCCGTCGAGTCACTTTCAACTCATGGAGACCCCATTGGGTTTCCAGTGCTGTAATTCTTTATGGAAGCAGACTGCCTCATCATTTTTGCATAGAGTAGTTGGTGGTTTTGAACCACCAACTTTCTGGTTAGCCGCCAAATGCCTTTACCACCACACCACCAGAGCTCCTTAGGTACTGTCTTGGGCTTTTAAATCTATTTTGTGTAATCTTGGTAATGGACAAATTTGATCTAGGAAACTTAGAACCACCTACGGAATTATGGAACCTTTTCACATGTATACAGTTTCTTAGAATCATCTTTATTCTTTTCATTGACTGGGCTGACTTAGAGAAGTTCTAATCAAGACTATAGCCAAGGTGAGGTTACCCTTATAGCCTTAGCCTTAAGTCATAGTTATATTTTTCTGTTCATTTATGCACTCAAACCAAATCCACTGCCATCAAGTCCATTACAACTAATAGTGAACTCCATAGTTTTCCAAGACTGTAAATCTTTATAGACGCAGATTGCCTTGTCATCCTCTTCTGGAGCAGAAGTAGGTTTGAACTGCTGACCTTTTGGTTAGCAGCCCAGTACTTAACCACAGCACTGCCTGAGCTCCTTATATTTATGCCCTCACTATATATTTAATCCACCAGCCACTCCTGGGAAGGAAGATGGTGCAATCTACTTCCGTAGTGATACTGCCTCGGAAACCCAAGGAGGGGTCTCTGTGAGTCGGGTCTGACTCCACGGCACATAACAACAACAACATATATTTAATGATCGTCTCTGTGCTCACGGTGGAAGAGGATTTATTTATCTTTGTTTTCAGTAACTTATAGTGTAATAGCCTTTGAGAACCATGGTGGAATTATGGGCTGTGGTTGCCATTTGATTTTTAAAAGATTGTTAAGAGTATATATGATTTTTCTTTATTTTTTATTATGGAAATACAAGGCTTGAAATAAAAACACAAAAATAATGCTGTAAAATATGCACTTCCATTTTATGTCCTTCTCCCCATTCTACTTTTCATTATTATTTTTTTAAAACCATTATTTGATTGGTGAACATGTAGGCCATTCCTTTTTCTCCCTCCTGCCATTGGCTGGGCTTTATAGTTTTCTTGTTACATAGATACTTGCACACACCTGTGAATTATATCTGTAGCATAAATTTCTAGGAGTAGACTTCTGGCTAAACAGTATTTCTTTGTGATGTGTTTCTCTGTTATTGATAGGCTTTTAGAATTAATAGGCTTTTCTTTTAAAGATAACTGAACACTTGGGAGGCTTGGGGGCATTTTGAGTTTGCAGAAGTAGTCTGCAAGGTGGTTTTCTTTCTTTTTTCTTTTTAAATTTTATTTATTTTTTATTGGGATTTGGCTGAAAGTTTACAGAGCAAATTCACTTTGCATACAGCAGTTCACATATACTTTGTCTCATGACAGTGACTACAATTTACCACAATGCAGCAGTTCCCCTCCCACTTCCTCCCCATAGTTACCTCTTCCCTGTGTCCATCCCTCCATGCACTCCTGCCCCCTGAGCTATATCCCTGTGCATACACAGCCCTTCTATTCTCCCATGATTGTTCTCTCCAAGGAGTGTATCTACCTAGTGTATATGTTCACCTCATATGCCTGTCTTTTGTTTGGCTGAAAGCCACAGGAATGGGTTCAGTTCCAGACCTGAAGGGCAGCTAGGGACCATAGTCTCAGTGGTTCCATCAGGCTCTATCAGACCAGTAAACCTGGTCCCTTTTTTTTTTTTTTACCACCCACATGATTTTGAGTTTTGTTCCACATTGTTCTCCCTCTTCTACATAGATCCTTCTTCAAGGGGTTGACAATGGTAGTGGGGCACCATCTAGTTCTTCTGGTCTCATAGTCCTATAGGTAGAGGGTCACATGGTATACCAGTTGCTTGGACTAATTGTTTCCATTAATCTTTGATTTTCTTCATTCTTCTTTGCTTTGGATGAGGAGAGACCCTTCGTTGAATCTAGATGGCTGCTTGCAAGCTTTTAAAATCCCAGTCACAACTTGCCAAAGTAGGAGGTGGAACAATGTTTTGTGTAGTATGTTATGCCAATTGAGCTTGATGTCCCCTGCTACTATGGTCCCAAGCCCACAGGTCCAAATAGTCCCTCTGGGTAGCTGGCTGTGACCAAGAGGTGACTACAACCTTGTCCCCTGTCACCTCTACTATACACTTGGTAATTCTTAGAGAATATAGTAATAGACTTGGAAAAACCTTGTCTGCCATACCTATACATGGTCTTAGGCACACTAGCCCCTGCATAGGCATATCTAATAGTTTAGTCTGTCCACCCATCTATCCACCCATATACCCATGTTTGCCTTCACTGACAACGCAGTACTGTATGTGCAAAAGGGTTCATCTTTGTTGTCTGTACCTCGCATATACCTCTCTGTCTTCCTCTTTCTCAGTGCCACCGTGTTTATCACTTACATTTGGTGCATTGCCCTTCTCTTCACCCAAATCAATACTTGTCTCTACCTATCTAACAGTATTCCCTCCCCTCCCCTCCCACCCCTGGTAACCAACAAAGAAAATTTCCTTCCATATATAAACATTCCTCAAGGTGGTGGTCTTAATGGTTTTGCTGCAGCATCAGCAAAGGGCTGTCATAAGAAGAATTTCAGCATAGCTACATTTGTCCTTGATTCCTTTTTATCTCCCTTTCTCACTCTTAATGGCCATTTGAACCTTCTCCCTCATGTTGTCTGTCTACATGTCAACCCCATATTGTTTCCTCTTCCAAAATCTTACTTCTCATGTTCCTAGCATCCTGCTGACCTTAGGTACAGTTCTGATTGTCAGAGCAAAGAGACTTGACCATGCTGTCTCTGCAGATAGTCACATTTTCAGCTCTTTCTTGAACTCCACAGAATCATTTACATAGACTAGTTGTTCACTAGTCCTCAAAGAGGTAAAACACCTGTACTTGGCTGTCATATTTACTGCCTCCTTCCACTCTTCTTCTCCCACTGCTTCTCTACAGATGTTTTGGGACAGAGCTAATGACAACTGGGAATATTAATATATTCCTATGAATTGTTCAGTCCACAAATTGGAGCACAGTTTTGCATTTCTCTGGATCATCATGCATAGTCTATTGAGCTCTGTGGTTGCAATTTCATTTGGTAAATTTGACCAGGAAATGATATTTTAGGTAAAAACATTATAAGTAAGGAGAAATGAGTCCCGATCTCTTTTCTCTCTCTCTCTGTCTGTGTGTGTGTGTAT
>NW_006921906.1:2396075-2418288 GCF_000298275.1 Orycteropus afer afer
ATTAGAATGAGTATGAAAATTTAAAGTACAAAAGGGAGACAATGCTAAAAATATGCAATAATTTGTAGTTTCCATTTTATAACAAACTCATATTTATTGTATAATTTCAGTTTCCTGCTGAAATTCCCTTTCTCCATATATGTATATGTTGTTGTTATGTGCCACTGAGTCAGACCCGACTCACAGTGACTCCTCCTTGGGTTTCCGAGACAATATCAATACAGAAGTAGATATAATAGGTTTCAAATATGTGATACATAGCAATTGCATCTGAGACCTCAAAATTTTCCCTTGATTTTGTGCAGGTTTCCTTGTTGTTGCATAAATTCAGTGGCTCTCCCTCAGGTTAACATTAAGTTGTGTGTTAGGGCAGGCCACCTTGCTTTCTAGCCAACACCTCACTGCAGATGAGTAAAATAGCAAGTTTCACCTTGTTTTGCTCTTAGCCATTCCTGCTCAGTCCTCACTTGTGATTGTGGGACATATCTAGAGTGCAGGTAGCATAATTACTCAGTTTAATATAATCCACCCACGTTTTCATTTTGAGATAAATCCCCTTTATGGTTGTCAGTATAATGCTTATTATTTCCACTTAGGATAATTCTGTTGGTTAGGTTTGAAGTAATTGTCTCCAGTCTGTCTTCTTATTTACTGTAAAGGTGTAATCATGTACTGTTCTCTTAGTTGGATTTGCAATAGTATTTAAAAAGGAAAGCTCAGTGGTTTTAGGTAATCCATCTCTCGTTTAAACATTTGTCACCATAATATCATTGCTTTCTGAATGGTGACCTTTTATTTTATTGGGCTTTTGCCTCCCATCTTTCCTTTCCATAGCAGTTTTCTCTTCAGGGATTTGGGCAAGGAAGCACAACCCCTGAACATTAAGATGTTTATGTTTAACAATTTTCAAGAAGAATTTGTGTAGCCATAACTTTTTTTTTTTTTTAGAAATCTTGCTTAGTTTGTGATTGTGGTGGTTAAGGTTGTGTGTCACCTTGGCTGGGCCTGGTTGAGTGGCTTGGCAGCTGGATGTTGTATTCCCCATGATGAAACTGGTAATCAACTCCATGGTGGAATCTACCGTGAGCAGCTGAGTAGCTGCCCTAGGGATGTGGTCTGCTTCCTGTGTATAAGGAGAAGCCTTGGGAATGGTCTCCAGCTTACGGCACACTTGGACCCTGCATGTAGCCGTGTCATTGTTCAGCAGCCTGCCATGCTCTGCTGACCTTGGGACTTACAATGGACTTGAATTAATGGCCTGCTGTATGGTTTGGTAACATCAGGACTGTGCCATTTTATTTGTCAACCTTGGGCGTGTTAGCCTCAGCAGCCAGTAGCTGCCTGAGTGAAGAGATGCCTCTAGCTTCAGTGGGCTGGGAGCAAGAGGCAGAGCTAAAGCCCAAAGTCGAGGGGCTTTTACACAGCTCCTAGAGCCTGGCTCTTTAAACTTGGACTTAAAGCCTCCAAATTGTAAGAATAAACTCCTGTTTGTCAAAGCCATCCCATTTGTGGTATACTCTTGCCAGAGTGGCATTAGGTAACCAGAACAGTGACATCAATGGTTTTAGAAATGTTCTCAAGTGGATTAAACCAAAAAACCCAAACCCAGTGACATTGAGTTGATTCTGACTCATAGTGAGCCCCACTGGATTTCTGAGGCAGTAAATCTTTACAGAAGTAGATTGCTTGGTTTTCTGTGGAGTGGCTGGTGGGTTTGAGCTGCCAACCTTCTGGTTAGCAGTCAAATGATACATTGTCACATTTTCTTAATCCAACAATGAAGCAAATTCTCAAAGGAGTAGATAGAGGAAAAGTATCTCTTTTTAATAATTGGGAAATGATGTCTTGACCAATCAAGTAGAACAGTTATTTGGTTCACTCTGTGTAACTGTTGCAAAAATTAAGGAAGAGAATCTATGGTAAATCTTCATCTATGATAAGTCTACGAAGTGGTAAGGAAGGGAAATACTAAACTTTGTTTTTACATGATTTTTACAGGTTTCTTTTATGTTGAGATAGTGATGATGGCACAAAACTCAAAACCAAACTCACTGCCATCGAGTCGATTCCGACTCATAGTAATCCCTTTTGGGTTTCCAAGGTGGTAAATCTTTATGGAAGTAGATTGCTCAGTCTTCCTTCTGCAGAGTGGCAGATGGGTTTGAACTACCATCCTTCTGGTTAGCAGTCAGATGCCTTAGGCACTACACCACCAGAGCTCCTTATTGAAGAAAACAGTGACTGATGACAGATTGTTTAGAAAATGAGGATCCCTGATGGGTAGACTGCATGCACGTAGTTGATGCCAGCTTCCTAGTACTACTATCCTGGTATGATTAAAACCCAAAACAAAACAAAAAACAGAAAAAACCCCTCACTGCTATTGAGTTGATCACTGACTCATAGTGACCCCTCCTTGGGTTTCCGAGGCAGTATCTTTATGGAAGTAGATTGCTCAACCTTCCTTGTAAGGAGTGGCTGGTGGATTTGAACTGCCAGCCTTCTAGTTAGCAGTCAAATGCCTTAGGCACTATGCCACCAGAGCTCCCCCAGGTATGATTAAACCTTGATTTTTAGTACCTCCCAAAAAGGTATTTAATTTTAAAATCAGTAAATTCCTGGTATTCTGATGCTTCTATTCTTATGCTACTGCATGTATCCTTCCTTAAAGATGAAATGAAATCTAACAGTGAGTGCAATTTACATAGGAGGAGGTCCTGCTTCCAAAGTACTCTGAGTATGATACATCCCAATATACTTACATTCCTAAGGGTAACCAGTAAAATCACAGAATGAAATCTAGAGTCATAGTTGCAGAATTTTAGAAGAGAAATTAATTTTAAAGATCAAATCTAAGCATGTTTATAGTTCGGCAGTTCCTGTTCCACCTGATAGAACAAAAATAATAGAGCTTGATAATTATTTGATAAATTTAAGTAATATATATCTTAAGTCACAAAATGAAGATAGTAATTTTGAAAATATCAGAAAATTTGAGGTGTACCTTCTTATCTGAAATAAGTCATTGTTGTCAACACCTTTCAGGAATCACAAAACTAAAAAGTAGAAACAGACTTGGCACAAGTTTAGTATAATATAGTGAAAAATGAAACAGATTACACAAGTTTGAATAAAGAGGTGGCGAGGAATGGAGTTACCACATGGTGGTGCAGATATATTGCAGCTAAAATACCTATGTAGTAGAGTCAGTTCCATATTGATATTTAAGTGAAGTAACTCTGCAATGAGGATACATTCATTATAAAACAACATTTTTCAGCTGAATTTTAACGTCAATGGAATGGCACATTGTTGCATGTTGTTATGTGGCGTTGAGTCGCCCCGACTCATAGCGACCCCCGTTGTTGCATACTTGTTTGATTATTTCTTAAAGCAAATCTGGACAAATTGTTGCTTCAGAGGATATATTTGCATTTAGAATTTCAGTTTTAGGAGCTCTGGTAGTGTAGTGCCTAAGGCACTTGACTGCTAACCAGAAGGCTGGTGGTTCAAACCCACCAGCCACTCGGAAGGAAGGTTGGGCAATATACTTCTGTAGTGATACTGCCTTGGAAACCCAAGGAAGGGTCGCTATGAGTCGGGTCCAACTCGAGGGCACATAACAACAACAATCAAGTGGTTTATTAAATAAAACAATGATATTCAAATTAAGTCAAGATATTGGGCGTTTAGTTTCATTTTCAAGTTCTTTAATAATTATTTAATTATTAGAAATACTTCGGGCTTTTAACACTTTACCTGAAGCTTGTGAAGTTGCTTTTTGTTCTTGGGGCTTTAATTCCCTTTTGTTTAATAAAACTATGGCGCCCTCTGCTGATTTTGAGAGGAATAGCTGAGAAATAATCAGATTTGAGTAAGAAAATGCATAGTTCAAAACTTTCTTGCTGTCTTTCATTATTTGCTGTGATGGTCCTTTTCACACCCATGCCTCACCATTCAATCCAAACTCACTGCCATCGAGTTGGTTCCGACTCATAGTGACCCCTCCTTGGGTTTCTGAGGTGGTATCTCTACGGAAGCAGATTGCCCAGTCTTCCCTTTGAGGAGTGGCTGGTGGGTTTCAACCACCAGCCTTTTGCTTAGCAGTCAAATTAAGCAGTGTGTTAAAACAGATTCAGGTAAACCCATCTTTTGAAGCAGGTGGAGGAACTAGAGTGAATAAACACAGAAAGGCATGACATAGTGTCATGTGTTCATGTAGTTTTATAGAATAATGGGGAGAGGATGTGGAGTGTGATTTTTGCACAAAGAAACTAGAAAGGACAGAATGTATCATTTTAAGGAATTTAAACTTTATCATGAAACTACTCCTTAGTCATGAGATGGTTTTATGAGAGTAGTAATGTAGCGATCATATAGGTCTCTTAGAATAATGATTCTGGCAGCAATGCGTGGGATGGGTTGGAGGTGGGGAGAGGTCAAGTTAAGGATTACTGCATCTCCTAATTAGGCTGACTGGGGCCTGAGGGAAGACACAGTAACTCTAAGGTAGGAGAGCATGGGCGACACAGGAGATTTGTTTCCAAAACTTTTATTAAACGTTTTCCAAACATACAGAAAGGTATGGAACAGAACGATGAGTACCTATATGCCTATGCCTTAGATCCAACAATTAACATTTTGCATGTGTGCTATTTCATGGTAAGTTGCACCTGTCAGGCCTCTATACCCCTAATTACTTCAGGAAAGACCTCTCTGAAGTAAGGATCGCAGGGAGATGAGATCAGGAAAGTTAGGAGGTTGAGGGTAAGTATAGTAGATTCTGTTAGATATAATAAGGGGAGCTGCAAAGACTTGGTTTACTGTTATTAATTTGAAGTTATATAGTATTTTTCCTCCCCTTTTGAGAATTTTGGAAGGTGGATATATGGTATTTGCTGCTAAATTTTGAATTGAATTTAAAAAGAAACTTAGAAAACTTTTAAAATTAAAAATAATTTCAAATATACCACACAGTTGACAAATATAATGAATGCTTCTATAGCCATCACCTAGATTGACTTACTTAGATTTTGTTCTATTTGCTGAATTGAACCTTAAAAGCAATACACAGTGAAACCAGTCTTTGTTTTTGAGTTAGGAAATATTTGTGTCAATGATTGGTTGTCACTGTGATTTGATTTCTGTAATAAATGTCTCACTTATTTAAATTTTTTTTTAAAAAGAAAACGCCACAAAAATCCTTCCTCCCAATCCTGCCCAGAAAAGAACTCTATTGCATAGGAGACTTGCAATTAAATTTATAAACCTTAATTATGGAAAACTATTTTTTTAAAATATCAATGATCACATAATTGGTTTTGCTTAGTTATTAGTATAGGAAGGAAGATGGGGCAATCTACTTCTGTAGTGATATCGCCTCGGAAACCCAAGGAGGAGGGGTCACTGTGAGTTGAGTCTGACTCCATGGCACATAACAACAACAACAACATTAGTTTAGGAGTCCCTGGTGGTGCAAAATTTAAGCACTTGGCTGCTAACCAAAAGGTTGACAGTTCCAACCCACCCAGCAGCTCTTTGGGAGAAAGACCTGACCATCTTCCATAAAGATTATAACCAAAAACTCCTATGGAGCAGTTTACTCTGTCACGTGGAGTTGATATAAATTGGAATTGGCTCAACAGCACCCAACAACAATAATTATGAATTCACACAAACAATACATCTGATTAACTTTATTTTGTTATTCATGTTTGGTAAAGTGGAGGGTCAGCAAAAAAGGGGAAGGCCCTCAGCGAGATAGATTGACACAGTGGCTGCAACAGTGGGCTCAGGTATAGCAAGGATCGTGGGGCTGGCACAGGACTGGGCAGTGTTTCGTTCTGTTGCACATGGGGTTGCTGTGAGAACCGACTCGATGGCACCTAACAACAACATCTTTTCCTTAGAATGAGATAAAAGAATTTTTATTTCATGTGTTCAGTTAAATAGTTACGTAGGTAGTCTATAACTGCATAGTTATTTAAGTAGCTTACTGTAAGCTAGAACCAGTTAGACTTAACTGCCATTACGGATACAAAATTTATCCTGGCCCTTCCAGAAATCACTAACCAATATTACAATGAGTAAGTTTTTATAAGGATGAAATCAATATTGGCATTTTGTGGTTATATAGGCCTTTTCTGTGGAGCTTACTGATTTTTATTTTTTAATTTTTTTTCTGAGGTGTTTGTCATTGAAGGAGAGAAGTATAATATTTCATATTGGATAGAACAGTTAGACAAGGAAAGCTTTAAACTAGGTAACTGGACAAGATATGATACTCAGAATGCTTTGGTGGTAACAGGAGGGGCTGTTCTGATGGAGGTACCATGACTAAGGTACCTAAATAAATGAGGGTCATGACTGCCATCCATGCATTCTCTGTGCATGTTGGTGAGACAGCCATGGCCAGCGGTTTAGGGCAGAAATGAAGTAGATTTCCTCACTCACTCAGTTTTTCCTCTGTGGCTTCATGAAAGAAGAGCTGTAATACAAAATCCCTCTGGCTTCTTGGCATTTAGCCAATGAGAGGCACTCACAAGAGTTTGGTGGTTGGAGGATTTAATCTGCCAATTCCTTCTTGCCTTACAGGTTGGCTGCATCCCTCTACAGAAGCTACCATTCCTGTCAGGCAGTCCTCTCCACATAGCTGTCTTCTTCAGACCCAGGGGTGGTCCAATCCCAAGGTTACAGAATGTCAGTTCTTTCAGTGCTTCCCACAACTTTGTAAATAATCCCTCTATTAAACTGTCCTTAAATTACACTTTTTCAGTGTATCATCTTTATCCTGTTGGGACCTTGATTGACACAACTGTATTCAAGTATAATATTTCCGTTATTTGTTGTAAATGAAAGGTGCTCTGGTGGCACAGTGAGTGAAGCATTTGGCTGCTAACCAGAAGGTCAACCAGAGGTCAGTGGTTCAAACTCACCAACTGCTCTGAGGGAGGAAGATGGGGCAATCTACTTCCATAAAAATTTACAGCCTTGGAAACCCAGTGGAGATGGCTATGAGTCAGAATCATCTAGATGGCTGTGAGTTTGATTTTTTTCCCCCCTTGTTTATAAATGAGGGTAGGATAATGATGGATTTAGATTATACTGGGATGCCTACTCACTGCTGTTCAGTCGAATCCTACTCATAGTGACCCCTTCTTGGGTTTCCAAGGCAGTATCACCATGGAAGTAGATTGCCCAACTTTCCTTTCAGGGAGTGGCTGGTGGCAGTCAAGTGCCTTTGGCACTACACCACCAGAGCTCCCAAGGCTGGTGGTTCAAACCAGCCACTCCTCGGAAGGAAGGTTGGGCAATCTACTTCCATAGTGATGCTGGCTCGGAAACCCAAGGAGGAGGGGTCGCTTTGAGTTGGATCTGACTTGATGGCAGTATGTTTGGGTTTTTTTGGTTTTAGGATGCCTTTGTTCTGTTAGCAGCCCTTTCATGCTTCTGGGGCTCCTCAGGAATCTGTGGACACATGGAACAATAGCAGAATTGGACTCAAAGTACCAGGTTATTAATATGTGCCCAAACTCCCAATGTTCTTTTACTAAACTGTTAAAGGTGAGGTTGAAGCATGTGGCTTAGGCTTGAATCTTATATGGGACTGTCTTCTCGCCTCCTGCCTTCCCAAACAATGTAATGGGAACTTATTCTCATTGTTGACAGCTTGGAGGAAGGAAGTCAAGGAGAGGGAGGGCTGTCAGTACCTATCTGAGGACACCTTCTAAGTGTGTTTACCCATAGAGCCATATGGAGTAGAAGAGGAGGCTGAGCATAACTACAGCCTCCTCCTCTCCCCTGTTTTTTCCCCCTTCTCTTAATACTTTAAGGAGTTCTGGTGGTGTAGTGCCTCAGGCATTTGACTGCTAACCAGAAGGTTGGTGGTTCAAACCTACCTGCCACTTCACGGAAGGAAAACTGGGCAGTCTATTTCCATAAAGATTTACTGCCTCGGAAACCCAGTGGGGGTCACTGTGAGTCAGAATCAACTCGATGGCAGTGAATTTGATTTTTGTTTTTTTACTTAGTGCTTTATTTTTACTGTATACTTTTTTTTTTTTTCTTTAATTGAGGTAAAACTCACCTAACATAGAATTAACCATTTAAAATATTCATTGAAAGACATTTGGTACCTTCACTATATGGTACAGGCGTCACCACTGTAGAGTTCCAGAACATTATCATCATCCCTAAAGGAAAGCCCATACCCCCTTTACATAGTGACTTTCATTCCTTCCTCCCTGCAGCCCATGCCAACCTCTGACCTGCTTTCTTTCTGTCTCTATGAATTTACCTGTTTTATTCTCTCTGGATATTTCATATAACTGGAATGATATGTGATCTTTTATGTCTGGTTTCTTTCACTTGGCATAATATTTTTGAGGTTCATCCATGTTGTAGCTTTTATCAGTAGTTCTTTATTATAGCTGAATAATATCTATTGTATGGATATACCACCTTTTGTCCATTCATTGGTTGGTGGACATTTGTATCATTTTTACCTTTTGATGATTGTGAACAGTGTTGGTATAAAAATTTGTGTAGAAGCTTTTTTTTTTTTTTTTTGCATACCTGTTTTCTTGGGTATATACATATGAGTGATGGTATATACCATGGTAATTCTATGCTTAAGTTTCAAAAAAACTGCCAAAATTTTTCACAGTGGCTGTACCATTTTACATTCCCACTAGAAATGTATAAGTGTCCTTACTTCTTCATATCTTTACCAACACTTGTTATTTTCTGTTTCCCTTGGATTGTAGCCATCCTAGTGTGTGTGAGACTGTATACTTTTTAACAGTGTTACCCACTAGTAATGCAAAGCTTAGTATGTAGCCTCGAACTTTGACTACTCAGATTACCTTTTTTGTGTATGTGTGGTAAACGAGTAACCAGATGGGCACAGATAGGGGTGGAAGAGAAGATGCTTCCTTCTGTCTCTTAGTAGAGCCCTGAATTAAGTTTTGAGAGCTATTAATAAAGTGGTACTGAGTTTAACACTGCTGATTATTTTATTTGGAGACCAAGGTGGGGGGGGGGAGGAACAAGCTATTGGCAGCATGCAGGCGTTTCTGGTGACCAAGCTATGATGGGTACTCTATGATATAATTCCATCATAACCATGATTTTTCTTCTCTTATGATTTATTGGACTATAATCAGCCAGTGATGGGACATCCACTTTGAGGTGGAGAAAGACATACATTATCAGTGGAATATTCTCTCGCTCTGTCTTGCTCAATCACTCTCTCTCTTGCTAAGGGTATCTGCCACAGACCCTTTAATCTTTTTAGCACAATGAGATCTGCATCTATTCTTCCCCTGCCTGCCAGAAACATAGTTCTAAGTAGATCATTAAATTAATGCCAAGTGAAGGCATAAACTCTGTCAAAAATTTACTTGCTATTTTCTCATCTCTAGTTTTCTGAGCTATAATGTCATTCTAATACACCAGAGAAGGATATACAGTGAATACTACATGACACATGGAATGATAGCAGAATTCAAATTAAGGTACCAGTTCATTAATATCTACCATTGCTCTCAGTGTCCCAAAGCAAAGATCGGTTAAAGGTGACATTGAAGTGAGTTAATCTGTACACCTTAAACTTTTTTTCCATTATTTAATTCTAACAGAATTTTTTTGGTTCTCTAGTGCTGCTATAACAGACATACCACAAATGGGTGGATTGAACAAATAGCAATTTATTCTCTTACAGTTTAGGAGGCAAGAAGTCTGAGCTCAAAGGGCTGGCTCTAGGACCTGGGTGAAGGCCCCACAACCTTGAGCTTCAGCTTTGCTTCTGATGCTGACAGACCCCAGATCGACAAGTAAAATGGCATAGTCCCAAGATTACCAAGCAACATGGCAGGCCACTAGTTAAAACAGTCCCAAGATTGGCAGACGGCATGGCAGACCACTGATGACATGGCCAAATGCAAGATCCAGATGTGCCAAGAAGCTAGAGATCGCTCTCAAAGCTGCTGCTTATATACTGGGAACAGACCACATCATGAAACTGATAACCTGTCTCATCTTGGGGAATACTACATCTAGCTGCCCAGCCACTCAAAACCAGGCCCAGTTAAGTTGACACATAACTACCACAAGAGTTAAGTTCCAAATAAAACTACCTTTCTTTACAGAGTCCAAAGAAACTCAAGTTCATAGTTCTTTCCCCCAGTTTCTTCTACTTAGAGGGTTCTCATTGAGAAACATCAGTGACTCGGGGTGGTTCTTCAGGTGCTGCAGACTGGGAAATCTTCTCCTGAATGGTTGTGATTCTTTCAGCATCTCTGCAGTCGAAAGTTGAAGGCTTTCATGTTCCATGTTTCTGAAGTTCCTGAAGTCAGTTAGGTGTATGTAATATTACACCACCAGCCCATACCTAGAAAGTGTGTAACTTCAGCAGTGAAGCTCTTTGATTTCTGTCAATATTATGATCTCGATTGAGTTTTGAGAATAAGCTACCCTAGGTCCTCGTTGGTATTACCAGCCATGTTTTGGGGGATGTGCTAGACAGACAACCTAGGAAAACAGACTAGGCATTACAGAAAAGAACGAGAAGAGCTATTAGTTTTATCGGGGTGCCATCTGTCTTTACCCTCAAAAAGTTAATTGAACTGCCATGTTTGGAAAAAAAAAAAAAAAATTCCCAAACCCACTGCCATCAAGTTGATTGCAACTCATAGCAACCCCCATTGGATTTCCAAGGCAGTAAATCTTTATGGAAGTAGATTGCCCAGTCTTCCTTCCATGGAGTGGCTGGTGGGTTTACACTGCCAACAGTCTGGTTAGCAGTTAGATGCTCTAGGCACTGTGCCACCAGAGCTCCATGTCCTTCCCTCTAAACCATGTAGGAGTCTATGGTTTCCCATGCTTGTGTTATAAGTACAGGCTCTTACTAAACTGTGCATCAGAGAGAGGCTGATGAAGAATAGTAAGGTATCTCCCTTTGCTCTTCCCTAACACTGCTTTCCTTTAATTGCTTAACCAGATCTTGGTAAACTTTCATTTCTCTGTCAGCACATGTATCCCTTCCTTTCCATCACCTATTTTCCAGTGGTGGCAGGTCCTGACTTCACCTAGAGAAACATGACAGACCCCTCAGCCACAGCTCAAAAATAGGATGAAGACAAGGGAAAAAAACACTAAGTGTGTTGAAGACAGAAATATAGAGTGGTTAAAGGATCTGCCAGAATATATGTTAGTTCTCATGGCTTAAAGCCAAGCTTGGGGCTGGAGATTTTCCTGGTTGACTGTTGAGCTTCATTTTAAGGGGATCAGTAGAAAGCCGGCCGCTTCCTTGGATGATCCTGAGTTTGGTATATGGAGATCTTTTCTGCAGGATCATCTCCTGCCTCGTGGGTAGGCTGCTAGCTGCTGATAAGTTCCATATGCAGGATAGAGGAGATTGATTATGCTTTCTCTATCCCATAGACTGTAAACAAATGTTCCATTAGTCCTCTGATGTTGCAGCCCTCTTCCTCACCCTTGCTCTTTCTAGAATGTTGTTGTTTGTTTTTGTGTGCCATAGAATTCATTCTGACTCATAGTAACCGTCTATCACAGAGTTGACTGCCCCATAGGGTTTCCTAGGCTTTGATTTTTATAGGAACAGATCTCCAGGTCTTCTCCTGTGGAGCCACTAGTGGGTTCAAACTGGTAACCTTTCTTTCATTTAGCAGCTGGGCGGTTAACCATGGCACCATGAGGGCTCTTTGCATATTCTCTTTCTTTTTTTTTCTGCTCCCCAAATGTCAGAGTTCTCAGTTGGACTTGAAAACACTTTTGCGCAAGTCCATGGCAACTTACAAATTATTCTTGGTGACCTTGATATACCTGTGATCATGGTCTTAGGACTACAAAACCAAAAAAAAAAAAAAAAAAAACCCAACCAAACCTACTGTCACTGAGTCGATTCCAACTCCCAGTGGCCCTCATTGGGTTTTCGAGGCAGTAAATCTTTACAGACATAGATTGCCCAGTCTTCCTTCCACGGAGTGGCTGGTGGGTTTTAACCACCAATCTTTTAGTTAGCAGGCAGATCCCTTAGGGACTGTGCTACCAGAGCTCCTAAGGGCACATAAAAATAGTCAACTTTTGCATAGTCTTTTTCAGTTTTCTTTTTAGTCCTAAGGCTTTGAGTAATTTCATTAACTCAAGAAGAGGACATATTTTCCAAATAAGGATTCTGCTTTCTCATTACATATTCGTTGAAATATCCCCTACTGTTGTTGATCTTCTACTTTAAGAATCGCGCCCACAACTTGGGCCTATCTAATGAAATTCTAGCACCAGCTTGCAAGCTCTTGGGGGTGTAGGGATGACCTCAGAAGCCTGTGCACATGACATTAATCCAAGATGTTGGTCTCATCATAGTTTCCTGCTTGATTCTAGTTCCATTTCAAAATAAGAAAGAGGAACAGTTAGTGCTGATTGTTGCTCATTTATTCAATAGACATTTATTAAAAATATACTGTGTGTTAGGCACTGTTCTAGGCATTAGGGGTAGAGCAGAGAATCAGATGGATGCAAATCCTTCTTCCCATGCCACTTACCCTTTAACTTATTCATAGCCTGATAACACAGTAGTACCTAGACCATTTGGAACTTGTTGTGTTACGAGATGCTGTGGAGTCACTCCCAACTCATGGCTGGGTGACTTTGAGGGAGGTATTCCTAGATTGAGAAGAGAGCACCTCTTGGGGCAGCAAATTAAGAAATTGGATTAAACTACAGATGTAGGATGGTGGTTACTTGGCAAAAACATTGAGCTGTCTCATCCTCTTATAATATTTTTCATCGCCAGCCTGGAGAATTGGTGCCCTCCTTACCCTCTCCTTTCTTATTTCCCACTTTTCTCTCTTCTAGTTCTTCTTCCTTGCTGAAGTCCTTTGGTGAAATGAAATCGATTTGGAGGTTCTGGGTGTGACAAAAGGTGGTGGTGGTGATGATGGTGATGGTGATGGTAGCAGCTCGTGTTGAGCTGGCCCCCAACTCCTGGAGACTCCATCTACAACAGAATGAAACACTGCCCAGTCCTGTGCCGTCCCCAGCATTGGCTGCAGATTGGACTGCTGTACTCCACAGGGTTTTCTGTCAATGATTGAGTTTGGGAATTAGATGGCCAGACCTTTCTTCCTAGACTCTCTCAATCTGGAAGCTCCTCTGAACCCTGTTTAGCATCGTAGCAACATACAAGCCTCCACTGACAGTCGGGTGATGGCTGCCATGAGGTGCATTGGCCAGGAATTGCACCCTGATGTCTGAGTCTGCTTTCTAGCTGAGGAAAAGGACAAAGGGGAAAGAATAAGCTACATTAAGAAAAAAAAAAATTATGCACAATTGCCTGAAAATCTTATGTTGAAACTGATTTGAATTTAACTTTCATTGATTGTAAAGAAATCAGTCTCTCTCTCTTACTCGTTCCTGGTTATCTAGTTTCAGCCAGTGCTAATCCTGTAATACCAATTGTCAACAGCCAGGTATGTGAAAACCGGCTTCAGCAACATCAAAGTTGTTCTCTTGCTAGGTTGTGCTTCCATCCAAATGCTAGCCCCTGTGATACATATACTTTGCTCCTTGTTGAGAGGATACTGATATGCTTGATTAATATGCAGAGCCTCCACAACTAAGGATGAGTTTTCCAATCTGAAGCACAGACAGCAGTGCCAAAGGAAAAGGTCACTAAGATGTCAAGAAAGTGCATGTTTGTGCATAATACATATTTCTGAGGTTACCTAGGCTGCCTACCTCTTGGCCAAGGCACGGACCCATGCCAGGTTGCTCCATGGAAGCAAAGCTGATTACAGAAGGGGGCTGGCCAATTTTTCCCATGAAGAGGGAGGAAGGTGCAGGCCATTAAATCAGACCAGAGGCCCAGGTCACTGGAAGTTTTTGTGAGAAAGCAGGTATGCAGGGAGCACAAGTGTGAACCTATTGTGTGATGGAGACAGTATGTAGCTGGCAAGCAGGATGACCCAGTCTAGTTATATGGGTGAGAAGGGGGAGGAAGCAGGAAATGCAGAAGGGTACTGGGGATAGATGCTGACCTTTTAATATCTTAAATTAATATACCTCTGGCCTAGCTAATTTAGATTCTGATCAGTGAGATTGGCAACTCTTCCTCTGTTGGAGCAGGAGAACTGGGAAGGGAGTGGGCAGAAGCATGAAACATCTTGTATGATATTATCATAGCTAAAATTGGTAGGAGTCCAGGTATTCATCTCCTATTCATTCAATAAATATTGTTGGAATGTCCTACTGTATGGCAGGGGTTCTTCTAAGACACCAGGAATTCAGTAGTGAAGAAAACAGAAAAGTCCTTGCCCTCTTGTAGCTTATAGTCCAGTAGGAAAGACAAACCATAGACAGAATAAATAAAAATACATATACCAGATTTTGATAAACACAAAGAAGAAAAATTAAGTGGGGTAAGTATGGTGTTTGTGTGTGCAGATTTTAGAAATGAGGGAGGCCAAGGAAATATTCCTGAAAAATTGGCAATTTTATAACGACCTGTGAAACCTGTACCACTTCAGTCATGTTAATGGTTAAAGGAGCATGATGGTTCCTGTCTTAGCGTTTGTGTCCTTTGCCATTTCTTGTGTAGGCAAGCTTCCTCACTGAATTGTTCATATGGAGAATGTTGACATGGCAAATGTTTTGTTACATATATATTACCATATACACAAAAAAACATGGATGGGAAGTAACTTACAGCAGGTTTCCATACGGTCTTTGAATTTTTTTTTTCCTTGTCCCTGCATGCATTTTGGTTGTCATTTTTCACCCTTTCATTCCTTTGTACCCTAGTTGACTTAATATAGTGACACCAGTAATTCTTTCAACACATTGTTGTAAGATAAATCTGTTAGTTTAGTGGTCACTGTATGATGAAGAGATACAAACCAGTGATCCTTTTAAATGTGTTAAATGTGTTTCTTAGCTCTATGGACTTGCTGTCATTAGCTAAGTTTCTTGTTTCTTTCCTTGCTTAGAAACTAGGTCACTGGACCTAAGATGTTTTCACAGATTGGGAATCATTGCTGATGATGAATTTTATTTTTCATTCATTCCTCTCTTAATGCTTAGATTTTGTTAATTTTTTAATTTTATGTTTATTTTTACTTGTTTGTTGAGAATACACAGAGCAGAACACCAGTTCAACAGTTGCTACACAATTCAGTGACGTTGATGGAATTCATCAAGTTGTGAAACCATTCTCACCCTCCTTTTCTGAGTTGCTCCTCCTCCATTAACATACATTTACTGCTCCCTAATCTTTTCTGTTTAATCTTTCCAGTTGCTGTTACCAGTTTGATCCCATATAGATGGATGTTAAAAGAGTGCAGTGCTTAAGGCATTTTTCACTAGTTAAGCTAAACTATTGTTGGTTTTAAGAAGACATCAGAGGATATTTTTTGTTTTGTTTTTGAACTTTCTAGTGTGCTGTAGGTGAAAGTTTACAAGGCAAACTAGTTTTCCAGTCATAAACAATTCATACACAAATTGTCCTGGGACATTGGTTTTAATCCCTGCAGTGTGTCGGTACTCACCCTATTTCCTCCTTGGGTTCTCTGTTTCCATTTGCCTGGTTTCCCTGTCTTTCACTTTCTTCTCATTTTTGTTTTTGGGCAAATGTTGCCCTTTTGATCTCATAGAGTTGATTATTCTAAGGAGCACATTCTTCATGGGTGTTATTTGTTTTGTAGGCCCATCTATTATTTGGCTGAGAGGTAGCCTCTGGGAGTGTCTTTAGTTTTAAGTTAGAGGGTTGGCTTAGGGCAATAGTCTCGGGGGTTCCTCCAGTCTCTCTTGGAACAGGAAGGTCTGGTCTTTTATTCTAATTTGCATTTTGTTCTATATTTTAATCCACTCTAATTGGGACCTGGTCAACATGGATGGTAGTGGTAGCTGGGCACCATCTAGTTCTTCTGGTCTCAGGTTAGAGGAGGCTATGATTTATGTAGGCTGTTAGTCCTTTGGACTCATTGCTTCCTTGAGTCTTCAGTTTTCTTCATTCTCTTTCGTTCCAGGCAGGAAGAGATCAGTAGTTGCTTCTTAGATGGTAACTTGAAAGCTTTTAAGACCCCACATGCTACTCACCAGACTAGATGTACAGCATTCTCTTTATGAACCATGTCTTGCAGGTTAACCTAGATGTCCCGAGACTATGGGCCTTAGCTTTCAAGTCCAGTAGTTCAGACCTGATGTCCAAGTAGTTTCTGTAACTGTGCTCCCTATGTGTTCTATGATATATATGAGTATGCGTTCAGAATTTATAAATATGTATGTAGATTCAGAGGATATTTTTGATTTAAGGTTTAAAGATTATTTTTGGTTTAAGGTTTAAGACAGTTTTGGGCATTTATCTGCCTAAGTGGATCTAGAAAGTATAGATTCCATGAAAATTTTAAATTATGTTCTTTGTTTTCCCCCTTTTGATTAGGATTCTCCTATATAATTGTTGATCAAAATGTTCATTAATGTTAGCCAGGCACTGTCCAGTTCTGGTCTCACAGCAAAGGAGGCAATTGTTCATGGAGACAATTAGCCACACATTCCATTTCCCCTCATTTTAACCCTAAGATTTTTTGACGTAAATTTACAATAAAGTGAATTTCTCTCTTTCAGATTGTGTCATTCCAGGGTGTGTTAGTATAAAACAGTGTATCTATTTAGTCCACTGAAAGGCTTTGAATAGTTCTGTAGAATGTTCTCTTGTGTAAATGTTTCCCATAGTTTTAGACAATGACTGGCATATTACTTAATAACTTAATTTTTGTTTCATCTCCACATGAAACTTCTGGAAATGTTCACCTTTTCCAAACATTGGTTTAATGGTGGAAATGAAAATCTTTTCAGAGCTATGCTATGCAAATTAAAAATTTATAATATATACTCAGTAAGTTTCCAGCAGCTAATATTAATGAAGTTTAAATATTGAAATTGCTGAAGAAAATAACATTAAAAGATACAGGAACAATGCAATACTTTCATTAAAGTTACCCTCGAGTATAACTGACTTCAAATATGAGATACAGAATAGGTTCTCTTTTAGTTAATACATGATTCACTATTTTTTTTCCATTATATAAAATTGGAGTTCCTAACTGTCTTTTGAAAGGTTTATAATATATATTGCAATTATCAAAGTTTGTTTTTATCTTTGGAAATCATTAAAATAGATGAGTGTGCTAGAAGTTAGAAAACGTGAACATGAACTCATACACAAGGAAATGAACGTTTTCTTTAATGAGAATAAAGGCAATCACAGAGAAAACCTAACTTAATATAAAGTTTATATTATAAATGAAAAGTGCTTCTAGATCATGTATGTTCTTTTATCATTGCCTATTTTTGATAGTTTAAAAAATATGGATGTGTGAAATTGGTATTTGATCATTAAACACAACTGTTGTGTATTACAGTTAGTTTAACTCTTCAGTGTTGTCCTTAAGTAGAAAATGCTTACATTTAACTGGTATTATGACATAATTAATATTATACAATCAATTTTTGAAAAGCTTATTTTTCAGTAGCTATGATACAGGACCCAGGAAATTGACAAGACTAGATAATTTACATGATTTATGTTGTCACATCAGTAAACACATGAAATCGTGTTTATAAATATTCAGATTCACATTTTTAGGAACTATTGTGTTGAACCAAAAAAATAACTTAATTCCATAAAGCCCAAACCCACTGCCGTTGAGTTGATTCCAACTCAATAGTGACCCTGCAGGACAGAATAGAACTGATATGTGGGGTTTCCAATGCTGTAAATCTTTACAGAAACAGACTGTCACATCTTTCTTCCGTGGACTGGCTGGTGGGTTCCAACTGCAGACGTTTCAGTTAGCAGCCACGTGCTTTAAACACTGTACCACCAGTGCTCTTCAATACTATTTACTACCTGGTAAATGTAATTTTTATTGTTTTAAAACTAGACTATTGTGTTTTGCAAATGATCAGTGTATCAGTCAAGATGGTTGTACTTTGGTAGCAAACAACCCCAACAATAAAGGTTTATTTCTTGCTCATCACACGTGGTAGGGTTCTCTGCTCCCTGTCATCCTCTCGGAGGGACTCCAACTGCTGGAGACGCCATTACCTGAAGGTTACACAGCTCAGAAAAGAGGAGATATAGAATCCCACACTGGTTCTTAGGAATGTGCTCCTGAAAGTGACCAACATGTCACTTTCAATTTTATTTTAATGGCCAAGACAACTTCAAGGCAATAGGGAAATACACTTCTCTTATGTGCATAGATCGGGGGGCAGGAGGAGTTGCAAAGAGTAGCGCCAGTGTCTGTCATGATCAGAAAATTTTTTAAAATAAAGGAGTATTCTCAAGTTAACTACATTATGAACTTTGGTATAGCACTTGGGCTGACATTCATAATAGGTAGTAAGAAAAACAAACAAAACAACACAATGCACTGCTATGGAGTCGAATACGACTCATAGTGATCCCTCCTTGGGTTTCTGAGGCAGTATCTCTATGGGAGTAGGTTGCCCTATCTTCCTTCCGAGGAGTGGCTGGTGGATTTGAACCATCAGCCTTCTGGTTAGCAGTCAAATAACTTAGGCACTACACCACCAGAGCTCCCATAGGTAGTGATAGTTAAAACAATTTAATATACCCCAGTCTTTTTAGCACAATCGCTTGATATTATCCCTGCTCCCACCAAAAAACAAACAATCAAACAAACAAAAACAAACCCAAAAAACCAGGGAAAGTTTATTTGTGAGTTTAAATACAATAATGTTTTGTGTGCCTCACACTTGAGTCCCAAGTATGTCTATTAAAAATAAATAAATAAAATCCTGTTGCCATCCAGTAGTTTAAGACTCATAGTAACTCTGCACAATGGAGTAGAATTGCCCCATAGAGTTTCCAAAGCTGTGAATCTTTATTTAAGCTGACTGCCACATCTTTCCTCCATATAGTGACGGATGGGTTTGAACTGCCACCTTTTTGGTTAGCAGCCAAGCTTAACCAGTGTACCACCAGGGCTCTCCGTCTCTAGTCTCAAAAAAAAAAAAAAAAAAAACTCACTGCCATCAAGTCAATTCCAACTCATAGTGACCCCCATTGGGTTTCCAAGGCTGTAAATCTTTATGGAAGCAGATTGCCCCATGTTTTGTGGAGTGGCTAGTGGTTTCGAACCACTGACCCTTTGGCTAACAATTCCTTAAACACTTAAAATTCCTTAAACACTATAGTACCACAGCTTCCTTATCTCTGGTTCCTTAAATCAGGTTGCTTATAGGTAGGATTAAGCTTTTCCATCTTTGAGAGCTGTTTACTGGGTTTGTGGGCAACCATTGTAGCTACTGTTAGTTTGTACTTACTTCATTTGATTTCTTCCTTTGTCTTCAAAGCATTGTGTTCCTTTGGTTTTTAACTTGTGTCATTGCTAGGATATTTCAACTTGTGATTTACCATACCTCTACAGATAATCAAGGTTGCTATTATAACATAGTTCTGATTATCTGTTGTTGTTGTGTGCCGTCGAGTCAGACCCGACTCATAGCGACCCCTCCTTGGGTTTCTGAGATTTCGTTGGGCAATCTACTTCCGTAGTGATACTGCCTCGGAAACCCAAGGAGGGGTCGCTATGAGTCGGGTCTGACTCAACGGCACACAACAACAACAACAACAACAACAACAACAGATAATCAGAACTATGTTATAATAGCAACCTTTATTGCTGAAGGGCTGTAATTTGGTAACTATTATAATTTAATGTTAAATGCAGCTTTTTAATAAGAAACAGAAATCTATTTGATTTCTATGCATATTAATTTGAATTAAGTCCCTGTGTGGCACAAGTGGTTAGTGATTGGCTGCTAACCTAGAGATTGGAGGTTCAAACCTGCATAGTGGTTCTGTGGAAGAAAGGCCTGACAAAGTGCTTCTGTAAAGAGCACAGCCAAAAAGCCCTGGGGAGCAAGCAGTGCTTTCTAATTCTGTAACATGGAGGTGCATGAATTGGAGACCAACTCCATGGCAGTATTTTTTTTTTTTTTAATTCAAAGAGGAAGTTATGCATGCATTTAATAAGGCTTGGTTGATGATGAATTTATTTTTAGGCCTCATGATATTTTTGGAGTTACTAAATAAGAATTGTGGTTACTACTGTGATGACACTTTATGAATAACGAAGATTCAACAGAGTCTGAATTCTGTCCTTGTGCATCTGGTGTATCCATTATTTACTTTGTACAGAACATAAACAACATCCTTGGCCGTCATGCAAAATGAGAATGTAGATTTTGGAAATATTTGTGGCTTTTATAGCATTTGAGTTTTGTAGATGTGTTAGAGGCCTAAGGGTTGATGATAAGTGGACTGAAGGCTGAGAATTGTTTTCTGAACTTGCTTGAAGATTTGGATACATCTGAGAAGGTGCTGTGCTGGGTCAACGAAGAGCAAGCTAGAGGACATGGCTATAAAGTGAGTTTTCTTATTTGTAAGAAAACAGGGTAAAATAAACCAGAAAATATTAAAGGAAAAGTTGAGGTAAGGGGAGAGCTAGTATTTGACCATTTTGCATGTTCCCTGTGCTTTAGATGTGTTGTTTCATTTAGCCATCACACAAAGTAAATGAGGCACAGGTATTACTTCCAGTTGACAGATGAGGAAACTTGATTGAGAGAGAATCACACAGAGTGAAGGGGCAGTGTTGTGTAGTGTGGTTAACAGTATGGGCATCGGCCTCAAACACACCAACGTTCGAATCCCTTCAAGCTGTGGACTTCGGGACAAGGTGCTTTATTTAAGGTCAGTTTCCACATCTGGAAGGAGGTAATGATAATAGTTACGTTATAGGATTACTGTGAGGACTAAATGAAATAGTGCATGTTGAGTATTTCACCTGTTATTGTTGTTATGTGCCATAGAGTCGAATCCAACTCATAGCGACCCATCCTTTGGTTTCCAAGGCAGTATCACTACGGAAGTAGATTGCCGCATCTTCTTTCCAAGGAGTGGCTGGTGGGTTTGAAACACCAGCCTTCTGGTTAGCAGTCAAGTGCCTTAGGCACTACGCTATCAGAGATCCCAGTATTTCACCTAGTGTCTGGGAAATTTTGTATACTCAATGTTAATGCTCACTGACATGATTTTTGTGTTACTTTTTATGGTTCCCAAGGTCTCATATCTTGTAAGTTGTTTTAAACTCTGGTCTGTCTGCTTATTAAAGTGGATCTTCATTTTATTACATAACCGGTAAAGGTCAGCTATGTTAGAGGAAGTGAGAAATAGTGATGAAAATGAGATTCAAAAATATTAATAAAAGCTGTCATCCGTTGATTGGCTACCACAGGTTAAATGCTACTTACATCTCATTTTGTCATACTAAAATAGCTTGGCCAACATCCTGTAGTCAGGAAGGTAGAGCTGGGACTTGATCCTAGGTCTGCCTGATTTCACAGTCTGTGATCTCTTTATTAGCCCTTACTGCCTCCTCATAAATAAACTAATCAGATGACTCCCTGAAAGGGAATGAGCTTTTGGAATGTTGCAGTTGGTTACATATATAGTACTTCCGAATAGAGACTACTATGCAACTTTTTTTTGGGAGCTCTGGTGGCGTAGTGCCTAAGGCATTTGACTGCTAATCAGAAGGCTGGCAGTTCAAACCCACCAGCCATTCCTCAGAAGGAAGGTTGGGCAATCTACTTTTATAGAGAATACTGCCTTGGAAACCCAAGGAGGAGTCACTATGAGTTGAATCGACTCCATGGCAGTGAGTTTGGTTTTTTGGTTTTGGTATGCAAAGTTTTTTAGGGACATATGATAATATGGGTTCTATTCTTAAGGAAATCTAATCATAAGCCTAACAAAAATATAAAATTACATCTAGGGAGACAAACTTGTCTGTGGGTTTTTCCTACCATGGTGACATGTTGATGTGAGTTTTGAGGCTGAGCCCCTGGTGTTTCAAACCAAGCAGGATGCACATGGGTCACAGGTATCAACCCAGCTTACAGACTGAGACAGACTTGGAAGAAGAAAGAGGCCATCCACTTCTCAAAGAATTGGCCAGGGAAAACCTTATGAATAGCAAAGAAACACTGTTTGATACATTACCGTGCAACTTTATGAATAGTCCGGTTAGGTTAGAAACCTCTCAAAATAGGACTGGGAAAGAGTTGCATCATCAGAGTAAACCCAGCCTTACTCCTATGGATA
>NW_006921906.1:2426783-2439688 GCF_000298275.1 Orycteropus afer afer
AAGGGACCATTCCCTGGAGAAGGATGTCATGCTTGGTAGGGTGGAGGGTCGACGAAAGAGGGGGAGGCCTTCAACGAGATGGATTGACACGGTGGCTGCATTGATGGGCTCAAGTATAGCAGGGTTCATGGAGCTGGCATGCGATTGAGCAGTGTTTCCTTCTGCTGTGTATGGGGTCACTATGAGTTGGAAGCAACTCGACGGCACCTAACAACAACAATGACAACAACAACATCTCAGTTATAATAAATGATTACAAGATCATTTTCTCCAGTAAAGGGAACTCAAAGGAAAGCAAATGGAATGCTGGAATGGGTCTGGAATTAAGAATTAGTCAAGCAAAATGTAATGAAGAAGTTGTTCTGTTTTCCCTTGCTCCCAACAATTAGAGGAAAGAGCTACATAGAATACACCGTCTACAGGTGAGTAAATGGGGTTCAACAGATGGATCATTGATGCTTAATGGTGTAATCTTGGGTAGTGGCCAAGATCTTTTAGCAGTGTGTGGTAGAAAATAAGGAGCTCTGGTGGCGTAGTGCCTAAGGCATTTGACTGCTAACCAGAAGGCTGGAGGTTCAAACCCGCCAGCCCCTCCTTGGAAGGAAGGTTGGGCAATCTACTTCTGTAGTGCTAATGCCTCTAAAAACCCAAGGAGGGGTCGCTATGAGTCGAGTCAGACTCCATGATAGTGAGTTTGGTCTTTTTGTTTTGGTAGAAAATAAATGTAATGAAAAAGATAATTAAAGAAAAAGTTTCCAACTTTAAGGAGGGCCAGCTATAAATGCTGCCAGTTTTACTTGAGGATGATCTGAGAAAAAAATCGAGAGAATGGTATACTAATCATCACAAATCGTTTCAGTAGTCTTAAACCAAGGGCGTTGCTTGAGGGTGCCAGTTACTTACACCTGTGCTTCCAGAAACATGGCAATTGAATGAGTGTGGTCCAGTGTCTGCATTCCCTCTGAGAACGCTCTCCTTACTGGCATTTGGGCCAAGTCTCCTTGTGGACCTTCTTAGCAGCCTTAAAGCCTGAGCCTCTTCACTTGGGAATTGCAAAGCCCTGTGTTCTCTCATTTCCTGTTTTCAGTCTTGGAAGGTTTATGTTGCTAGTTCCTATTGAATCATCTCAGATTCATGGTGACCCCATGTACAATAGAACAAAATGTTGCTAGGTTCTGCACCATTGGTATTATTGAGTCCACTGTGTAGCTATTGTGTAGTGCCTTCCAACTTAGGGGGCTCATCTTCCAGCATTTAGCAGACAGTATTCTGTGGTGATGCATAAGGTGGTACTCACTGGTTGATTTTCAGAAGCAGCTCTTTAGGCTGTTCTTCCCAGTCTATTGTAGCCTGTAAACTCTGCTGAAACCTGTGTACCATGGGTGACCCTGGTGGTATTTGAAATACTGGTGACAAATGGATATGTAGGTGGGGAGGTTTATAGTATTCTTCCAGTGGGATTCTTCTTATCTGCATCATTATTTTTTCCCTTTATGTTTATGGAAAGGTGATATGTTAGGTTTGTGTTATATAATAATCCCAGTTGAGCTTGAAATTATAATCTTATATAATTTTATTTTTCTCTTGAAATCTGGGATTCTTTTTGTTTTTGTTTGTGTAAGCATATTTTCTTTTTTTAAATTTTAAGTCATATATTCTTAGATATAAGGCCAGGTGTGAGCATATTTTTTATTTCCTGTGTGCAGTGAGAGGAGCTCTGGTGATGCAGTGGTTAAGGCATTTGGCGGCTAACCAGAAGTTAGTGGTTTGAACCCACCAGCTTCTCTGCAGGAGAAAGATGAGGCAGTCTGCTTCCATAAAGATTTACAGCCTTGTAAACCCTATGGGACAGTTCTACTCTGTCCTGTAGGGATGTTATGAATCAGAATCAACTCAATGGCTGTGGGTTTAGTTTGGTTTTTTGGTTTGTGTGCAGTGACAGATTCTGAGATTCTTTGATTAGCCAACATGTAATATGATTTTGTTTATGATTAGGAACTGCATCTTTTAAATTATTTATATATTCTTTTGCATACACCTTTTTCCACCTCACAGAAAGCAATTTTGCTTTTGTTCTCTGTTCTTTCTAAGCTGCACCAACACCTGAGGATAATGAGTAGGGGCTGACTACACCAAGAGACATCACCTTGATGATGATTATGCCTCAGAGACGTGATAAAAGCTATCATGGCCCTGTAAGGAGGCTGATAAGAACCCTGAGCTTTAAGGCTTGGAAGGAGCCTCTTGGTTGGTGACTATAAATGGGAGAGACCAACAATGGGAATGACATCTTTGGGACATGGAAGCTCTATGCTTTGTCCTCTCCCTTACCTCACCCTATGCATCTCTTATACCCTCTTTTTACTAATCAACATGGTTATGTTCCAAAGACTAGATTGTTATATGAATATAGATTTTATGCAAAAATGAAGGATGAACACATCAGATCACAAAATGAAGGATAACTGTATCATTATGTAACTACCAAACCACTGAGAATCATGGCTCAGCCCAAGTTGACCCATAACTTTAATCATAGTCAGCATTATTCTCATCTCAGACCTTGGTGTTCATGACTGCCCAAACATACATTGTTAATGTGAAAAATAGTTGGGTAGTGATTTTTTTTTTTTTTTTTAACTATTATTGTAAATGCAAAATGTCAGATAACAAGATAGTTGATAAGTGAGGAGATTGTATCCCTTTTGGTTATAATAAACACATAGTGAGAAGTGTGGTATACTCTCTGTGAGGTTCTGAGAGTCGTTCCAGTGAATTATTAAACTCACAGGGGAGCAGTAAGCGCCAGAAGGAGCTGGCATTTGCCTGTTTGATGGTCTGAAGGAAGGGGGTCCTTCTCATCTGTGAACTTTGACCCAGCTCCAGGTGGCTAAGATCCGGGAAATGCTACATGGGCAGTTAGTCTGACACATGGTGCCTGGCTAACTTGTGATCTCACATCCAGCTCTGGGTGGCTAGCTTCAAAGGGAGTGTGCCTCTTGGGAAGCTTGTGGCAAGGATGGAGAAGTGGGAAGGTGAGGAATAGATCTATTTCTACACTTTGGGAATTGGATTCACATTGATCCTTACCATGTAGTTAGCAATGAAGGTGGGATTCACCCGTTTTGGTACTTAGTGCAGCTGCCCAATACAAAAAAAAAAGTGGAATACTTTTTTTTTTTCTTTTTAAAATTTCTTTGAATCTTTAAATAATTACCAATAAAATTGTGGCTAAAAGCTTACTACTTTTAGATCCTCAAGTTACTGGCAGGTAGAGTATAATGATATGGAATAAAAAGAAACCAAAAACCAAACTCACTGCCATCGAGTCGATTCTGGCTCATAGCAACCCCAGTGGGTTTCTGAGGCAGTAAATCTTTACGGAAGTAGATCGCCCAGTTTTCCTTCTGCAGATTGGCTGGTGGGTTTGAAACGTCAGACTTCTGGTTAGCAGTCAAAATGCCTTAGGCACTATGCCACCAAAGCTCCATATGGAATAGTAGCCAGCAAACTCAGCCCTCTACCTGTTTCTGGAAATAAAGTTTTATGGGAACACAACCACACCTGTTCTTGTAGGTATTGTCTTCTTTAGGGCACAGATAATATGGTCCACAACACCTTTAATGTTTATTCTCTGGCCTTTTGTAGAAAACATCTGCCAACTCATGCTATAAAATAGCAATTCTCAAACATTTTGATTTTCAGACCTTTTTTGTACTCAAAAAATTATTGAAGACTCCAAAGAATTTTGTTGGTATGGGTTCTGTTGATTGATATTTACTTTATGGGAAATTAAAATCAAGAAAATAAAAGAGTATTTTTAATTTTAAAATATAAATTTTAAGCTCATTGCATTTTATCATAAATAACATTTTTATGAAAAGTATTTTTTTCCCCTAAAACAAAAATCTTAGTGAGAATTCACTGACTTGCAAATCTCATTAATTTTGGCTTAATAGAAGATACAAACCAAACCAAAATCAAACTCAATATCATCAAGTCGATCTGACTCATAGCGAACCCCATCGGGTTTCTAAGTCTATAAATATTAACAGAAGTATATTTCCCCATCTACCTTCTGTTAAGCGGTTGGTGAATTTTAATCACTCACCTGGTTAGCAGCCAAATGCCTTATCTGCTACGCCACTAGAGTGCCTTACTAGAAAATACAAATAGTCCCAATTTTGATGAGGAGCCATTCTGATGACTACATCAGAAGTTGATTCTGACATAAATTTTAAGTTGATTATGACCCAAGTCAAATACCCCCCTTTTTTTTTTTTAGTTTTCATTATTACTGCCTTTTATTATCAGTATCTTTATAAATCTGATGTTTTATTTGTCTTTGGGGGTTGGCATTACAACTATAACAGCAAATTACACACTGCAAAATTGAATGTAGTACATACTACTAAAGGTAGATATTACCCTTTGTCCCCCCAGGGGGAAAAAAAAAACAAAACCTGCAGTGCACTACAGTGGAGTCGGATCCGACTCATAGCGACCTCTCCTTGGGTTTCTGAGGTGGTTATCACTGAGGAAGTGGATTGCCCAACCTTCCTTCCGAGGAGTGGCTGGTGAGTTTGAACTACCAGCCTTCTGGTTAACAGTCAAATGTCTTAGGCACTACGCCACCACCCTAAAAAAAAGAGGTGGTTGTAAATGCGGTTTTTTAGTAACTCAAATATGCCCAAGTTGGGAACTACCTGTAAGCAGGTTCTTATATCCGTGTCTGCTTTCAGTTTAGTGCTACATGTTGTTGTTTTTTTTTCTTTGTGAAAAGATATGAAGAAAATTTGCGCTTACATAGATCTGTAGTTGAAAAAGGGAGGGAGAAGTGTTTCAATAGCTTTTCCAGTTCATGTGAATATTCTTTGATACTACACCAAAACTTGATAGGTATTAGTTTCTTAAAGGTGAATGGCAATGTGGAATATGAAACATATCAATGAAACAACAGACCAAATCTGTTGGTCTAGAGTGCATGTTTATAATGAATCTTTCATTCACATGTGATTTTCTTATATCATGCATTGATAATTTCAAAAACATTGGTTCACTGAATAATGCAGATCTTCCAAATGTTGACTCATTTAGTGGGAAAAAAAAAAAAATCACATTAGTTAATATCACCACTGATCTCCTCAACACAAGCTTTTGAGTGTTAGAGAGCTGAAAGACCCACACAAAATGAGGCCGCAGTTCTGATAGGCATGCATGTCAGCTAACATTGTACCATGCATGCTAAGGCAGGACAGTCTTGAGTGTACACAATACATTATAATTTCTATCTAAAAGCTCATGTTCCATCATTAGTATCACATACTATCAATTGTTTTCTTGAAGTCATAGACTCCCTTCATTCATTTTTAAGAAAATGTCTACCAACTACCCAAACCCAGGTAACTATAGTTTGTGTTTTAGTTGTTCTTTCAAGTAAGAATGGTGTCCTTGGCTAAAAGTAATCAATTTAGTTCACTGCTCAAATGTGCTTTTGCTTGAGACAGCCATTATCATATTTAATGTAAATAACCCACGAATTATGTTTTTTTTGCCAACAATATCATACCCTCAAAGTATTTTGGTAAGCATTCTGTACTTTTTTTTTTTTTTATGGCAACGTGAAAAAATGAACAATGTGTGCTTACGAAAATACACTGGGGGGTACGTTTGGCAAAAAACCTGTGCTGTGCCTTATTTGTGTAAATATATGGTACTGCCATTTGCAACAGCAACACCTATGTGCTTTACATTTCATCACACAGGACATTAGGAGACAGGTACTCAAGAGTTGACTAATAATTCATCTTTATTCCTTCGTTACGGAGGTTTTTAAGTGAACCTTTTTTTTTTTTTTTTTTTAAACAAGAGTGGTTGGCAGTGAAGAATACTCATAGTTTACTTTGGTGTCACTGTCTTTCTTGATGTGTACTTTTTTGTGGTTTTTCCCACCATACCTTATGCACCATGAGTGCAAATGTCAATACAGTTAAAAGGCAAATAACTTCCTGGTTTATTAATTTGGCCTTGTTGACCCCTCTGAAAGGGTGTTGATGACCAGCAGTGGTCCTCAGACCACACTTTGAGAATTGCTGGTATAAAAGGTGTGAATATTATTTTATATATGCAGACTTAAACTACTTAGCTATATATAAGTTGCCTCCTTTATTTTCTTACAATTATAATTTATGAAAGTTTTTGTGTTAACATTCATTTTCCTAAATGAATCTTTAGGATTGAGCTTTCCTTTCTTTTTTCCAGTCTGTGAAATCAGATTTGTAAATGAAAATGTATATTCTTGTTATTGTACTGCTATATTAATTTTGAAAATGTAACTTTAGAGTACTTGTAACAGGTGAAATAATCTCCACTTGCCTTACTGGATATAGTTAAAGTCTCCTGAAGTAATAGACTATTAATATAATTATTAGTTTATTTATAATGATGCTTAATTAAAAATTTTCATATTCTCGAACATTTCCGCCAACTAGAAAGGAAAATGTTTGGAGATTATATCCACTACTGGATTTTTTGTTTATCTGCGTGAATTGTTTTGAATATGTTTGTGTGCATATTAATAAAATAGATGACGCAATCTACTTCCGTAGTGATACTGCCTCGGAAACCCAAGGAGGGGTCGCTATGAGTTGGACCCAACTCAACGGCACACAACAACAACAACATTTCACTGTATGGAGTAGAGTCAATTTTTGCTTTTGTGCATACTCAAAATAACTTCCTGCAACAAGCACTTGCACTTCTGTGGTTCACCACTAGATGTCATGAGAGCCACAGGAGCATTAAGGGTTACTCAGCGTGGGTAGAATTGAACATTGTAAGCTCATAGACTTTCACATGTTTCACTGTTTCCACATGATCAATGCCAGAAGAACCTGATACAGTGTGATATATAGAAGCAAGGTACAACTGGAATAATGAAATTTCAAAAATAAGCCTTTTTAAAGAAGGGTTGTAATAGTTCTACTGGGTATTGTAAATGATTCAGGTGCACTTGATACTGCTATTATATTCCTGGCGTTTGGGTCTCTCCTTTTTATGGAAAGATGGATTGAACTTCAACTTAAGAATATTTGGTAATCCCTCTCAGGACATACTGTAACAGCTGGTATTTTTGTGTTGTAGTAAATCGATTCCATACAACAGTCAGTAATAATTATGGCTGGATTCTGACAAATTCCAAAGCATTTTCAATAAAATTTTAGCCAAAGAAAATAACATCATTACTGCAAAAATTCAAGTCAATTTAAACGTTAAGGCTTGCAACTCTGCTTCGTTCCAGAAAATATTAAGCATTTTACTGGTAAGGATTTTTTTAAGACATTTATTTATTTATTAATATCCTTGTAGAGGTTCTGAGAAGATAATGACTTTGTAGTATATCCTTGTTAAATAACATGACTTTGAAAAAATTTAATATTGAATATCATTATGAATAAAATGTGAGAAATGCTAAGACCTTTCATCCATGGCATAGATGTACAGCAGCAGCATCGGATCAAAAGATGCTTTGATGTGGAATGCAAGGCCTTCTTGAGTATTAATGAAATCTGAGTGTATTCAATTGTATCTGAGTGTACCCAATTTTTTTTGGTATGAGCATATTTTAGGGTATAATGCGGCTTATAAAAGTTAGATACTGTAAGTTCTTTAGGCCATGAAGAAAGTGGTAGTTTATATGGTGAAGGTATTTGTAGAGTATATATGTATTACTATAGTTAGGCAATTTGTACTGTATGAATTGTGACTTTCCTCATGAAAAAAAGAGCTTAAATTACATACATTACATGTACATACACAATAGATCCATACCAATGTACGTCCATATGTAGTGCTTTAATGGTAGAAGTACATTTGCTTTTGTGTGTGTGTGTATGTATGTGCACTTTACAAAGTTTAATCATTTTTGTTTTTACCCCTCAGCAGCAAAACAAAGTCTACTAATTACATGAGTTCTTCTTTAAATTATGTATGGTCTATTTTTTACTTTTTTTGTGTTTGTATTATTTCACTTCTAGCCTTGCTTTATATAAGAAACATTTTTATGCAATTGATTCTTAACTCTTGATTAGTTAGAATAATCTATGAAAGTAAAGCAAAGTTGCCTTTTAGAGTTAGTGGGGAAAGCAATGTCAGAGATGGATTTATTAATGAAATCTTGCTTTGTCATTTTTGTCTCTCATTTGTTATTTTTAGTTTAGTGATTTATATTTTTATTTGGTGTTTCAATGATCTTTTTGTAATTATCACTCCTCTCTGTATGGATTTGAATGCATCTGTTAATTATATCAGCCTTTGATAAAAAAACCAAAATTCATATTGTTATACTCCAAGATAGTCTGTTCAATGGCATTTTTTTTTAAATACTAACTTTCAGAATTCATATTGTTATACTCCAAGATAGTCTGTTCAATGGCATTTTTTTTTTTAAATGCTAACTTTCACTTTGATCATTAAAAAGTAATTTAGAAGTCTTCAGTGAGATTTTAGTTTGGAGTTTTTCAACTCAAAGTTAGAAAGCCCATTTTTCTTTATTCTATAATATAAATCAGCCACTGAAAGACTTGAAGAGTTGAAGTGAGCCAGGTTTTCAAGTGTTTATTATGGTATCTGTTTTTTTGTTGTTAATATATGTCAAAATATGTTTCTAAATGACTGAATTTGCTTTTGAGATAATTGGGGAAAATACGTTACAAAATGAAATTAACATACTGTGTGGTTCTTCTGATATTCTTAAAAAAATGTAAGTGGAGTGTATTTTCCGTTATTAGGCTGCAGTGATCCAAATTTAAACCACATGGCCTCCCTCTAGGTGTCAGGCCAATGTACGTTTTAATTTTGCTCCTTCCTTTTATGTTTTTATTTGATAGTCTCATTACCTGAATTAAAAAAATACCTGTCCTAATAGCCAGCATTTATTATTTGCTCGCAGTACACCAGAAACTATGTTGTATGCCTTAATGCCTTTAATTATCAACAGTTTTAAATTACTGTTATCTTCATTTGCATGTAAGGCAACCAAGGCTTAATAAGATTAAGGAGTAAGATTGCCCAGGATCTCAGAGTGCAGGATTACTGATGAAACTGAACTCGAGAGTGAATGCTGTTAGCCACTGTACTGCACTGCCTTCATGGCTTATTTTGAGACAAGCATTAATGAAAATTGTTGTTGAGAAAAACAACCAAAACAGTTGATAGTTTCCTCAAAATATATCAAAGCTTATTTTTAATCAATGGAATTTACTTTTGTGTATTAGCTTGGATTGTTAGTTTGGTTTAGGTTGCTGACACTTCTGTAATAATAATATTATCTTTCATCATATGTACAGTAAATATTTTTTAAGGTAATTAATATGTAGTCTTTAGTTAGACAACTTTGCAGTCGTTATATTAAGATAAGTGATTGAAAATTTTCAATTAGTTGTAAGTTGCTGACAATTTACAAAGTCTTCATTCTGCACTTAGAAATACAGTGTAAAATTATGATAACAGAAGGAAAGAATTTTAGAATAGCATTGGTTTACAAAAATGCCTTAAAAGTTATCCTTCTATACAGTAAATGGTCCCTGAACCAAATCTGTAAAAATCTTTTAAGAGAGAGTCTTGATATATGCATAAAGAACTTTCATGCTATTAATTAGAAATCTCGCATTAAAACCAGAAACTCTCCACACTTAGTGTTGGTATGTAGTCTGTAGAAAAAATTAGGAAGTGTTGTGATCTCTTTGGTAGTGTGTTAAAATAACAGTTTTGAATTAGTTAAGAGTGTTGTAATTTATCAATAGCTTATGTTTGAAAAACAAATTGGGTTCTTTTTCTTTTTAGAAAAGGCTTATACGCTACCTAAATCTTGGTAGACAACGTGGCTGCAAGCAGCGTAACTGCTTCTCACTGCCGCGTTCTGGCCGGAGAGCATCTGCAGTGTGGTGCGACAGCCCGCAGCCTGAATCATGCCAGCTTTATCAACAGGATCTGGTAGTGACACAGGTAGGTGAGCCCAAGAGGAGCATTTTCCCTTCCTTACTTTAATCTTTTTGTTCATAGTGAAACAGAGCATTGCTTTAATAAGTAAGTCAAAATAAGTCACGCTGGTTTTCAATAGCCACTATGAGGAGCATAAAATCCACTTAGAAATGTCATTCCTAAATACAAATTGAAGGGCATGGACTGACTGCTTTTCTCTCCAAGTAGTGATGACCTGTGGCAGTACTCTCCTGCTGTCTTGCCCTTTGAATTAATGCCATGCATTTAAATTAAAAAACAATTATGAAATATTTTAAACATACAGAAAATGATGGAAAATACCAAGATACCCATATTACCCTTCACTCAGATTTAACAACAGATGTGAACATTTTGCCATAGTTTCTTGAGTCACTTTTCTCTCCTTAAGAAATAAAATACTATTCTTCCTCCGTTCTTCCATTTTCCTTTTCCCTGTCACCAGAGGTAAAATCTGTCCTGAAATTGCCATACGTTACTAAGAGACTCAATTAAAACAAATACATAGGCAGATATATTTCATTGCATTATCAGTTGTAAGACATACTGATACATAGAAAAAAGATTTCTAAGAGAGAGGGTGAAGAAAAGCTCTGCTTGTATGAAAGATGCACCATTTCTACCTTCTAATCTGATTTCAGGGGTTGAGGGTAGGGAGAGAGGTGGTCGCTGTCCCTCGAGGTTCTGCTCTGGAGTGTTCCAGAATCAGCCAGCATCTTTTTAAAGTACAGATTCCTGGACCCTTCCCAGAGCTATCAAAGCAGAATCTGAGCGTGGATAGGGGGCTGTGCCATACAGCACATGGTGTTTTTTTAACACCACTGCAAAGAGGTGGTGGCCCAGAGAGTGCCTAAAGAGAATGTTTTCAGGGTCACACTGACCATACTGAATTTGGTTTGGTTAGCGTTCTTCTCCACCAGCTGCGCTAGCCCTCTCAGACTCGATAATTACTGGCCCTGTAATTTTTAAAAAGCTGAATCACAAAGTTGATTTTGTGTTGTGCTCTGTTACATTGACATTTTTACTCACACTGTTTGCAAAGATAATTTCTTGCTATTTCAGGCACATGATACTTACATCTACCCATCCAGACTGATCCCCCCCCCCGACACACACACACAGTGATGATACTGCAAGTTAGTTTTTGTCAGGAAAAGGTTTTGATTGTCCGATTGTATGATTTTTCTTTGCGTGTGTGTAGGATACTAACTTGGAAGCTAGACTTTGTGGACATTTTTTTCTTTTTAGTTTTTATATAGTCCCACATTGTGTTCTACTATATAAAATGAATAATTAAATTTTCCACAGGGGTTTGGGAAATTATAGATAGACATTTATTTGAATCATAAATTTATTACAGTAGTGTAATGAGTAAGTTTTACAGTTTACTGTTCACCAAAAATGCCTTAGCTTAATTGAGTATAAAATACTGCTCTTTACATATAACTCAGAGAATGGTTAAAAGGAAGTATTTATAGCTTATTCAGCAGTTCAGGTATCAGTCAGGAAAAATAGTGTAGGCGATACGCAACAAAAACAGCAACACAACGCACTGCCGTTGAGTTGGATCCAACTCATAGCGACCCTTCCTTGGGTTTCCAAGGCAGTATCACTACAGAAGTACAATGCCCAAGTATAGGCTATATAGAACTCGAAAGGGGCTTTTCTGTACAAAAGGAGATCTAGTGGTGCACTGCTAAGGCATTTGACTGCTAACCAGAAGGTTGGTGGTTCAAACCTACCAGCCACTCCATGAAAGGAAGATGGGGCAATCTACTTCTGTAAAGATTTACTGCCTCAGAAACCCGATGGGGGTCGCTATGAGTCAGAATCAGTTCTGTGGCAAGAGGTTTGGTTTGGTTTGGTTTTCCACACATAGGGCCTCACTTGGATTTAAACCTAAAGTGCATTATTTTGAGAATTTTTTTTTTAGCCTGTGTATGTCTCCACAAGGTTTGAGTCAGACATAGAAGACATGCCTATTACAAGAGTTACTGCATTTAGGGAAGTCCTCTAGTGTAGTGAATCCACAGGTCCCTGGGTGGCACAAAGACACTCTGGTGGTATAGTGGTTAAGGCATTTGGCTGCTAACCAAAAGGTTGGTAGTTCAAACCTATCACCTGCTCCACTGAAGAAAGATAAGGCCATCTTCTTCCGTAAAGATTTACAGGCTTGGAAACCCAACAGGGGTTACTGTGAGTTGTAATCAACTTGATGGCAGTTAGTTTTGTTATTTTTGGCTTTGGGTGGCACAAATGGTTTGCCCTTGACTCCTTGAACTAAAGGTTGCAGTTTGAACCTACCCAGCTGCACACAGAAAGACTTGGTGATCTGCTTCCATAAAGATTACAGCCAGGAAATCTCCATGGGGCAGTTCTACTCTGTAACACAAGAAGTTGCCATGGGTTGGAACTGACATTATGGTGTAACTTTGGTGTTGGTTTTTTATAGTTCCCCCTAGTACAGATGCAGGTAACCAACCAGGGTCATTGGTACCATAAGCAGTGTTGATCAGCAATAGTGTTGCTTTTCTAGTTTTCAGGTCTCCATGGTAACAGAGCTAGAGAGTCTATCAAAAGTCATATTCCCACGTGACAGGAGAGAGGCACCTATCAGTGACCCAAATGTACACACTACTTGTGTGGGGAAAATACTTTCAAAATGAAACTTTTACCTCTTCTCCATTTTTCCTTTTCTACATACTTCATATACTTCACTAGGGGGAAAAAAAGATTGAATACACGGTAATATATAAAAACATTTTCTTTTTTTTATTGTGATTTGGGTGAAGGTTTACAGAGCAAATTTACTTTCCATACAGCGGTTCACATATACTTTGTCTCATGACATTGACCAGTTTACCACAATGCAACAGCTCCCCTCC
>NW_006921906.1:2469802-2490893 GCF_000298275.1 Orycteropus afer afer
TCTGCATCCTTTCTTTCAAGGCTCAGGGGTCCAAGATTATCTTCTGTGTCTGCGTTAATTGGTTTCCCTTTTCTTTGTTGAAGAGGGTCTGTGCAATCCTTCTGCCTAGTCCGCCATCTTGCCCCGCCCCTTACACATGTTTTGGGTTCTGTTTTTGTGCTGTCTGCTATGATTTGTTTATCTTATTTGAATAAAAAAAAAATAAAAGATTTCATTTCATTTAGAGTAGTTTTAGATTTACAGAGAAATTGCAAAGGTAATACACAGAATTTACATATTAACTGCCCCCCCCCCAATTTCTCTATTATTAACATCTTGCATGGCACATTTGTTACAATTAATGAATGGATACTGATACATTATTATGAACTGAGTCCACAGTTTATTCAGATTTTGTTCATTTTTTCATAATAATGTTTTTCTGTTCCAAGATCCCATCCAGGATGCCACATTACATTCAGCTGTCAGGTCTCTTTGAACTGCTCTTAGCTATGCCAGTTTCTCAGACTTTTCTCATTTTTGATGACCTTGGCAGTTATGGAAGAATATTGGTCAGATTTTAGGATTTGACTGACGTTTTTCTCATAATTAGGTTGGGGTTATGGATTTTTGGGAGGAAGACCAGAAAGGTAACATCACATCATATCATGGACACATATTATCAACCTAATTGCTGATGTTGACCTTGATCATGTGGCTGAAGTAGTGTTTGTCCATTTTCCCTACTTTAAAATTACTATTCCTCCTCTCTCCCCTGTGTGTACTATACTCTTGTGAAGTATATCTCTGGACATAGCCCACACTTAAAAGAAGTACACTGTTATCTTCCCTTCTTCTGTGATGGAATATCTACATAGAGTGTTTGAAATTCTTCTGCATGAAAGATTTGTCTCTTTCTCTCATTTATTCATTCAATCAGTCATCTATTCAGATCATTATAAACTCATGGATACTTATTTTAGACTTTGGGTTATAATCCAATACTAATTCGTTTATTTTGTGGCTCATGTTGTTCCAGCTTTGGCCATTGGTTTACTCTTGTGCTCTTTTGACATGCCCATATCAATGTGGTCTTGTTTGCTTGCTTTCAGCACTTTATTATTTTCTGGTTCCAAGCTTGCATGAATAATAGCAGACATAAGGCTAATTTCCAAAATAGGAAGATAACTCATATCCCCAATTTTCACTCCATCATTCTGACACCAGCAAACCATGACACCCTCTCTGTCTCTGACCCTAACCACCCAGAGTGGGGTCTCCACAAATTAGGACTCTGTCCTTCAAGCCCTTGCCAAACAGGGAAATGCCAGCTTGTGCTGGCTGTTACTGCCCCTAGTGGGTTCCTCTAGTGGAGGAATTGGTTAGATGTTAGGATGTTAGCTAGAATGGGTTACAGAACTTAGTTACCCATTTAATATAACCAGAAAGGATAAAAGTGAAGAGACATCTCAGGCAAGGTCTGGAAGAGGTCCCAGAATGAGGCTTCCATGGTTCCTAGTGACATGCCATATCCTCTCCCTATGTAGATGTTCTCTTGAGGAAACCCCACGAGAGAGCTTCAAGGACCTGGATCTCATAGTTAATGGGACCTCAGTGAATATGGATGTATCAATGAATATGCATGGTTCACTGCATTATGGTCCCCTCCCCTCTTGAAGTTAGTCCCTCAGGTGTGGGGGCCTGTGTAGCCCATACTTTCCTGCCTATTTTAGAAAGATAAAAGCGAAAACCTACTGCCATTGAGTCAATTACAACTCATAGTAATGCTGTATTTCTCAGGCTATTTTAAAAAACCAGAGACAAAAAGCCAGACTTAATTCTTTGTTCCATAAGGTTCGTCTTGTATGTCTCTTGTCCCAATTCCAGAATGAGTTGTTTTTCAAGGAGCCCTGTTCCTTTTATTACAGAATGATATTAGAAACCAAGCTCTGGGTGCTAGTTTTGCTTATCGCTCCAAACTAGACTAACCTCACTGCCATCAAGTCGATTGTGACTCACAGCAACTCTCATTGGATGTTAAAGGCTATAAATCCTTACAGAAGCAGACTGCCTCATCTTTGTTCTGCAGAGCAGCTGGTAGGTTCAAACCACTGACTTTTTGGTTAGCACCCAAATGCCTTAACCACTATCCCACCAGAGCTCCTTTTGCTGAATACTACTGGAATGTTATTTCTTTTAGGCCCTCTCAGCTGACAGAGCAAAGAAATACAGGTGTACATATAAACCTGTGTATACACACATAAGGAGCTCTGATGGTGTAGTGGGTAAGGCATTTGATTGCTAATCAGGAGGTCAGCAGTTCAAACCTACCAGTTGCTTTGTGGGAGCAAGATGAGGCAATCTACTTCCGTAAAGATTTACAGCTTTGGGAACCCAGTGGTGATCACTGTGAATTAGAATCGATTTGATGGCAGTGTTTTTTTTTGGGGAGGTGGCTTGGGGTAGGTATAACCACATATCTATAAGAATTTCTAGATGTAATCATTTGTAAATATATTAAGTCAAACCTGAATTCTTACTGATGTTTTTAATTCTAATGTTGTACTACATGGATTATGTTAGCCTCCTCCCTTTGCTTATTTATAAATTCCCATTGCAATAGTGAGAAACCTGGCTTCCACCACCCACCATCTATACGTAATTGTTCAGTTCCAATATATAATGTATAGTGAATTCAGAATTGTTAACATGTACCCTGTGGGGAACAACTTTTATCAAGTAGAGAATTGATATTATTATTATTTCTATGATTGTACCATACCATTTTTAATCTTATAGAATCATATTACTTTCCTTCATAGTACCTGTCTTAGTTTTATTTAATAAATTCATTATGTGTGATTTTTACAAGCATCATATAATGTGAAATATAATATATACAGAATTGTGCATAAAACTTACATAAGTACAGTTTTAAAAATAGTTTATAAAGCCAAAATCCATGTGCCTACCACTTGGTTCAAGAAATTGAATACCCCTTCCCTAAAACTATTGCCCTAAGATAATCTTTAAATCTTAAACTGAAAACATTTCCTCAAGTCTTCTTAAAACCAAACAGTAGTTTAACTTAACTAGTAAAAAAATGTCTGGCTTGAGTATTGGGCTCTTTTAAGAACTATCTATATGGGATCACATTGACAACAGTTCCTTGAAAGATTAGACAGGAACCTTAGGGAACAGTGAATGCATGTTAATGCGGGAGGAATAACTCAGGAAAGGGGGTGAGAATGGTTGTACAACTCAAAGAATGTAGTTAATGTCACTAAATGGTACATGTAGAAACTGTTGAATCGGTGTATGTTTTGCTGTGTAGATTCTCAACAACAAAAAAATAAAATAAAAAAAAAAAAAGAAAAACTGAACAGTCATTGGAAACGACCTTTGAAAAAAATGGATTCCTATCTCACTCTATACATAAAAAGTAGTTTTGTTGTTTATATAAGCATCCCTAGACAATACAATTTAATCTTACCTATTGTTAAACTTTATTAATGGATTTACACTGTATCTTTTTTTAAGATATAAGAGTGAATATTTAAAACTAGAGCACAATCACAGCAAATGATAAATTTAAAGAAGATAAATACAGTAAACATTTATAAAATTCAAAGGGAAAGCATAATTTTATTAATTAATTGTCTGACACACCTCTATAATACTATTTCTTCTATATGTTTTGGTATTTTTTTCTTAATCATCTCTTCATATGACAATGATTTTATAATATGTTTAAGAGAAAGACAATCATTCTAACATGACAAGTTTTATTTTTAAATTTTAGTTTTGATGTAAACACCATTCAGCTTCACATAGAAAGCCTGATAAATTTTACTTTTCATGGTTCTTAATGAGAAGAAAAATGATGTATGGTGCATATATAAATATTTATGCTGTATTATCAAGGATATTCCCAATAGAGAATTTCCATTTTGTGTATGTATAAATGAGGATAGATTCTTTTGCTTATAATTTTATAATTCTGGTGATAACTTTTAGAAACTAGTTTCTGGCTGACTACTTTTTTTTTTTTTAAGTAAGTAATAAGGTTTATTGGGAAAACATAAGCCAAAGGTCAGCAAAAGAAGGCACCAAACCCATTGCTGTTGAGTCAGTTCCAATTCATATTGATCCAGTAGCACAGATTAGAACTGCCCCCTAGGGTTTCTAAGGCTGTGCAGTGTAGTAAATTACTTAGTGTGGCTTTTCTTCCCATAAGTCATTGTAAACTCAGTGGTGGAATGAGCAACTGAGGAGCTCCTGATTGTAAATGTTATCCACCTGGGTTATTTCTGTGGGTGTGGCACAACCCAGTGTTATGGGAGGCTCACTCTCAGGTGCTTAGAGTTCTGATGATTGGCTAGTTTGGCCACTCTGCCAGGCTCAAAAGGAGGCCTCCTAGAGGCAGAACTCTCTCTGACTGCTGGTTGAGGAAGATGTGCTGCTGAAAGAGACATGCGCTCCTGAGACACGCACTGTTGGGAAAGAGATGCAAGAGACACTCATTGCTGAGTGAGACACTGAGGGACATGCACTGCTGGGAGAGAGACTGTGAGAGACTGTTGGCTGGGAGACTGTGGGCTGGGAGAGAGACTGAGCGTTTTTTTCCCGAACTTGAATTGTAGCCTGGTTCTTCCCGATAAACCCCATAATCTGTGAGTTCTGTGTGGCCACTGCAGCGAATTAACGAACCTAGGAGAGAGGTGGTGGGTGCTTTGGGAGAAAATATTGGAGAAAGGGCTGGAGGGAGGCAGGATGTCTGGCCTCACAGGAATAGGCCTTGGGCTATTGATGATGATTCTGTCTTCCTCTTGTGGGATCAGAGGAGGTCAGAACATGTGGCCTCCTTGCTGTTTTAGCAGGCTGTGATCTTTATTTTTGTTCTCTCCACCCAAGTTAATATGTGTGTACCCTCTAATTAATGATCTACCCCTCCCCTTAAGTTTGTTCTTTTTGTTTTTATAACATTAGAGAATATTTCTTTTTTTGTGAAACCCTTCCTTGACTTTTTACAGTAGTGGTCTCACACAATATTTATCCTTTTGTGAATGACTAATTTCACTCACTGTAATGTCCTCTAAGTTCATCATGTTATGAGATGTTTTCCAGATTCATCATTGTTCTTTATTGTTGTGTACATGTTACTGTTGTTACGTGCCGTTGAGTCAGACCCAACTCATAGCAACCCCTCCTTGGGTTTCCGAGGCAGTATCTCTATGGAAGTAGATTGCCCCATCTTCCTTCCAAGGAGTGGCTGGTGGGTTTGAACCGCCAGCCTTCTGGTTAGCTGTCAAGTGCCTTAGGCACTGAGTAGTGTTCCATTATGTGTATTTATCATAGTTTATTGACCTGTTCCTCAGTTGATGGGCATATAGGTTGTTTCCATCTTTTTGCTATTGTGAATAGAGCTGTGATGAACATGGGTATGCATATGTCCATTAGTGTCCCAGTCTTATTTTTCTAGGATATATACCTAGTAGTGTGATTGCTGGATCATATGGTATTTCTATTCTCAGTTTTTTATGGAAGTGCCATACTATTTTCCATGGTGTTTGCACCAATTTATAATCTGGCCAGCAGTATGAAGGCTCCAGTCTCCCTACACTCTCACTGACATTTGTTGTCTTGTGTATTTTTTGAACTTTTTTTTTTTTTTTTTTTTGAAATATAATTTATGTACAGTGAAATACACAAAACTAAACTGACATGGGTTAATGCATTTTTTTTTTTTTTTTTTTTTTACCAGTCTCTCTTAGACCAGTAATCCTGGTCTTTTTTGTGAATTTGCATTTTGTTCCATAATTGTCTCCTGCTCTATCTAGGACCTCCTATTGTGATCCCTTTAAGAGGCAGCCATTTTTTTTTTTTTCAAATATTACCTCCATTCTCTCTTTGTGGAATGCCAGTTAAATATGTATAAAACCTGTCTTTCATATCCCCACCAGCCTCTCCTTGGAAGGAAGGTTGCCAATCTACTTCCGTAGTGATACCACCTCAGAAACCCAAGGAGGGGTCGCTATGAGTCGGGTCTGACTCCACGGCAATGTGTTTGGTTTGTTTGATTTTATCTTTCATATCACTTCTGTATTTTAATTCTTGTGCCTTTCTATTCTGTTCTATGAGTACTTCTCCCTTATCTTTCATTTCACTAATTCTTTTTTGAAGTATATATAATCTGCTCTAAAACAACAAAAAGCCAAACTCACTGCTGTCAAGTTGATTTGACTCATAGTGACCTGTCCTTGGTTTTCTGAGGCAGTATCTCTATGAAAGTAGATTGTCAATCTTCCTCCTGAGGAATGGCTGGTGGGTTTGAACTGCCAGCCTTCTGGTTTAGCAGTTAAATGCCTTAGGCACTACACCAGCCAAGCTCCCAAAAATATTCTACATCCCTGCATTAAGTTTTTAATTTCAGAAGTTATATAAGGAAAAAAAAAACAAAACCATAGATTCTTCTTGGTTCTTTAAAAGATTTGGGCAGCACTATATTACTTGCTGGAGCTCTGGTAGCATAGTGCCTAAGTCACTTGACTGCTAACCAGGAGGTTGGTAGTTCAAACCCACCAGCCACTCCTCGGAAGGAAGATGGGGCAATCTACTTCCGTATTGATACTGCCTCAGAAACCCAAGGAGAGGTCTCTATGACTCGGGTCTGACTCGACGGCACATAACAACAACAACAACATATTACTTGCACTTTCTTAATGTTGGAGGATGTTTTTTGTCCACAAAGTGATATATTCAAGCTATTAAAGCTATTTAATGTATCATTGAGATATACCACTAAAGGAAGTGATATAAAATAAGAGTGAACTTTATTGACATTGTCAGTCTCATGAAAATATTGTTCTCATTTTTATTTTAAAAACTTAAAGTTACCATTCTTTGCCTTGACCTTGCTTCTCTTTTCTTCAAATGGTTCCCTAAAAGAGGTATATATTCTGTTGCTTTAACTTGATCATACTTATAATTTGCACAGTTTTCTTTTGTAGCAAATCAAGGTCACTATGCATATAGTTGTCTGTTGCTGTTCTGTGGGAATACAATGAGTGTATGAACTGACTTTGGGAATTTTTTTTTTTGTAGTAGTGTACTTGTGCACAGAGCTGGTGTTCCTTGAATCTGAATGACTATACTTCTCATGCTGCTCACTGTTCACAAAAGATTTATGAACAAAGTGAAAAAATTTTCTTCAAGTAGTATGAGTTTTTCAGTAATAACCAGAAAAATTACTATATGATGTTTTCTGTATGAGACTTTCACGTGTGCAGGTATGTTTCAGCTTTGTCATATCAGTAGTTTCTTTGGTAATGTAAGGATACCTGCTAGCTTGCTCACTTACATAATAGCAGTTAGTCTTCCCTTCCATATTACATGCCTTTGATATACTGTATAATGTCCAAAAAAGTCATTTTGTATAGGAATTTTGCCAGTGGTACATTTTGTTTTCATGTAGTGCATATTTGATTTGGTCTCATTTTACAATCTTTATGGCAATAGTGTGACTCCTATTTTTGCTGCAAAGAATACAACTTTTAATGATGCCTGTGTAGTTTTTATTTCTGTTTTTACTGACTATCCATTTTTATCCTGGAAAACATTAGTTTGTATTTTACCTGGAAAAAATTGCTTTGCAAGAGTTCAGTGTCCTTTTTTAAAAATTAGTAGAAAAATTGACCTTATGACACTATTTGACAGAATTTCATAACTGAAAGAGCCCTGGGAATAGAGGAATATGGCTCCCAGGTTAAATAAAATGTAATTCTTATTGTTGTGCTTTGTATTCTAACTTTATTTTTTGTTGCTTTTGTGAAATAAATGCATTTGTAGTTCTACTTGTTCTCCCACAGGTAGAGTCACAGTTTTGTAAGTTTGGAATCCTCTTAACTTTATTAATGCTTTGAGGTTCACGTTATCTATTACTAATGGATAGCAGAAAAGGGCCATATAAATTAATGTACATTAAATAGGGATGAAAATATATATTATATAAAAGCATGAGGGAAGTGATCAGAACTTCACTCTGAAAAAGGAAACATAAACTGTGACCTGTTTTTAATATAATTAGGAACATTTAAGAGTATGTTTTATAATTGCAACTATGTGTTAATTGTTAGAATGACTAAAGAATAGATCCTGCTCTATTTATTGACATAATATTGCTGACACAATTTTATAATAGCAATTTTTGTTTGACTTTTCCCACAAATAATAAAAAGTCATTTCAGCAAAAATATTTGAAGTCTTTAATTTCTCTAGTGTCTGTGTGTGTGTGTGTGTATTTTTTAAACTTTGGTGTTGTCAAGCCGTCTTTTTTCTTCTTCAGTTGTTTTCCTCACCATCATTGCTTATGGTTGAATCGCTTCTCAACACTATTTTTGTTAGCTGTGTGAAATCCTGTATTTTTCAGTGATGTTTTTGACATCCAAGATGCAGACCAATGACATTCATATAGTGGGTATGGGTTAGATAGAAAGGGATGTTTGAATGGGGCCTGACTTTATAAGTTGTTGGTTTGTTAGTGAATTTTATTTTGTTTACTTTCCTTTGCGACCTTGCAACATTTGAGACTCAAATATTCAGAAGATTTGAGAACTTTTGTAAGGTCATGTGATACAATGAGTTGCTTGGAATGGGTCTCCTAACCATGTTCTAGGGAGCTCTGGTAGCATAGTGCCTAAGACACTTGCCTGCTAACCAGACGGCTGGCGGTTCAAACCCACCAGCCACCTCCTTGGAAGGAAGGTTGGGCAATCCTACTTCCGTAGTGATACTGCCTCGGAAACCCAAGAAGGGGTCGCTATGAGTCAGGTTTGACTCGAGGGCACATAACAACAACAACAACAACAACCATGGTCTTTGTGATTTCACTCAGATTACTGGGTGGAACTATGCAAATGTATGGTGCTTTGTGGCCCCCCCCAAAGGGTTTGGGGATAGCTTGTTAGCAATGTGAATAAGGTACATGGCACCCTTCTCAGGGTGGAACCATGGAAGTAAGATATGTAGAACTCTGTTGTGGGTATTGGTTAGTTTTGTCAGTCTGCTAGCCTTAAAATGAGCCCTCCAGAGGCAGAGGGATCTCACCGCCATTAAGAGAGAAGAGCTGGAGGTAGAATAAAGCACTCTTGGACCTAAGATCCCTGTACTGGACCCCTTGGCGCAGAGATGGCAGAGATGACAGGGGCAACTGGCTGAGGAACCAAGAGGCATGAGACAGAGTGGCAGGCTTGCTGGCTGGTCCACGGAGTAAGAAAGCTGAGTGCCTTTGGGCAAATTGCTTGCTGGTGGAGTGGGGTGTACCTACCTGCTCCTGTTGGCAGAACTAAAAGAGTTTTGTAACACTTGCCCAAGCAGGACAGAGGCCAGGCTGAGAAGCCAAGGGCTAGGGAGGCATGCCTGAGGGCATGGTAGAGGAGAGACTGTCCTGATCAAAGAATTGTATCCTGAGTGTGTGCCTGAATGTGAATTATAGCCTGTTCCTTTCTTAATAAAGAACCTCGTAATCATTTGAGTATTATCTTTGAGTTCTGTGTGGCCATTGATTGCAGTTAATTATTGAACCCAGCAGAGAAGTAGGGAGGGCCATGGGAGGGACAGCTGGTGTCAGGACTGGCAAAAAGGCTGAAGGATGGTGACATATCTGGCCTCATAGGAATAAGCCTTGGGCCGTTGATGGTGATTCTCTCCCCATCTTGTGAGGTTAGAGGTGGTCAGAGGATGCCACCTCCATGCCCTTTTTGTAGGTGGTTATGAATTGGAATAGACTTGATGACAAGTTCACTTTTTTTTCCTTAATTTTTCTACTGTTTTCATTCAACAGTTTTATACTTCACTGACCTAATTTTAAGTCTTTGATCAATTTTAGTCAGTTGGATGTATACTCACTATAATTGTAGTTGTGTAAAGAGGTATTTTGCAGACATATATGGTAATAAACAAATGGCATGAAAATTAACCAGAAGAGATGTGACAAGATACTTGGAGCATTTCTATAGTTTTATTATTACTATTTTTCTACAGCCTTATTTTAACAATGATGGAACTGGGTTACTGCAAACATCACGGTATTACTGCAAATTTGAACATCAGGAAACAGAACGTTATCACCTTTTCCTTTGCCACTGCCAAATTCCCTGTAGAACTTGCCTGTGGCTCACAGGAATGACCAGTGAATCGATCAGCAGGCTAGGCATTAGGAAACAAGGATTAAACTGCTCTTTTGCCCTGTTTCCTCAGTAGTTTGGAGCTCAGATAGCAAATTGAAAAGGCACCTCCTCTTTCCCCCAGCAATTCTTTGCTGAGGAGAAAATGCTGTCCTTGATTGAAGAGACTGTTTTTTGGTGGCTTTCCTATGAAATAAAGAATATGAAATAAATAAGAATAGTTATGCTGGGAAGCTATTTTTTATAGCCCATTTTCACACATAATGCTTTGTATATAAAATACTGAGTAAAATAAGCTGAATCACTAGGTTTTTTTTACTGAAATATTCTTCATTCTCATATACACACACAGACACATGCAAATCTTACTACAGTCATATGATTTAATCTCAAAAGAATTTATGGTAGATTTCAGATCCCTGTTGCTGTGGAATTTTTCAATGCTAAAATACTTTTCTTTTTATTTCTATATGAACTTTATTCACATGTTTTATATTGCTTATGGAATTTGTTATTCAAAAGACTTTTTTTTTTTTAATAGCATTAATGAGATGTAGGGTAGCTCTGGTACCGTAGTGCGTAAGGCACTTGACTGCTAACCAGAAGGCTGGCAGTTCAAAGCCACCAGCCACTCCTTGAAAGGAAGGTTGGGCAAGCTACTTGCATAGTGATACCGCCTTAGAAACCCAAGGAGGGGTCGCTATGAGTCGGGTCTGACTCGACAGCACATAACAACAACAACAGCAACAGGGGACAAAGTTAGGATAACTTCTTGGCCATAACTAAGCACCTTGAGGGAGTGAGTCATTGGGCCCATGGGCTTGGTATTATGGTTGTGGGGGACATCAACATCAATTGGCATAACATGGTAGACAAAAACATTATGCTATATCTTGCATTGGTGAGTAGTGACTGGGGTCTTAAAAGCTTGTGAGCAGCTATCTAAGATGCACCTATTGTTCTTGCCTTGTCTGGAGGAAAGAAGAATGAAGAAAATTAAAGATACATGGACACAATTAGTCCAAAGGATTAATGGACTGTAAAACCTCAGCCCATATGACTCTGAGACTAGAAGAACTAGATGGTGCCTTACCTCCCAATGCTAACCACTTGCAAAAGGGTCAGAATTGGAGATCCTGGATAGAGTGGGAAAAAAAAATGTGGCACAAAACTAAAAAACAAAAAGAGCAGGATTATTGGTCAGAGAGACTGATGGGATTGTAAACAGTGTCATATAACAAAATGTTTATGAAACTGTTGAATGTATAATGAATCTGTTTTATAAAATTGCACATAAATCACAATAAAAAGTTTAAAAAAACACATAATTTATTTTTCCTGTTAGAAGAAAACTTTAGGAATACATGGAAAGCAGATGCACGTGGAGATCAAACCTGGAAGATGACTTTTGTTCAATTAGAATATAATTAAATGACCATTATAGAGCTGTTGAAAATCTTCATAACATTTTTTAAAGGTTTTATTTGAAAAACCTCACTTTAAAAGTTAAACTTCTCCATTTGGTGCAGTGTGTTCAGTCCTCCTAGATCTTAAAAATATTGTCCAGGAAGCACAAGTGAACATTAAGATAAAGGATAGAACACCTAAAGTCTAGATATTCTGTTGTTTCCCCCCAAAATATGTGGCATGAATCCTAACCCTTATACCTGTGTTCATAATTCCATCTTGGAATGGGTTTGATTTATGTTAATGAGAATAGTCAGTATAGGGTGTGTCCTGAGTCAGTCTCTTGAGATTTGAAAGGAGCAGATTAAGCAGGAAACAGAGATGGGGGGTTAGATGTCATGCCATATGAAGATATGCAACAAGAAAAGGAATAGAAGCTGAAGAGACATGGACCTTCTCCCAGAGAAAGCTTTCTCCTAAAGATAGTGACCTGAATTTGGGCTTTTGGCCTCCTAAACTGAGAAAATAAATTTCTGTTTGTCAAAGCTACCCACTTGTGGTATTTCTGTTATAGCAGCACTAGAAAACTAAGACAATAAATACAACAAAACATTTGCCATTCTGAACACTTTTTAAATGTAATTCAGTGGCACTGTACAGCCATCACCATGATGTATTTCCAAATGGTTTTCAGCCCCCTACACAGAAACTCAGTATCTCTTAAGCAATAATTCCCCATTTCTCCCTTCCCATATTCCTGGTAACCACTAATAAACTTTTGTCTTTATGCTTTTGCCCATTCTCGCTATATCATTTGTCATCTTCATTTCTGCCTTATTTCACTTGGCATAATATTTTCAATGTTTATCCATATTATATAGCATGTATCAGAACTTAATTTCTCTCTTTAAGGATGAACAATAATTCCATTGTATTGATAGACCACGTTTGTTTCATCCTTGTATCTGTCGATGGACACTTGGGCGATTTTGGATTATTTTGGATAATGCTTTGTGGATAATGCTGTAGTGAATATTGGGGTATGGGCAGTTCCTGGGTTACAAATGGCTTACTTATGGACAGCTACTTGCTCTATAAATTGGGCTTTGAATCAGTTTTGCCATGGCTGATAAGGTGAAACAGGAACAGACCTGAATTTTTACAGTCTGTGTGATTTGTCATAGTAACTGGATTGGGGAAAATTATGGATCAAGGCCCTGGAATGAGAGATTTGAAAGAGGCATAGTGAACCCTTTCAGGAGCATGATGCATGAAAGTGGGTTATGGGCAGGACTTTGGAGAGCCCCACACATTCAAAGTGGCATGGTCTCCTGCGGTCTTTGAGTGGAACAGCACTGTTTTGGCTCAAAATCTGTTTTATGTTTATGTAAATTTGCCCTCACTGTGAAACTATTGAACCAACCCCTACTTGTAGCAAATGCTTCATCACAATCATCTTCACTTGCTGCATGTGTAGCTTTTAAATCATTGAAAAGCCTTCAAGCCTTTTCTTACACTAAAATAAAGCTAAATAAGAACCATACATATCTGTTCTCACTGAGCTACAAATTCTTAAAGACACAGTCAGGAATGGATCATATTGGTAACCCAGGGGCTGGCTATACAAGTATGATTGTGTCCCTGCTTTTTCAATTCCTTTGCATATATACCTAAGAGTGGATTGCTGGATCATAAGATAATCTTATGTGTAATATTTTGAGGAACCATCCCATTGTTTTTCAAAGTGATTGTACCATTTCACATTTCTACCAGCAGTTGTTAGGGATTCCAGTTTCTTCACATTATTGTTGACAATTATTATTTTCATTTTTCTGATAATAGCCACTCTGGTGGAGAGGAAGTGGCATCTCATTATGATTTCGATACACATTTTTTTAATGACTAATGATGAGAAGAAACAGCTGCAAACACCCATTTAATAACTGGAACATGGAATGTATGAAGTGTGAATCTAGGAAAATTGGAAGTTGTCAAAAGTGAAGTGGAACACATAAAGATCAATATCCTAAGCATTCGTGAGCTGAAATGGACTGGTTTTGGCCATTTTGAATCAGACAATTGTATGATCTACTGTGCCAGGAATGACAAATTGAAGAATAATGGTGTGGTATTCATCACAAAGAATGTATGAAGCTCTATCCTGAAGTACAATGCTGTCAGTGATAGGATAATATCCATATGCCTACAAGGAAGACTAGTTACTACTACTACTATTCAAATATATGCACCAACCACCAAAGCCAAAGATGAGGAGATTGAAGATTTTTACCAACTTCTACAGTCTGAAATTGACTGAACATGCAGTCAAGATGTGTTGATTATTACTGGTAGCTGGAAACAAAGAAGAGTTACTGGTAGTTGGAAAATATGGCCTTGGAGATAGAAATAATGCTGGAGATTGCATGATAGAATTTTGCAAGACCAACGACTTATTCGTTGCAAATAACTTTTTTCAACAACACAAACTGCAGCTATACACATGGACTGCCAGGTGTAGTACACAGGAATCAGATTGATTACATCTGTGTCAAGAGGCAATGGAGAAGCTCAGTCTCTTCAGCCAAAACCAGGCCACGTGCTGATTGTGGAACAGTCCATCAGCTGCTCATGTGCAAGTTCAAGTTGAAGACAAAAGTCCAAGAGAGCCAAAATATGACCTTGAATATATACCTCCTAAATTTAGATACCATCTAAAGAATAGATTTGATGCATTGAACACCAATGACTGAAAACCAGAGGAACTGTGGGATGACATCAAGAATATCATCCATGAAGAAAGCAATGGTCATTAAAAAGACAGGAAAGGAAGAAAAGACCAAAATGGATGTCAGAAGAGCTCTGAAACTTGCCCTTGAATGAAGAGTAGCTAGAGCAAATAGAAGAAATGACTAGATAAAAGAGCTGACCAGAACATTTCAAAGAGCAGCTCAAGAAGACAAAGTCAACTATTATAATGAAATGTGCAAAGACCTGGAGTTAGAAGACCAAAAGGGAAGAACATGCTTGGCATTTCTCAAGCTGAAACAATTGAAGAAAAAATTTAAGCCTCAAGTTGGAATATTGAAAGATTCTGTGGGTGATATGTTGAATATTGCAGGAAACATAAAAAAAAAAAAAGATGGAAGGAATACACAGAGTTGCTGTACCAAAAAGAATTGGTCAATGTTCATCCATTTCAGGAGGTGGCACGTGATCAAGAACCAGTGGTATTGAAGGAAGGAGTCTAAGCTTCACTGAAGGAATTGGCAAAGAACAAGGCTCCAGGAATTGACAGAATACCCACTGAGATGTTTCCACAAATGGATGCCACCATGGAGGCACTCACTTGGCTATGCCAAGAGGTTTGGAAGACAGTTACTTGGCCAGCTGACTGGTAGGGATCTGTTATTTGTACCCTTTACAAAGGTCGTGTTTTGATTACCTAGTGCTAACAACAACAATCACCGTGCTGCTCTGACAGGAAAATACAACAAATGGGATGGCTCAAACAAACAGAGATTTATTCTCTTACAGTTTTGGAGGCTTAGAAGTCTGAGTTCAGAGTGTCTGGCTTTCACCCAGCCCCTCAACCTTAGGCTTCAACTCTGCTTCCTGCTCTTGATCCACTGAAGCTAGAGGCTTTTCTTCACTCAGGCAGCTCCTGGTTGCTGAGGCTGATAAACCCAAGATCAACAGGTAAAAAGGTACAGTCTCAATGTTGTTACCAAACAACACAGCAGTCCACTAATTCAAATCCAGAAGTCCTAAGATCTACATGGCATGGCAGGCTGTTGAACAACGACTTGGCCACATGCAGGGTTCAAGCATGCCAAAAAGCTGGAGACCTTCCTTAAAGTTGCTTCTTATAAACTGGAAGTAAACTATGTCTCTAAAGCAATGATAACAGCTTCAGTAGATTCTACCATGGAACTGATTGCCAATCTCACCATGGGGAATAACTACATCTAGCTGCCTGCCACTCAACCAGGCCCAGCCAAGTTGACAGAATATGGAAATTATCAAACAATATCTTTAATAACACACACAAGTAAAATCTTACTGAAGATAATTAAAAAATGATTGCAGCAGTATATTGACTGAGAACTTCCAGAAATGCAAGCTGGATTCAGAAGAGAATGTGGAATAAGGGATACCATTGCTGATGTCAGATGGATCTTGACTGAAAGCAAAGAATACCAGAAAGATGTTTACTTGTGTTTTATTGACTATGAAAAATCATTCAGTTGTGTGGATCCTAACAATTATGGATAACATTGAGAAAGAATGGGAATTCCAGAACACTTAATTGTACTCATGACAAACCTGTACATAAACCAGGAGGCTGTCTGTTGTTCAGACAGAACAAGGGTCACTACATGATTTAAAAATCAGGAAGGGTGTGTATCAGGGTTGTATCCTTTCACTATACTTATTCAATCTGTATGCTGAGCAAATAATCCGAGAAGCTGGACTATATGAAGAAGAGCATGGCATCAGGATTGGAGGAAGTCTTATTAACAACCTGTGTTATGCAGAGGACCCAACTTTGCTTGCTGAAAGTGAGGATGACTTGAAGTGCTTACTGATGAGGATTGAAGACTACAGTCTGCAGTATGGATTACATCTCAACATAAAGAAAACAAAAATCCTCACAACTGGACAAATAAGCAGCATCACGAAAAACAGAGAAAAGATTGAAGTTGTCAAGGATTTCGTATTACTTGGTTCTACAGTCAACACCAATAGAAGCAGCTGTCAAGACATCAGGTGACATATTGCTTTGGGCAAATCTTCTGCAAAAGATCTCTTTCAGGTGCTGAAGAGCAAAGATGTTTCCTTGAAGACTAAAGTGCACCTGACTCAAGCCATGGTATTTTCAATTCCCTCATATACATGTGAGAGCTGGACAATGAATAAAGAAGACTTAAGGGAAGTTGATGCTTTTGAGTTGTGATGTTGGCAAAGAATGCTGAAAGTACCATGGTCTGCTAAAAGAGCTAACAAATCTGACCTACTTTGGTCATGTTGTCAGAAGGAACCATTCTCTGGAGAAGGATATCATGCTTGGTAAAGTGGAGGGTCAAGTAAGAAGGGGAAGACCCTCAACAGGGTGGATTGACACAGTGGCTGCAGTGATGGGCTCAGTCAGGTATAGCAAGGATCATGAGGCTGGTACAGCAATGGGCAATGTTTCGTTCTGTTGTACATAAGGTCGCTATGAGTCAGAGATGACTCGACGGCACCAATGACTAATGATCAGGAGGCTGGATGGCACGAACAGGTTGTGATCACCTGCTGACCGAAAGGTTGCAGTTAGAACCCACATAGCTGCTCTGTGGAAGAAAGATCTGGGGAAGTGCTTCTGTAGAGATTATGGGAAGAAAACAGAATGAAGCCGTTATACTCCGTATCACATGGGGTCGCCAGGAGTTAGAACTGACTGACTCAACAATAGATAACAACAATGAGTAATGATAGGAGCCTCTTTTCATATGCTTACTGGCCATTTGTTATCTTCTTTAGTGAAATGTTTATTCCGTTTTTGTTGTTGTTGTTGTTGTTGTTATGTGCTGTCAAGTCAGACCTGATTCATAGCGACCCTTCCTTGGGTTTTTGAGATGGTATTGCTGTGGAGGGAGCTCTGGTAGCATAGTGGCTAAGGCACTTGACTGCTAACCAGACGGCTGGCGGTTCAAACCCACTAGCCACTCCTCGGAAGGAAGGTTGGGCAATCCTACTTCCGTAGTGATACTGCCTCGGAAACCCAAGGAGGGGTCGCTATGAGTCAGGTCTGACTCGACGGCACATAACAACAACAACAACAACATTGCTGTGGAAGTAGATTGCCCAACCTTCCTTCCGAGGAGCGGCTGGTGAGTTTGAACCGCTAGCCTTCTGGTTAGCAGTCAAGTGCCTTAGGCACTATGCAACCAGAGCCCCTTACTCATTTTCAAATTGTCTTTTTGTTGTTTAGTTGTAGGAGCCCTTTATATATATATTCTGGATATTAAACTCTTATCCAATAGATAACTTCCAAATATTTTCTCCCTTTCTGTAGGAAGTCCTTTGATGCACAAATTTTTAAAAATTTGTTGACATCCTTTTTTTTTTTGTTCTTTGTTGCTTGTCCTTTCAGTGTCATATGTAAGAACACGTCATTAAAAGTACATCCCAATGCATTATCTCTGTATTTTCTTCTAAGAGTTTGGTTTTAATTCTTAAATTCAGACTTTTGATTAATTTTGAATTAATTTTTGTGTATGGTGTGAGGTATGGGTTCAATTTTATTATTTTGCAAGTGAAGACCCAGTTGTCTCATCTCCATTGATGACACTATTCTTTCTCCATTGATGGGACCTGATTCCCTTATTGAAAATAATTGAACATAGATGCATGGATTTACTTCTAGATTCTCAATTTTATTCCATTGGTCTACATGTCTGTCCTTATAAAAGTACCACACTGTTGATTACTGTAGCTTTATACTGTGTTTTTAAATTCGGAAATATGAGTCCTTCTACTTCTTTTTTTTCAAGATTCCTTTGACTTAGCTTTTTTCAACCCCATGTGAATTTGACTGTGGACTTTTCCATTTCTGCAAAAAAAAAAAAGTTACTGATTTTTGATAGGGGTTGCATTGAATCTCTGTATCACTTTGGGTAGTACAGATAACTTAAGTCTTCTAATCCATGACTACAGAATATTTTCCCAATCATTATGGTCATCTTTAGTTTCTTTCAACCATTTTTTTTTAAGTTTTCTTTTTTTTTTTTTTTTTAATCTCTTTGGTTAAAATTACTCCTAGGTATTTTATGTTTTTAGATAATATTGTAAATAGAATTATTTTTAAAACATCCTTTTCTGATTGCTCATTGTGGGTGTGTATAAACTCAGCTCGTTTTTTGTGTGTTGACCTTGTACACAGCAATGTTGCTGATTTCATTTATTAGCTGTAATAGACTTTTTGTGGATCCTTTGAGATTTTCTGTATATACAACCATGTCATCTGTGAAAAGGCACAGTCTTACTTCTTCCTTCCTTATTTGGATACCTTTTATTTGTTTTTTTTTCCTAATTACTTTGGCTAGAACTTCTAGTACAATATTGAATAGCAGTGCTGGAAGCAGGCATTCTTGTTTATTTTCTTGATCTTAGGGGGCAAACTTTTAGTCTTTCACAATGAGTATAATGTTCACTGAGTTTTTCCACATACACCCTTCATCTTAGTGAGGAATTTCCCCTCTATTCCTAATTTTCTGAATGTTTTATTAAGAAAGATCATTTTATTATGAAAGGACCCCTTTTCTTTATCAATGGAGATGACCATGCAATTCTTTCCCTTTGTTCTGTTAATGTGGTATATTATATTGTTTGATTTATTTATCTTGAACTAAACTTGTGTTCCTGGTATAAATCCATTTGTCTTGGTATATAAGCCTGTTAATATGCTGCTGGAGTCAGTTTGCTAATATTTTGTTGAGAAATTTTTATCTATATCATAAAGAATATTGGTCTGTAGTTTCCTTTTCTTGAGTCTTTCTCTGGTTTTGGTATCAGGCTAATATTTGTTATTGTTGTTAGGTGCTGTTGAGTTGGTTCTGACTCATAGTGACCCTGTGTACAACATAACGAGACACTGCCCAGTCCTGCACCATCCTCACCACCTTTGTTATGCTGGAGCCCATCATTGTAACCACTGTGTCAGTCCTTCCTATCAAGGGTCTTCCTCTTTTCTGCTGACCCTTTGCTTTTCCAGCATGATAGCCTTCTCTAGGGACCCTTCTCACAACATTACCAAAGTACGTGAGACAAAGTCTGGCCATTCTCGCTTCTAAGGATCATCCTGGCTGTATCTCTTGGCAAAGAATATTGAAAATACCATGAACAGCCAGAAGAATGAACAAATCTGTCTGGGAAGAAGTACAGAGCAATGCTGGCCTCGTAGAATGAGTTAGGAAGTGTTCCCTCTTCTATTTTTGGGAAGAGTTTAAGAAGGATTAATATTGATTTTTCTTTAAATGTTTGATAGAAATCACCTGTGAAGCTGTCTGGACCTGGACTTTTCTTTGTTAGGAGATTTTTGATCACTGACTGACTCTCTTCACTTTTTTGAGTATGTTGAAATTTTCTCTCTCAAATTGATTCAATTTAGGTAGTTTGTGTGTTTCTCAAAATTTTTCCATTTCTGGGTTGTCTAATTAGTTGGCATGTAACTTTTCATAGAATTCGTTTATGATCCTTTTTACTTCTGTATTTTATTTCTGACTTTAGTTATTTGCATCTTTTATTTGTGGGGATCGATTTTATTGATTTTTCAAAAAGCCCATTTCTGGATTTGTTCATTCTATCATTTTGCTATTTTATGTCTCATTTATCTTCACTATGATCTTGTTATTTCCTTCTTTCTGGTAGCTTTGGGCTTAGTTGGCTCTTTTTCTGATTTTTAACTTTCTGAAGTTAGGTAATTGACTTGAGATCTTTCTTCCTTTGTAATGCAGGCATTTGCCACTATAAATTTCCCTCTAAGCATCTGTTAAATTTTGGTATATTGTGCTTTCAACTTCATTCATCTTTAAGTATTTTCTGAATTCTCTCAATTTCTTGACCCATCGGTTGTTCAATAATGTGTTGTTTATTTTCCATGTAATTGGAAATTGTTGTTTATTTTCCATGTAATTTCCAGTGTTTCTTCTGTTAGTGAGTTAAATTTTCTTCCCTTTGAAGTGGGAAAAGATGTTTTGTATAATTTCAGACTTTTAAAATTTACTGTGGCCTAGCATTGGTCTATCTTGATATGCACTGGTGAAAAATGTATACTGTGCTGTTGTTTGGTGGACAGTTTTATATATATATATATACACATATATATATATCTGTTAGATCTCCTTAGTTTAAAGTGCTGTTCAAATTCTCTATTGATTATCTATCTAAATGTTCTATACATTATTGACAATGGTATTTAACTCTCCAACTATTATTGTAGAACCCTATCTTACTTCTTTCAATTCTTTCAGTATTTGCTTCATATATTTTGGGACTCTGTGGTTAGGGGCATATATGTTTATAATTGTTATATCCTCTTGATGAATTGATCCTTTTATCAAATAAAATACTGTTATTTGTCTCTTATTTTGACTTGAAGTCTACTTTATCTAATATTAATATAGCTTATCATAGCTTTCTTTTGGTTCCTAATTACATGGGATTTTCCCCTCATATTTTTTCACTTTCAGTCTATTTGTATCTTTGTTTCTAAGGTGCGTCTTTAGTAGACAGTCTATAGTTGGACCATTTTTAAAAATACATTCTGCCACTTTCTGCCTTTTGAAGGAAATTTTAATTCATTTGCATATAAAGTAATTACCTGTATGTAACGAGTTACATCTGCTATTTTACTATTTGTTCTCCAATACTGTTTTTTTTTTTTTTAATTTTATTTTGATTTGGGTGAAGATTTACAGAGTAAATTCACTTTTCATACAGCAGTTCACATATACTTTGTCTCATGTCATTGGCGAAAA
>NW_006921906.1:2500183-2505833 GCF_000298275.1 Orycteropus afer afer
TTCTTTGTTGAAGAGGGTCTGTGCAATCCTTCTGCCTAGTCCGCCATCTTGCTGGAACTTCCCCTGTTCTTCAATACTGTTGCCTTTGTGGTCTTTTTTTTTTTTTTTTAAGTGCACTGTTTCAGTTCCCTTTTCCTTTCCTTTTGTGTGTATTCTTTAGATATTTTCTGTTTGGTCACCATGGGATTACATTTAATGTTCTAAATTTATAACAACCTACTTTAAATTGATACTTATTTCAGCAACAACAACAAAAACTCTATACCTTTACTGCTGCCTGCTCCTCCATCATGCTGTTGTTATCATAAATTACAACTTTATATATTAAAGTGCCTAAAAACATAGTCATAATTATTTTTTATGCATTTGTCATTTTAAATCATGTAGGACATAGGAACTAGTTACAAACCAAGAGTCTTATAAAACTGGCTCTTATATTTGCTCATGAAATCATCTTTTCTAGCTTTATGCTGCCCCTCATCCCCAAATATAGCTTTGAGTTTCTGTCTACAGTCCTTTCTTTTCAACCTTAAATACTCTATTTAGCACTCCTTTTATGGCAGGTCTTGTGGCAACAATTTCTTCAACTTCTTTTTATCAGAAATGTCTTAATTTTGTCCTACTTTTTGAAGGACATTTTTGCTGGATATAGAATTCTTGGTTGACAATTTTAGTTTATTTTTTTAAATAATTTAAATATGTTATCACATAGCCTCCAGGGTTTCTGAGGATTTCTTATATGTGGCGATTAGCTTCTTTTCTGCTGCTTTTAAGATTCTCTATTTAAAATTATCAAGAGTTTGTAATGTTCTTTGGCGTGGATCCTTTTGGGTTAACCCTACTTGGAGTTTTTTGAGCTTTCTGGATGTGTATATGTATGTTTTTTTGTGAAATTGGGGACATTTTCTGCCATTATTTTATCAAACTTCCTTCTGTCCTGTTTTCCTTCTGGGACTGCCATAAAGCCAATACTGGTTCACTGATGATATCCAGTAAGTCCTTTAGGTTCTTTTCATTTTTCTACATTGCTTTCTCCTTTTGCTGCTCACATTTGATCATTCCAATTGCCTTATCGTTAAGTTCACAGATTTCTCTCTTCTGCCAGCTCAAAGCTGCTGGTGAGCACTATTATGGTTTGATTGTATTCCATCACAATATGGGTTGGAATCCTAACTCCTGTACCTGAGGCTATAATCCCATTCAGGAATGGGGTTTCACTTTTGAGGTATACAAAGAGCAAATTAGATACAGAAGTAAGCACAAATAAGGGGAAGATGGATGCCATGTGAAGATCATCTAGGAATTGAATGCTGAAGCTATAGAAGCTGAGACAAGGACCTTCCTCCAAAGCTGATAGTGGGACAGAGAGCCTTTCCCAATAGCCAGTACCCTGAATAGTGGATACAGCATTTGGCTGCTAACCAGTAGGTCAGTGTTTCAAACCCACCAGCCACTCCACGCAAAGGAGATGGGGCAATTTACTTCTGTAAAGATTTACGGCTTTGGAAACCCACTGGGGGTCATTATAGGTTGGAATTAACTCTGTGGCAGTGAGTTTGGCTTTGTCTGATTAGTCTCCTAACCTGTGCGAAAATAAATTTTTGTTCTTTAAAGTCACCCACTTGTTGAATATCTGTTATAGCAGTACTAAGAAACTAAAATGAGCACTAGTGAATTTATTTCTGTTATTGTATTTTTTAGCTCCAGTAGTTTGGTTTCTCTTTTATTTTTTCCCCAATTGTATCTGTTTTTCTTTCTGTTAAAAATGTTTATCTCTTCATTGAAATTCTCATTTTGTTCTTTATCATTTTCCTAATTTCCTTTAATTCTTTGAGTTTTCCTTTTATTTTTTGTTTATATTTAATACTGTTGTTTTAAAGTCTTCCAGTTTTTCCATCATCTGGGCTACCATAGGGACAGTTTCTTTTGTTCTTTTGACTAAACCATCCTTTCATATTTCTTTGTATGCCTTACGATTTTGTTGAAACTGGGACTCAGATTCCTCCCTATCCCCAGGGTTTGCAATTTTTTTTATTTTAAGGCTATCATAATTCATCTGCTCAGTGACTTCCCTTAAGTATTTTTTAATAATGACCCTTCTGGACATATGTGGACATCAAATTCTCTGTTCCTCAGCCTGTGCCTAGCTAGTGTTTTGAAAGATCATTTCTTGTACTCTAAGAGGTAAAATCAAAACATTTCTCCCAGTCTTTGCAGCTATGCAATTTGGTGCTGTACCCCTTGGGGTTTTTCTTCAGTACTTAGGCTTCTTTATAGTATGCTTAAGGATCAGTCCATGGAGAAAAATGTTTTCTGTTCATGCCCTTTCCTCTGAACAGATTTTCTCAATTCCTCTGTGTACATGGTACTTTTTAAAGTACTAATTTCTGAAAAAAAACTTTCATTACCCCTTCTTCTTTATCCTTTAGATATTAATTATCTGCTCCACTCACACAATTTATCCCCAAGTGGCTAAGGGCTGTCACAGCTTTCATGTACTTCTTGCCGCTCTCCCTTAACCTGTCATGAACCCCAAGGTAGGCAAAACCAAGGAGAGAACTTTGCTTCAGTCCTTCAGACAGCCCAAGACAGATCAGAATAGACACATACACTAACCCATTAGCAAAGCATGCTCTGCTCATTCCAAAGCCAGAGATTAGGTTCCCTTTCTGAGGGGTACTCTGCTGACAGCCAGACAGATGAAGGGGTACAGGCAGTAGAAAATAAAAAAGGTTTCCTATCATTAAAAAGCCACTTTTTGTTGACTTAACATTTATTTGGTTGCTGCAACTTTCTACTTGCTTTTCAGAGTTTTGACAGAATTGAGTTTATCAATTTGTGGTTGTTTTCTTTGATGATTGTATTGTTGTTGTTGTTGTTGTTATGTGCCATCAAGTCAGCCCTGACTCATAGCGACCCCTCCTTGGGTTTCCGAGGCAGTATCACTACGGAAGTAGGATTGCCCAACCTTCCTTCCGAGGAGTGGCTGGTGGGTTTGAACCGCCAGCCGTCTGGTTAGCAGGCAAGTGTCTTAGCCACTATGATTGTATGGGGGGGTATAATTATGGAACTGCTCATACCACCATCTTTCAGGAAGTCCACTTTACTACTTCTTGATAAGTTTGGAGACTGTGGAAAAATCACCCTCATAAATATCTTGGAAGACTATTAGTCTGTCAAATGTCTCTTATGCTGAATTCTCATAGCACAGGTTGGATGTGATAAGATTATTAGAGAAGTCTTCTTGTTGTAGTGATTGACTTTATTCTTTTTCCCAAAATGGTAATCCAGGGTTTTAGCACTCTTAGCAGGAGGATTTCTCACTGCTCAGTTGATTCAAAATGCTACTTTTATCTTATACTTAATTCTTTATGTATACTAATTCTGTTTCTGGGTATTATTTTCCAGCAGATTTCACTGGATAGTTTTTCTGTCTTTTGAGGTAGAAGGATTTCCCTTGATTGGTTGTGAATTCTGTTGCAATAAAAATTTCAGGCTACTTAGAGAGGACTGTGAATTGAAAGGCTTGGATACATTAGCTTGGTTGTTAATCATTGTGAGCCACCAATTTATTATTTATTGCTTAAAATGAAATGCATTTACAGCTTAAATGTCTATTTGTTACTAAAATTTATACACAGGAGTACCTTAGTTGTTATTAGTTAAAAAAAAACTCTCTAGCTTAAATGTTTTCCCCATTGAAACAAAAGTTTTAATGCATAGTTTTTGATAACATGAAGTTTCTTAGTAGCACAATTACTGCATTATTATTATGTAACAGATTGGGGGCATTATGAAGAATATTTGAGAGTGCCTGAAAAGACAGTAAGCAGTGTAAGATAGTTTTGTCTCTTGAGATGCTGCTAGGAGTTTTTTTTTTTTTTTTTTTTAATTAAATTTTTTGTTTTAATGCTTATTAATTTAACTAATAAGCCCCTAATAGGATATGATAAAGATGATGGCAGGTACTATTTAATTAGGATCAACCATGTGCTAGGTGCTTTTTATGCATTCATCCCATTGCAAAAAGGAGGTGCATAAATTAGACATGCAATGCTCATCCCTTATCACTGTTGATTAATGTAACATTCCTTTGAGAAAACCTACCTCTCTCGTTCTACTGTATCATTCTGTACAACCAATAGGGTGCCTTCTGTTTACTCAATTTCTCTTGCTATTATTTATCTTTCTGGCAAGGATAGATCTATCTGATTAGCTACCATTTAATAAGCTCAATAGCAGTCTCAATAATAAGATGATGGTTACGATTTTAAGATACTGTGTTGCAATGTAAGTTAAAATCCTACATACTATTCAGCTAGATGTTAGCACATAGTAAGCTAAATTTTAAATATACTATAAATATTGCAATATATTGGAATGAACCCTGTAGTATTATTAACTAGAATAAAGCAAATATAATGCTTTTGCTTTTATAGCCAACTACTCTAGGCTAGTAATTCCTGTACCTGATTATATATAATCAGTTTTCATAAAAGATAGAATCAGGCTATAATGTATGCATTTTAGAAGTAATTTTCATTTTGTTGTGATTTTGATTTTTGGATATATACTGCTAAAAACCTAAATACTATAATATTTACTTTGGTAGTGGAGGATACTGTGTGCAACCCCACAGACTACTTACACAAAATTATTGAAGAGTTGAAACTTATTTAGAGATTAGAGATAATTTCCAAATATGAAAATTATGTCCTTGCCCTCTATTAACTATCCTTAATTTTATAGACTTAAAGGTGATTGTATAAAATGCTATTAAGCAAAACTGTAATATTACAATTATCTAAATTGTTTTGCGTATTAAAAGGGTCAGCTTGCAAAGTGCTTTTATGAATTGTTTGCAGTTAAGGGATGGCATTAGGAAAGAATGCTGCTCTCATGGTTGTATTAAAGTATTTTTGTAGTATATGTACTTTTGGAAATAAAATATACTTTAAATGAGAAAAATTGAGACCTGTTATGAATGGCACTGAATCGTGCTGATTATTTTACCTTTGACAAAGTGGAAAATGTAAAGCTTGGTGTATCCCATTTTATTAATATAATAAAATTTTATAGTGTTGTTCTGGGCATAGATATATGTTCTTTAGTGTTTATTAGCCCTTGGTTATAGTAAAACATTTTGGTCCTATGTCTGGCTATACCATACAGAATGTAAATATCAAAACTAAGGTAAAAGAAAGCAAATAAATAAGTTTTTTTTCTTTTTCCTAAGTCTTTTTCTATATGATTTCTAAATATTTCAGTTGCTTATATTATCTTAATATGATTGAACACGATGAACATCTTTTTTATCATTTAACATAGGTTTATAGCTTCCCCAGACTTGTTCTAATAATGAAGCTATGAGGGATATGACAAGAATGGTGATATTAAATTTCTCTAGACTAACAGTAAATTTTTCCATTCTGATGTCAGGAATGTTGAGCATCTGGAATCTGCAGGCAGTGAATTGTTCACTGTGGGAGCACTTTCATCAAATTCTTAGCCATTTATTCTCTTAGGAACTACTACTGTCTTGTATATAATATTATATTTTTACAGAAGCAGTTTTCTGGAACTGGAAAACTTTCTTCACTTCTTTATGCATCTGTACCTTTGAATGTTTTAAGTTTTAGAACCACATTTC
>NW_006921906.1:2508880-2514780 GCF_000298275.1 Orycteropus afer afer
TCTTCCATTGCATCAATTCTACTCCTTTGACCTTTCAATGTGTTACCTATTTCTGACAATTTAGTATTAATCCTCTAGATTTCTGTCTGTAGATTTAGGATCATTTCTAATTTTTCATTTATTTTGTCATTTTGTTCTTGCATTTTCTTCCAAAATTCTTCTAGGGTTTTTTTCCCTGTGTTTTCTTTGGTCTGTCTCTCAATCCTTTGAAGATATCTAACTATAATTCTTTTGAATTCCTCATCAGGGAGTTCCAATGCTGCGTCTTCCTCAGGGATGTGTTTTGAGTCTGTATGCTGGTCCCTTGTTTCTCCTGCTTTATCTTGCTTCTTTGTGTGAACTGTGATGCTCTGTTGTCTCTGAGGCATTGTGAAGTTTCTGTTTATATTTAATTGGTGATTATATGTTGAAGTGACTTGCCCACAATTTTGGTTTTCTTTGTTTTGTTTGTATGTTATGAATACAGGCAGGGTACTGTGCTGTGCTCCTCTATTCACTAGTTCACAGCACTTATACACTCACCACCTGTGTCCTTTCCTTTGTCAGCCTTTCATATGTTCTTGCTGACCCTGTCAAACAGAGCCTATTCTTAGATCCCTGGAATCCGAATGAGAATACTATCCCTTTAAAATCCAAAATGGTTGCCACTTGTAGACATTAAAAATGGCTGCACCCTTGTTCACTTTAAATATCCAAAATGGCCACCACTTGTAAACATTCAAAGTGGCTGCGTCCTTGGTCACTTTAAATATCCAAAATGGTTGTCACTTGTAAACATTCAAAATGGCTGCACCCGCAGTCACTTTAAATATCCAAAATGGCTGCCACTTGTAAACAATCAAAATGGCTGCGCCCTCTGGATAGCAGAAAGTCCACAGCTCAGGTTGTCTCCCTCCTTGCTATTTCCCTTCCTAGTCATAGGCCACCAAAGCAGTTGTCCCTGCAGCCCTTGGTGACCAGGGCTGATCTTTAGGTCAATTCTCAGGTCCCAATACCATTTGGAAATATTCAGGCTGGTTGGTCTTGTCAGAGTAGCTGACAGTCCTTAGCTGTGACTTTCTGTGTACTCACTGTTTTCATTCAGGTTTTTCCACTAGTTGGTGCCTAATCCACTTCTGTATAGTTCTTCAAGGCTCAGGGTTCCAGGATTATCTTCTTTGTCTCTGTCAATTGATTTTTCTTTTCTTTGTTGAAGAGGGTCTATGTCACTTGTCTGACTATTCCTCCATCTTAACGGAAGTCTATACAGATATTCTTAAAGCATACACAAATACGTATGTAGAAATATCATCTGCCAACCTTATATATGGTCATGAGTATAATCCCTTTTGCCTGTTGTCGTCATATGCTGTCAAGTCAGACCAGCCTTCTGGTTAGTGGTCAAGTGCCTTAGGCACTATGCTACCAGAGCTCCTCCCTTTTGCCTAGATATACCTAAATAGTTTAAAAGTATTTTAAAAATAATATGTGTTTGTTGCCATTGAGTTAATTTTGACTGATGGCAACCACATTTGCAGAGCAGAACTTCTCCATAGTATTTTCAAGGTTGTGACCTTTCGGAAGCAGATCACCAGACCTATCTTCCGAGTTGTCTCTGTTTGGGTTTGAACCATCAATCTTTCAGCTAGTAGTTGAGCACTTAACTGTTTGCACCATCTAGAGTTATGTAGGTGGATCTATGTTTTGTCATCTTTTCCCTTGACTTTTTAGAATGTGTGGAATATGTATATTGATCTTGATTTATGTCATAGACATATTTTTAAAAAGTTGCTAATGTGGGTGGAGAAAAGGAATGTGTGAAGTTATTAGTGTAGGCTAAAAATGTTCACAAACCAAGAGTTAAGATTCTGAATAGGGCTGAATAATACTGGGTATTTAAAAATAAACTTGTTGTTAAAATTAGTAAATTTTTTTATTCTATAATAGACTCTCCTAGGGCATCATGCTGGTTGTTTTTTGTTTTTGGTACTCTTGTTCCTTGGAGAGAAGAATATCCACCAACAATAGGTTGTGATAGTATGGCAGTAGAGATCTTCACCTAAAAGATGGACTGTATGCTTTGATTAGAAAGCTTCATGTTTTGTCTTAACAGTGTCTCCACAGTCTATGAATAATTAATGTATGTTTAAGATTGAATTCCTTATGTACTTAAAATGAGACCATTCTTCTTCTCAGTTTAGCATTACTTAATTAATCATTGTACATATCTGTCTCAGTTGATGTTTCATCATGCCTAGCCTAAACATAGGACAGATGAAGCTATATATATGTTTCTTCTACACACAACTTTGTTACAAGAGTGTACAGAAACAAGGTTTTCTAATTGTATGAGTAGTCTTAGTGTCATGTTGATCCTTTAGTCTGAAGATTCATTTATCTAGTACTAAATCGCATAGCTCCATCTTCTGCTTCTCCCCAGTCACACCCTACACCCTGCCTTTCCAGTTTCCCTTTCTTTTTATCATACCATTTCAGTTGAACCATAGCCACTTCTCCATCCTACTATTGTTATCATTGCAGCTTTCAGTTGTTATCTACTCAGCACTTGGACCATACCCTCCAGTAACCTTAAACTACATCATGTATTAATTTCATTTAGGCTTCAAGTCTACATAAGCAGCTATGAATCATCTTCAGTCTAATATGATTTAGTAAAATCATAGTCACATACTATAAAAATGATGTGGCAGGGACATCACCTCTACTTTCACAATAGGGAAAGGGAATCAAGATTAAAAGCCCAAGACTGTTTCCTGTAAGGCAGAGATCAGACATACCTCCTCTCTCTAAATTTCTTCCAAATTCTAACACCAGTTGTCCCTCACACAGCATTCTTTACTTCTCTGTTGGGTTCAGTTATTTGTTGCAATAGCTACACATAACTCACAGACCACAATCACGATGGATGGGGGTTTATTAGAGAAGTTACAGGTTATAATTCAGTATCAGGAACAACTTGGAATAACATTCTTTGGTCAGGACAGCTCCTTGGCCATGCTTGTAGGTAGGTCTCTCCCTCAACCTCGGGGCCCCTTGGGCTGATCTCTGCCCTGCTCAGACAAGCTCATTAGCTACACTGATAAGTGCCCAGAGGCACCCCGCTCCATCAGAAGCCTTCTGTCTGAAGACACTCAACTCTTTAGCTTCTTGCTTTGTGGGTTGGCAGGCCTACTGTAACTGTGTTACTCTTTGGGCCGGGAAACCCACCTGACCATCTTGTACTGGTCTGCTGGTTCTTCTGCCACAGTTTCTCTGCCATTGCTTACACCATCTGTATTACAGCTCTTGCTTTCTCTCTCTCTCTCTCTGTCTCTCTCTTTCCTGGGTCTAGGAAGTTCTCAGTGCAGCAACCTTGGGTCTAAAGAACATGTTCCTGGCTCTTCTTTCTTGGCAGTAGTGAGGTACGCCCATATGCCTTTGGGATGACTTACATTAAGCCTACTCAATGGCAAAATTGACCAGTCCCCTCGATAAGGTTCCATGCACCTTGTTTGCATGTCCCTATCTCCACAAGGGTGCCATGGACCTTATTTACATTATTAGCAAGCTATCCAGTCCCATTAGTAGGCCATAAGCATCTCATTTGCATAACCCCACCCAGTCATTTGGTGGGAGTTGCAATACCATGGTGAGAAAGTCCATATAAAAGCTATCCATTGCACCACACATGCTTTGTCTGTGTAATTCTTCTCTAAACTTTCTGAACCACAAGCAGTTGGGCAAGTTAGAGGTTTTTATTTTTTGCTTTACCCTTGAATTGCTTTTGATGTAGTCCAGTCATTATGTCTACATCTTATAATCTTGATTGTGGAATGACTGTTCTTTATTGTTTAACAAACAAATCAACTCCTTTTCTCTTTTACAAAGCATCATCGCTTTATTTTCATCTGCCTGGGAAGTGAATGTTACTTCCTGAGTTCTTTTTCCATTGTTTCTTTCTCCTCTCCTTTCCCATCTAATGATTTGGAGATAATTCTTATAATAAAAACAAATTTTGTGAAGATAATTCTTAAAAGTTTGTATGAAATGTTAAAGACTTTTGGTGACTTTCTGGCATTAAGAATTGCTTGATACCATTTTTCTGATATCAGAGTATGTTATATACTCAGTGAAATCCTTGTAAATTTAAGATCCCAGGATTATTTTGTATTTCTGTATAACTGATAGGCATTTCAAGTGAAAGATGAAAGTCTATAAACAATTGTAAAGTACTTAAACCATGAAAAGAAATTTTCTACTTTTCTCTTACAAATGTTAGTCATATTTAGAGGTCTTGAAAAAAATTACTGGCAGACCTAATGTTAAAAGGCTCAAAAGCAAGATCTGATTAAAAATACTACTTCTTGAGTTAGATTATACTGCTGGCTGTTTTATGCCACAATCTCTGTTCAGAGCCAGGATTTCCTGACCTTTAGTTCTGCCAAAAGAATAAGGAGAACAGTGTTTATAATGACAAATTGATCCTATACCTAATGAACCATGTCCATTTTTACTTCAAGGATTAGAAGCCCAGATCCAGAATGATTGAATAATTTGAACAAAGGTTTGTTGTCAGATTTGTTCTCAGTAAGGCAATACTCATGGGCCATCTATTCAATTCTAACTCATAGCAATGAGACTGTATGGCAGAGTGGAAGTGTCCCACGTGGTTTCCTAGACTAAAATCAGAACAAGAGTAGTTCGCCAGGTTTTTTTGCCCATGAAGCTGCTGGTGGGTTTGAACTGCTGACCTTTTGTTTAGCAACTAGGCACTTAACCATTATGCCACCAGGGCTTCTTAAGACATCACTAGTGTGGAATACTGCTCTCTAGTGGTGTAGTAGGTAAGGCATTTGGCTGCTAACCAGAAGGTCGGTAGTTCAAGCCCACCAGCTATTCAGTGTGAGAAAGATGAGGCAATCTACTTCGGTAAAGATTTACAGTCTTGGAAACCCAGTGGGGGTTGCTATGAATCATAATTGACTTGATGGCAGTGGGTTTTTTCTTTCTTTCTTTTCTTTTTTTAATGTGGTGTCATCTCCAAAATGTTCTTTATATTAGTTCTAACATTAATAATCTGGAAAAAAGTGAAAATTATTTATAGCTACTGCAGTAGTTACAATGTGGAGAAGAGTATCATGCTTGGTGTAAAGTACATACATAATTTGTAAAGTAGAGGGTTGGCAAAAAAGGAAAAGTCCTTTGATGAGATGAATTGACACAGTGGCTGCAAAGATGGGCTCAAACATATGAGGATTGTGAGGCCAGCACAGGACTGGGCAGTGTTTCATTCTGTTGTACATAGGGTTGCTGTGAGTTAGAGCCGACTCAACGGTACTAACAACAACACTGCAGCAAAGGAATTAATAATATTTTTCTATATCAATGAAGCATTTTATCTATTATTTTAGGAGTGTGCTATAAGATGTATTCCAAACTATTTCTACGTGCTTGATGTTGATGACAAACGATTGATTCCCTGGGTGTTTGAGATGGGATATTTACTTTATATTGGTGTACAATTACATAAATCAATATAGTCAGTACCTTTTCATTAAATAATATATTGATAGCACTAAAATTACATTTATTGACTTTTCTTGCAAACATTTGGCATATTGTATTTATCATTAAAGCTGTTAAACTGATGGCAGGGAACGTTTTGTCATTTTTCTTTTTGTTTTCTAGAGAATATAATCAGATTCTCATCTTTCTAGTCTACTCTTTACCAATTACTTGGGTCCATCATTGTGTATCTTTCTTACCTATTGTGAAAGCCTCCCTGCCCACCCACACCCCATTCCCTTAATGCATCTTACTAGGATAAACTTTTTGTTGTTGTTATGTGCCGTCGAGTCAAACCCGACTCATAGCGACCCCTCCTTGGGTTTCCGAGGCAGTATCACTACGGAAGTAGGATT
>NW_006921906.1:2514880-2515745 GCF_000298275.1 Orycteropus afer afer
AACAACAGAAAAAAATTGTTCTTGATGAACTATTTTTTTTCATAGTCTTTTAAAAATTTTTTAAATTCCACTTCCTCCCTGTAGTTACCTCTTCCCTGTGTCATTCTTGCCTATGTATTCCTGCCCTCTGAGCTGTCTTCCTGTGTGAATATTGCCCTTCTTTTCTCCCATGATTAATTGTTCTGAAGTGTGTATCTATCTGATGTAAAGGTTCACCCTATCTGCCTTTTTAATTTTTGGCGAGAAGCCATGGCAGTAAGTTCGGTTTCTGATCTGAAAGGTAACTAGTGGCCATGCTCTCAGCGATCTCACCAGGCTCTATCAGACTGGTAAACCTGGTCTTTTTTTTTTTTTAGTATTTTGAGTTTTGTTTCACATTGTTCTCCTACTCTATCCAGGATCTACCGCACTGATCCCTTTCTTAGTGTTTGACAGTGGTAGCCGGGCACTACCTAGTTCTTCTGTTCAGGGGTCATATAGGCCGAGGTTTGCACGGTCACCTAGTCCCTTGGACTAATTGTTTTCATGTGTCATTAGTTTTCTTCATTCTTCTTTGTTCTGGACAAGGAGAGATGCATCATTGCATCTAGATGGCAGCTTGCAAGCTTTTAAAACCCCAGTTGCTACTCACGAAAGTAAGATGTAGACCAATGTTTTTGTGTAGTATGTTATTACCAATTGAGCTTGGTGGCCCCTGAGCCCACAGGTCCAACTACTCACTTCCTCAGGGTGGTTGGCTATGGCTAAGAAGTTATCATAACTTTGCCCTTTGTTAGCTCTGTCATATATACAGATATTCTTTTAATGCATTTTATTGAAATACAATTTATGTACAGTGAAATATACTAAAGTGACATGAGTCAAT
>NW_006921906.1:2516589-2538764 GCF_000298275.1 Orycteropus afer afer
TGCCCAACCTTCCTTCTGAGGAGTGGCTGGTGGGTTTGAACTGCCAGCCGTCTGGTTAGCAGGCAAGTGTCTTAACCACTATGCTACCAGAGCTCCCAAGGATAAACTTACATTTTTAAAAATTATACTTATTTTGTTATCATTGAGAATATACACAACAAAACATATACCAACTCAACAGTTTCTACATGTACAGTTCAGTGACGTTGATTACATTCTTCCAGTTACGTAAGCACTCTCATCCTCTCTTTCTGAGTTGTTCCTTCCCTATTAACATAAATGCATTGCCCTGAAGATTCCTATCTAATCTTTCAGGTTGCTGTGGTCAAATTGTTCCTGTATCAATAGATCTTTGTTGTTGTTGTTTTTTAATTGTGACTTGGGTTAAAGTTTACAGAGCAAATTCACTTTCCATACAGCAGTTCAAACACTTTATTTCAGGACATTGACTACAATTTACCACAATGCAACAGCTCCCCCTCCCACTTTCTCCCCATAGTTACCTCTTCCCTGTGCCCTTCCCTCCAGGTACTCCTGCCCCCTGAGCTGTCTTCCTGTGCATACACAGCCCTTTTAATCTCCCATAATTTTTCTTTCCAAGGAGTGTATATACTTTGTGTAAATGTTCACCTCATATGCCTATCTTTTGTTTGGCTGGAAGCCATAGGTATGGGTTCAATTCCAGACCTGAAGGGCAGCTCGGGGCCACAGACTAATGTTTTTGTGTAGTAAGTTATGCCAATTGAGCTTGATAATCTTGAGACCCCAGGTCCAACTATTCACTCCCTCCGGGTAGCTGGCTGTGGCTAAGAAGCCACCACAGTCTTGCCCCTTGTCAGCTCTACTATACACCTGGACATTGTTACAGCACATGCAAATACACATGTAGAAACGTTGTCTGCTAACCCTGTACATGAACATGGCACACTACCCCACTGCTTTGATAAACCTGACCATTCAGCCTGTCCACCCATCTATCCACTAGTTGATCAATGCTTGCCATCACTGACAACATAGTACTTTACACACAAAAAGATTCATCTTTGTTGTCTGTACCTCCTGTGCACCTGTCTATGTAGTACTTTTCACAGTGATACCTTTGCATTTATTTTCATGATTATTAATATCTTTAGTATATACTACATTTACAACTCTATGGGCAATGATTTTGCTCCTCCCCACACTGCCCTTCACCATTGTATTCCCAGCACTTGACAGTGTCTGACACATAGTAAGCACTCAGTATTTATGGACTGAAGTTGAAAAAGATTAAGAAGAATTTTGAAATGTGGAGGAAATTTGCTAACTTCGTAAACCCCTTGAAATATGTCAGATGTGATATGCTAAACCTGTTAATGAAATTTTGAGTCAGGAATGTTAGCATGCTTGTTTTGTCTTTCATATAATCTTGGGGGATTGAAGTGAGGGTGGGATGGACATGACAGCAATAACAATCATAAGGAAATTATCTGGTGAATTGATGTAAGATTGGTTGGGTGCACAATTATGCTTTGAGGATATAGTGGATAACAATCCATTGTGGCTGGAACTGAATCCGAGGGGGGAAGTTATGGATATATACTGATGGGAAAAGGTTTATGTTAGATCATCACTCAGGAATGAAAGTTTTTAGAAGTTTAATAGTAACATCTATCTTGTAAAACTCAAAGTACAGAAATACATAAAAGAAAAGTGAAAGCAATGTGTCCTGTTCCTTCTAGTTCCTCTCCCTAGATAAAACACTGATAATAGTTGGAAATACATCCAACAGACCCTTAAGCCTTCCTACGCTACCTAAAAGTGTAATGAACAAGTGAAAGAAAATAAAGTTACTGGAAAAGAGAAAATAATTTGCTTTATTTGGCATTTCTATAATTATTTGTGGGAGCTCTGGTAGCGTAGTGCCTAAGGTACTTGACTGCTAACCAGAAGGCTGGCAATTCAAACCCACCAGCCACTCCTCAGAAGGAAAGTTGGGCAATCTATGTCTGTAGTGATACCGTCTCAGAAACCCAAGGAGGGGTCGCTGTGAGTCGGGTCTGACTCGATGGCATGTAACAACAACAACAACAACATAATTATTTGTTAGATGGGAGGAGCCTTGGTGATACGGTTGTTTAAGTGCTCAGCTGCTAGCCAAAATATTGATGGTTCAAACACACCAGTTGTTCCATGGCAGAAAGACCTGGTGATCTGCTTCTGTAAAGATCACAGCCTTGGAAACCCTGTGGGGCAGCTTTGCTCTGTCCTATATGCTCTTTCTATTCTGTCACAGCTCTGAGTTGGAATCAACCCAATAGCAACTTGTTTGGTTTATTTTTTTTATTGTGATTTGGGTGAAGGTTTACAGAACAAATTCACTTTCCATATAGCAGTTCACATATACTTTGTCTCATGACATTGACCAAAGTTTACCACAATGCAACAGCTCCCCTCTCACTTCCTACCCATAGTTACCTGTTCCCTGTGTCCATCCCTCCATACACTTCTGCTTCCTGAGCTGTCTCCCTGTGCGTAAGCAGCCCTTCTTTCTCCCATGATTGTTCTCTCCAAGGAGTGTATCTACCTCAGGTAAATGTTCAACTCATATGCCTGTCTTTTGTTTGGCTGGAAACCACAGGTGTGAGTTCAATTCCAGATGTGAAGGGCAGCTAGAGGCCATAGTCTCAGTGGTTCTACCAGGCTCTATTGGACCAGCAAACCTGGTCCCTCCCTCCTTTTTTTTTCTCCACATGATTTTGAGTTTTGTTCCGTATTGTTCTCCCTCTGTATCAAGGATCTCCTACATAGATCCCCTTCCAAGTGGATGACAATGGTAGCCGGGCACCATCTAGTTCTTCTGGTCTCTCTCATAGTCATATAGGCTGCAGATTGGATAGTGTACCAGTCTCTAGGACAAATTGTTTCCAGGAATTTTGATTTTCTTCATTCTTCTTTGCTCTTGATGAGGAGAGACCCATCGCTGCATCTAGATGGCAGCTTGCTAGCTTTTAAGATTCCAGCCACTACTTGCCAAAGTAGGAGGTGGAATAATGTTTTGTATAGTATGTTATGCCAATTGAGCTTGATGTCCCCTGTGACTATGGTTCCAAGCCCTCAGGTTCAACTACTCAGTCCCTCTGGGTAGTTGGCTGTGACCAAGCAGTGACCACAACCTTGCTCCTTGGTTTATTTGTTAGCTGGAGCATTATTTCATGTATTAATTTTGTGGGCCATCTATTTCTTATGTACTATAGTCTTTATATTAATCACTTCTTTGTGGCAAATAATTAGCAGTTTCTGTGTACACCTGTTTGATTTTCTTTTTTGGATGTATGTAAATTTTATTGGTTATAAAGTCTGTCAATCATTGCCTTTTATGGTTTGTGTGGTCATTAAGGTTGTCTGTTAACTTGGCTGGGCTGTGAGTTTGAGTGGCTTGGCAGCTGGATGTACTTATTCCCCATGATGATATTGTAATCACCTTCATGGTGGAATCTGCTATGAGCATCTAAGTAGTTGAAGGGGAGTTACCTTTGGGGTGTTGTCCTGCTTCCAGTAGATATGGAGAAGCTTTGAGAAAGGTCTCTAGGTTTTTGGCACATTTTGGATTCTGCATTTGCCCGAGTCTTCTTCAGTTCCTGGACTTGAACCAGTGGTCTGCTGTGTTGCCTGTCGATTTTGGGGTTGTGCCATTTTACCTGCTGATCTTGGATTCTTCAGCCTCAATAGCTAGCAGCTGTGTGAATCAGAAGCCTCCAGCTTCAGTGGGCTTGGAGCAAAAGGCAGAGTTGAAGCCCAAGGTCAAGGGGCCTTCACCAAGCCCCTGGAGCTGGCACTCTGAAATCGGACTTCTGGTGTCCTAAACTGTAAGAGAATAAATTCCAGTTTGTTAAAGCCATCCACTTATGGTATCTTTGTTATAGTAGCACTAGGGAACTAAGGCAGTTTGACATGCTAAGAAAAGGCTTTTTTACTCCAACATGATATAAAATATTCTGTGAAATCTTCCTCTAATATTTTCATATTTTGTACTTAAAATATTCTGTTCACCTGGACTTTGTTGTCAGGTTAGGAATTTAGTTTTTCTCTTATTGCTAATAGTAAGTCATTGAAGATCTGAGTAGAAGGTTGAAATGATGAGATTATTATGAAAGTACTAAGGCAGAATTGAATTTAAGTCCTGAATATAGTATTTACTTGGCTAAATGTGTTTGCTCCTGTAAAATGGTGTTAATTGTTGTTGTTGTTGTTATGTGCCATTGAGTTGGACCTGACTTATAGTGACCCCTCCTTGGATTTCCAAGGCAGTATCACTATGGAAGTAGATTGCCCCATCTTCCTTCCGAGGAGTGGCCAGTGGGTTTGAACCGCCAGCCTTCTGGTTAGCAGTCAAGTGCCTTAGCCACTGTGTTACACACATATTTAAGGAGCCATAGTGGTACAGTGATTAAATATTCAACTACTAGCTCAAAGGTTGGTGGTTCAAACTTAACAGTTTATCCACAGGAGAAAGACATGGCAGTCTGCTTCTGTAAAGATTTACAGCCTTGGAAACCCTATGGAGCAGTTCTGCTCTGTCCTATAGGGTCTCTATGAGTCAGAATCAACTTGACAGCAGTGAATTTTGGTTTTACTGGAAGCACTAAGTGAGATAACCTATGTAGCACCTTGTGTAGCTCTGTCTAAGGTATAGTTAATACTGCTAGGAATTACTAGTAATAATTAGTCTTATTTTAAGGAGTTCTGGTGACTTAGTGCCTTAGGCATTTGACTGCTAGCTGGAAGGTTGGTGGTTCAAACCCACGAGCCCCTCCTTGGAAGGAAGATGGGGCAATCTACTTCTGTAAAGATTTGCCATCTTCAAACCCAATGAGAGTCACTGTGAGTAGGAATTGACTTGATGGCTGTGAGTTTGGTTTTTGAGCTTTTTATTTTAAGCAGCTTTATTTGTCAGTGGTAGGAAAGATAGATTCAAGGTTGAGCGAATAGAAACAGCATACTTTTTAATAATGAATTTTATTAAGCAAAGTGAAAATTGTTGAGAGTCTGACTGTGATGCAAGCTTTTACCCAGTTAAAAGTGCTATCAGATTTTTCTCATGGTTGGAGTAATTTTATAAGGTAATGAAATCTTCTAGAAGAAAGAGTTATCTTACAGAAATCTTTACAGAGCAGACTGCCACATTTTTCTCCTGTGGAGCAACTGGTAGATTTGAACCACCAACCTTTGAACTAGTAGTTGAACATGTAATCACTGTACCACCATGGCTCCCATTGGGTTTCCAAGGTGGTAAATCTTTATGGAAGCAGTCATTTCTTAAAGAGGACTCTTTATAATGATCTTGTATATTGGAAGGGTGCTTCCTTCTTGCCCAGTGACTGTGGACAAATGGTGACCCAGGGGAAGCAGCCATCTACTAGGCTGCAACCACAGTATGTCCAGTGGGAATCCCAGCCTTAGAGAGGGAGCCCTCTTCCAGTGTTGTTCCTGCTGGGTATTCTTCTTCAGTCCTAGTTTATCTTTAGAGGTTTTTCCTTTTTTTTTTTTTTTACCACTTTATAGATAATCCCCTATTACAGTTAACAAGTATTTCTATTAACTTTTCCAGTTTAAGTTACTGCATAGCTTCTGTCTCTGGATTAGATCATAACTGATGTCAAATGTACAAAGCCAAAGTTAGGGTGTGATCATTCATTAGTGTTTTAAAGAAAGTTGGTGCACTTAAACAGCTGTAGATTTACATGATTATTACTACATTCCACCTTGGGTATTCTCCATCCCAGAGTGTACTCTTTCAGGCCCTATTTTCCTTTCTTCGTGTCCTCATTTAAGTCCTGCTGATTCCGCTCTAGTCTTCTCTGACCTTCATGAATTGCTGTCCTTGAATTACTGTAACTCTTATTGTATAGATTAACAACGGACTCTTAGCATATTTTAATTTTGCTAATGTTGCTTTTTTTCTCAGTGTGTGAGTATATATCTCTATCTGCCTATCTACCTACATAAATCTTTCTGTCTGTATGTCTGTGTATCTATGTATCTATCTATCTCCCTCTTTTCCTCCCTCCCTATCTACCTACCTATCTATCTAATCAAACTGTTGCTGTTGAGTCTATTCTGACTCATGCTAATCCTATAGGACAGAGTAGAATCTTCCCCATAGAGTTTATAAGGCTATAAATCTTTATGGAAGTAGACTACCACATCTTTCACATGTAGAGTGGCTGGTGAGTTCAAATCACTGACCTTTTGATTAGCAGCTGAGAACTAATTGAACCAAGTCTCCATTCTCAGTGTGTGATGTTGTTTTCTTTGTTGTTAGGTACCGTCGAGTTGGTTCTGTCTCATAACAGTCCTAAGTATAAGAGAACAAGCACTGCTTGGTCCACTACTATACTCATAATTGTTGCTATACTTGCGCCTATGGTTGCTGTGTTAATCCATCTTGTTGAGGCTCTTCTTTTTTGCTGACCCTCTACCAAGCAGGATTATCAGGACTAGTCCCTCCTGATAATGGGCCCAAGGTACATGAGACAAAGTCTTGCTATCCTCACTTCTAAGGAACATTCTGGCTGTACTTCTTCTAAGACAGATTTGTGGGTTCTGACAGTCCATGGTATATTCAGTGTTCTTCACCAACACCATACTTGAAATGCATCAGTTCAATTTTGGTCTTCCTTATTAATTGTCCAGGTTTTGCATGTGTATGAGGTGACTCAAAATACCATGGTTTGGCTCAGGTGCACCTTCGTCTTCAAAGTGACATCTTTGCTTTTGAACACTTTAAAGAGATGTTTTGTAACAGATTATCCCAATGCAATATGTCATTTGATTTTTTCACTGCTGCTTCCAGTGGCATTGATTGTGGATCCAAGTAAAATAAAATCCTTGACAACTTCAGTCTTTTCTTTGTTTATCATGATGTTGCTAATTAGTCTATTTGTGAGGATTTTTTTTTTCTTTAGGTTGAGGTGTAATTCTTAGTGAAGTCTTTGATCTTCTTCAGTAAGTGCTTCGAGTCTTCTTCACTTTCAGCAAGCAAGTTGCGTCATCTTTATATCGCAGATTGTTAATGAGTCTTCCTTCAATCCAGCTTCAGCATTCTTCTTCATATAGTCCAGCTTTTTGGATAATTTGTTTAGCATAAAAATTGAATAAGTATTGTGAAAAGATACAACCCTTACACACACCTTTCCTAATTTTAAATTACGTAGTATCCTCTTTTTCTGTTTGAAGTGCCTCTTGATCTATGTACAGGTTCCTCACGAGCATAATGAAGTGTTCTGGAATTCCCATTCTTTGCAGTGTTATCCACAATTTGTTATGATCTACACAGTTGAATGTCCTTGCATAGTCAATAAAACATGACTAAACATCTTTCTGGTATTCTCTGCGTTCAGTTGGGATCCATCTGACATCACCAGTGATATCCTTTTTTCCATGACCTCTTCTGAGTACGCCTTGAATTTCTGGTAGTTCCCTGTCCATATACTACTGCAACTGTTTTTGAATTATCTTCAATAAAGTTTTACTTGCTTGTAATATTAATGATACTGTTTGATAATTTCCACATTCTGTTGAATCACTTTTCTTTGGATTAGGCACAGATATGGATCTTTTCCAGTCAGCTGGCCAGGCAGCTGTCTTCCAAATTTCTTGGCATAGGTGTGTGAGTGCTTCCAATGCTGCATTCATTTGTTGAAACATCTTAATTGATATTCCATTAATTCCTACAGCTTTGTTTTATGCCAATTCTTTCAGTGCATCTTGGACTTTTTCATTAATGCCGTCGATCCTTAATCTGCTGACCTTTCAGTTAATAGCTGAGCATTTAACCACTGCACCACTAGGGGTTTGTTCTCAATGTATTAGATATCTATATATATGTATTTTAAAATATGGCTTTTATTTCTACTGGAACATTTTATGAGATAATTTTATTGGAACTCTTCATGTGCATCTTTGACAGTGTCTTTTATCATATGTACCCAAATATAAGTTCAGTTTTTTTTCCTTCAAAATTATATCTTAGAGAAGATACAACTGCCTTATATTCAAGTCCATATGAAATCTTTTATAGGGTGTTCTCTCAGTTATTTCATTTAAAAATGTGTTCCTTAGAGAAGCTACATTTATTTTCATATAACTTAACCTATATTACTAATAGAGCAATTTAATCAGCTTCTCTAGAATTTTATTAGACATTTAAATATTTCATCAACATCTAAATGTTTATTCCAGTTGGATAAAAATATGTTTTTGGATCTTTTCTTGGAAAAAATAGGAGATCCCTTATAGTTAGGATTGCTTTATGTTGGGGCCTATATGATATCACCCAAACTTGTAAGATCTGAGGGTGGAGATAGTGGTCCATTCTATACTTAGTTATTATATTCCAATAACTAGGGTAGTGCTCTAAGAACTCAATAAATGTTTATTCTTAGGAATGTATCCTTTAAAGACTTAGTTTAGATGTCATTTCCTCTCTAATGATTTTTCATGATTTCTTCTTCCTTCTTTGGAAGAACTGACCATTTTGCTTGCTTTGCCACAAGACTGTTAACATTGTCCTGTACTTACTAGTAGGCTTTTCTGTGATTGTCTCTGCACTTTAAAGCCTGGAGTGTAGGGACCATGTCTGATTTGTCTTAAAGCTTGATACTTAGGTACCATCAATGCTTTTTAGACTGAGGCATTAATGGACTTGAATGAATACAGATGAGTTAACTATAACCTTCACTGTCTCAATTCTTCCTCAGATACTGGTAGATTTACATAAGTTTTAAAAGTTATACCTTATTGTCTGTATACTCTCATTACTTGTCATCTGAATCTCAAGGACCAAATACACTTGGATATCATAGTATTCTTTACTATCAGAACTCTAGAAAGTGAGTACTATGGTATTTTAAAGAAGGTGTTAGAATACAGACCCAGGTTTATGTGTGGGCGGAGATGATTTCTTGGTTCTATATAATTTGAGTCAGTATTGGGTATACTGAGACATCATACAGCTCTGGCCCAGTAGCTCTTCAACCATCTCTTTAATTTCTGGTTGGCACCATCCTATCTCTTCTGCCTTTGGTTTATGGTTACCAGATGTGGTAGCTGAACAGGAGTGACTGCTGCTGTCACTAGATTGCCAAACTGGGATGTCATATAAATTAGGATTGCACAAAGCTAGTAAAACAGAAAATTCAGCTTTATGAGGTTCTGCTAACAGTGAAATTATTACTTAAAAAATTTTAAATATAATATGGCTTATTCCCACCAAAAGTTAAGCAATACTTGGGCAAAGTTAACACTTTCCATATGTAAAAAGACTAGAGTGGTTTTTATTTCGAGCTAAGCGATTGTTTTGACTTTGAACCATTGTATTGAATTGTTGTTTTTATTCTAGAGGAAGATGCACTGAGGAAGAAAGGACATTAATTTTCATCCTGTGCCTAGGGCTAGGTGCAGCTGTATACATTGTTTCATTGAATTCTTACAGTAATGATTTTTACCATAATTTTATAAACTTGATTTCAGGATAATTGTAGATTCACGTGCAGTTGTAAAAATATTAATACAGAGAGATCTGATCTCCTTGTGCCCTTTACTCAGTTTCTTCCAATGCAACATTTTACATAATTACAGCATAGGATCACAACTGGGAAATAGACATTACACAATCTGTTGATTTTATTCAGATTTTACCAGTGTTACTTGCACTTGTGTGTGTGTTTTCTATGCAGTTTTACTACACACATAGATTACAGTTTCTTTTTAAACACATGGGAGAAACAGGCTCAGAGAAGTTATGTGACTTGTTTAACATATAGATCTGGAGTTTGAACCTAGGCCTGTTTAATTCAAACTTTAGCTTTTTCTGTAATAATAACTATTAATAATAATAGTAAACCATACTAACCCATAATAGTAACAACAATGACTGAAATTCCTCTTTACATATGAAGCATATTGGGTACTTACTATGTGCCAGGACCATTCTAGTGTATTAACTTATTTTAACCCCCCAACAACTATATCACATGAATTATAGTGAAACCTGTGGGAGTCAGAGACTCTTTTTCTGGGTTTCACAAGTGTTCTCCTTTGAAAGGGTACAGCTCACCACTTTCCTGTTTCTATTAGTGGAAGATTTTTTTTTTTCCTTCTCTGACAGGTTTTCGCCTTACACAGATTCCAGCTTTCATAGGCTTTACCGTACAATTGAATTAGTAGTGTTAAATAAAGACTACATCTAATTACCAAAGAACAGCTAATTATTTTCACAGCTTTTGAAATCGTAACAAAATAATGAGATTTTCCCCTCTTTTTACATATTTTTAGTGGTTTCCTTAGTAAAACACATGTATTATGAGTTATATTTCATGTAGAAGCAGAAAACAGAGCAGGGAGATTTCTCTCCTAAGTGATTTCTTCTTGTTGTTATGTGCCGTCGAGTTGGACCTGACTCATAGCGACCCCTCCTTGGGTTTCTGAGGCTGTATCACTATGGAAGTAGATTGCCCCATCTTCCTTCCGAGGAGTGGCTAGTGAGTTTGAACTGCCAGACTTCTGGTTAGCAGTCAAGTGATTTCTTGTTACATAATCTAAATTGCTTCACAGATAGTTGTTAAGCACATTATTTCTTAGTGGAGTTATCATATTACATGGATGGGGATGGATGGCTAAATGTCTCTATATCCATTGTCTACCTTTGAACCTCTGACCTTAACCACTGATCTTGGCAATTATTGTTGACTTTAAAATATGTGTGTGTGTGTGTGTGTGTGTAACCTGTGTTATTATTGTATATTATATAGATGAGATGCCTTAAATATAATTTGAGCTGAATTAGGCACAATGCCAGATTTTTAAATGAATAAATGTAAAATCACCAAGAATACTAAAGAATGTAATTGAGAGAATTAAAGAAAATAGTATTTAGCTTTTTGTCCAAAACTAAATATATAACTAAAAACTAAATAAATAACTAAACAAAACCAAACTCACTGCCGTCAAGTGCCGTCGAGTCGATTTCAACTCATAGTAACCTCTCCTTGGGTTTGTGAGGCAGTATCACTACAGAAATAGATTGCCCAACCTTCCTTCCGAGGAGTGACTGGTGGGTTTGAACCACCAGCCTTCTGGTTAGCAGAAATGCCTTAGGCACTACGCCACCAGAACTTCAGCCCAGGAATGTTTAAATCTAATTCACTCTTCCAGGTTACATATCTAACTTTCAAAATAGTACTGAATGCATTTGATTATGAATTATCACTGATTAGTAGAATATTCTAACACTTTAGGACGATGATGGATAGAATAATCAGCAGCCCATAATTTACTCATTACTCTTTGCTAGTTAAATATCTTGTAAAGCTGTCCCTGTGATGAACAGCAGCACTTATTCAGACTAAAAATAACAACAGTACTGTGTGCTGTAGGTCCCAGGAGGTCTTGGTGTTTTTGTAGACAGCAGACAGAAATAAAAGGAATTTTGTCCTTTTTACCTCATGTAATCCCACTGGAAAATGAAACATGTGCTATGAGTTGATACCGTCTTATGCCAGGTCACCTCCCTAAAGAGTCTCGGGCAAGCACTGTTGCAACATTTCTTGGACAGCAGTCTGACAGCATCTGAACAAGATGGATAGTTTATGAAATTCGCTACTGTGGAACACTGTGCTACTGTCTGTCCCTACTAAGCATCTAATGAGGAGTGCCATGAGTAACCTGGATCTGTTACTTTACTCTTTGAGTGGGTTTTAGACACACTTTACATACCTGAAAACTAGAGTCACATTTAAACTAAATTTAAGCTAACTTTGTTTTTTCAAATGCTTGACCATGATAACCCCACATATGGTTTATCTTGTCTTACTTCTCAGAACTTTATTTTGAATGCTAGATACTGTGAACATTTTTGATGCAAAATATTACTAGGAACTATTTGGAAACCACAAAACCATTTTAATGGACCACTCTATCAATTTTCTGCTCTTCTAAGGAAGTTTTTCCTATTCATGACTCATTTCACTCTTTGGCTAGCACTTAGGGAAATGTAATAACGACTAAGAAAAGGAATGTATTCTTTTTCTTCTCTTTTGAAAACTTGTACACATTTTCTGTCTAGGGTTATGTAAACTTGGATGACTAGAAAGTTGACAACTGCGAAAGATCAAAACTAGCCTGTTAATACATATGTCTTTGGAATTAAAAAAATAAAAAAAATTCCTTTGTTTCTTTGGAGAAGTGCTTTACTTGATGGCCTAGAATACAAACCTAGTAAAAAACGACATGTTCCAGGCTGTCATTTACACACACCTTAAGCGAAATTAATGAGATCACCCTAAGATTACGCTTTGTGTTTTATTTTCATTTTATAGGTCTGTATGAGCTGTTGGCTGCTCTGCCAGCCCAGCTGCAGCCACATGTGGATAGCCAGGAAGACCTGACCTTCCTCTGGGATATGTTTGGTGAAAAAAGCCTGCATTCACTGGTGAAGGTAAACCATGCTGATGTCAGATTCTCGTTGAGAAAAGCATACGGAAAAATATTTTGAGCGCCATCTAGTAAACCAGAGATCAAATTGTTGCTCTCTGCAAACAAAACATCCTTGTTTCATTTCACTGACGGGTGTGGAAGTTGTTAAAAGATTCTACCAAAAACACATAGATGATTTCACTTAATAGTGAAATAGTGGTGATCTGGGTGTGCATACTAATGCAGCAAACATGTGTTCTCCCTTGTTTAGAGAAAAGAATATGAAATAAAAGCAGGGAGATTTAGACTTCTTTATGGTCAACATTCATGAGCTGGAATTTAACTTAAATAAATAAATATTCACAGCAAAAATTAGAAGGAATATATTTTCTGAGGTCAAGGATGGCAGCAGTTCAGTAGCCACATTAATTTAAAATAATTTCCTTTAACAAAGTCAACTGAAATTCTAGTAAGCTGTTTCTTTTATTGGCTTGACTCTACTGAAGTGATATTTTGTGTATAAATACATTAATGCTAAATATGCATAAAAACAGTTTTTGGAGGGAGTTTTCATAAAGAATCATGCCATGAAAACGATCAGTCACTAAAAATCAGATCTTGCCATAGAGCAACACTGGGAGTGATCAGAAATCTTAAAATAGTAAAATGAGAACAAGAAACTTACTGGAAAATATGCCACTCTTGCTTCTGGAAATATGAATTGCATTTTCTTTTATTTAACTCAAGCTGAAGGGAATTTAGAGGTCTTACTCCAGTCTGTAAGAGGTAGGAACCCATGTCTCAACAATATCTGGACCTATACTTAATTTAGCTAGATTTGTTATGGTTGTCTGTCAAGATAAGAGGCTTTTAATTGATACATAATTTTTGAAAATAAGCAACTTCTCCATTGCAATCACTTTACAAACAGCTGAATTCTTACTACAGTTTTTCTGTGTTGTCAAATTTATTGTAATTTGTATGTCTTACATAGTGACAACTTTCAAGAAGTGAAGGTGTTAATATATGACATTTAAAGACCAGATGGCTTTGATTGTTTATTATTGTTATTTTTGATAATAGTGTCATTGCCAAGTGGTTTGTTAGAAATGGTCTTTAGTTGTAATTGACCAAGTTTGTGACTTTGTGAGGTGACCAAAAAATATTGCTGTGTTGAATATATGCAAGTTGAACAACTATGGATTTGGGTAGATTGCTTTGACCTTCTGATAAAAGAAATAAAATATATTTAAAGTGGGATTATCACCCCTTACTCCATAAACATGCCCTAAAACAATGGAGGCATGTTGGTTTGTATTTACAACTTGGCTTCATTCTCTGTTTTCTAACTTAAATAAAATGGAAATTATAATACCCATTGACAAGGTTATTTGTGAATTTCACATACAATCTTGAAGATCTAAGTTACTTGATAGTTATAGAGGATAGGTGAAAATAAATAGGCATTATTTAACATCGAGGAAAAAGTTAATTATCATAGCATGCAAAGGACTGAAAAGTAACTAAAAGATGGCTGTTATTTCTATTAAAGAAATAAAAACAAATGTATAATAAAATTAGCTATACTGCCTTTAAAGAGCTCTGGTGGTGTAGTGGTTAAGGCATTTGGCTTTAATCAAAAGGTTGGTGGTTCAAACCCATCAGATGCTTTGCAGAAGAAAGATGGGGCAACCTGTTTCTGTAATGATTTACAGTCTTAGAAACTCAATGGGGGTCACTAGGAGTTGGAATAGACTCAATGGTAGTGAGCTTGGGTACTGGCTTTTGAGTTTTAAGCATAGCCCCCACCCCCAAATGCATGTCAATATTAAGTGGTTAGGAAGCATGCTAGAGAGTATAGGTATCTGGTTTTATAAATACAGTGAAGTAAATAAACTGATATTGCCAATATTTAAGTAGTACAAAAACACATGTACCTATTGCAGATATTTCTAGTAATTACTATGTGTTTTTTAAACTTTATTATGTAACTTTAGTGCATTCTTAATTTCTTCATAGTTCTCCAAACCCCCAGACTTTTACCTCATGGAGACCTCAAGTGTGCCCTTTGACTCATTGTATTAGTTTTCAAATACATAAAGCTTAAAATAACTCCATGATACAAGCTTATGGGATTGTAGCTTTAAACAGCTGGAACAAAATTGCTTAGTTATATTCCAAGTGCCTTTACTTGAGGATGGGTGATAAAAGCCTTCAACTCTTGTACATAAATCTTAGCAGAGCAAAAGGAATTTGTTTAAAGGATTTGTTTTAGAGTGAATCAAGAAGTGCTTTGGTTTTGTGCTCTTTTGCCTGCAGTTAAAACTGTCGGTATGTGATTTAGCATTGGATGAATACAAAAGTTGATTTTATTCTACCATGGAATTCTCATAGTTGTCATCTTATTTTGTTGTCTGTGTGTGTGTGTGTTTTTTTGTTCAAGTGCTTGTTAAATCACCACACAGTTTTAAATACATAGAAATAACTCCAACTTTTTGTCTAATAAGGCACCCTGGTGGCACAGTGGGTAAACATTCGACAGCTCACAAAGGTTGGTGGTTCAAACCCATCAGCTGCCCCAGGGGAGAAAGATATGGAAGTTTGCTTTCGTAATGATTTAAGCCTAAGAAACCTTATGGGGCAATTCTACTCTTTCCTTTCAGGTTGCTATAAGTTGGAATCAACTCAGCAGCAAGGGGTTTGGGTTTGGTGTTTTGTCTAATGTAAAATATTCTGAAGAAAGACAGTTTTGAGAGTGCAGTATATGTAACAGTTTCAGCATGCTGTGTTAGGTTATGGGTCTGGCAGAAATACTGTAGTATATGGGCTTGCCGCTTAGAAAAGAAATGTGCTCCTGTCAAGTGTTAGAGAGCCCCTGGGTGGTGCAGATGATTAAGTGCTCAGCTATTAACCAGAAGATTGGTGGCCCCAAATTACCCAGAGATACCTTAGAAAAAGGCCTTCTGATCTGCTTCCAAAATACCACTTGAAATGCTATGGAAGGCAGTTCTACTTTGAAACACATGGGATTGCCATGAGTTGGAACTGTTGTGACAGCAACTGGTTTTTAGTTTCATAGTGTTAAACCCACTGCCATCGAGTTGATTCTGACTCATAGCAATGCTACAGGACAAAGTAGAACTGCCTGACAGAGTTTCTAAGGAGATAATCTTTACAGAATTATTTCAGCATAATTTTACTTGCATGTGATGCTAATGATATTGTTTGATAATTTTTTACATTCTATTGGATCACCTTTTTTTTTTGGAATGGGCACAGATATGAACGTCTTCCAGTTGGTTGGCCAAGTAGCCATCTTCCAAATCTCTTGGCATAAGTGAATGAGCACTTCCAGTGTTGTATCCATTCGTTGAAATATCTGAATGGGTAATCCGTCACTTCCTGGAGCCTTCTATTTTGCCAGTTCCTTTAGTGCAGTTTGGACTTCTTTCTTCAATTCCATTGATTCTTGATCATATGTTACCTTTTGAAATGGTTGAACATCGACCAGTTATTTTGGGTATAGTAACTCTGTGTATTCGTTCCATCTTCTTTTGATGCTTCCTGCATCATTCAATATTTTGCCCATGGAATCCTTCAGTATCGCAACTTGAGGCTGAATTTTTTCTTCAGTTCTTGCAGCTTGAGAAATGCCAAGCATGTTCTTCACTTTTGCTTTTTAACTCCAGGTCTTTGCACATTTCATTACATTTTACTTTGTCTTCTCAAGCTGCCCTTTGAAATCTTCTGTTCAGATCTTTTACTTTATGGTATCTTCCATTTGCTTTAGCTCCTCTCTGTTTAAGAGCTAGTTTAAGAGTCTCTTCTGATACCCTTTTTTTTTTTCTTTCCCGTCTTTTTAATAACCTTTTACTTTTTTCACGTATGTTTTTCTTGATTTCATTCCTCAGCTGGTCTGGTGTTCGGTCATTGGTGTTCAGTGCATCAAATCTGTTCTTCAGATGGTCTCTAAATTAAGCTGGGATTTACTCAAGGTCACATTTTGGCTCCTGTGGACTTGTTTTAATTTTCTTCTGTTTCACCTTGAATTAGCAAATGAGCAATTAATGATCTGTTCTACAGTTGGCCCTTGGCCTTGTTCATACTGACTTTATTGAGCTTTTTCATAGTCTGTTTACACAGATGGAGTCAGTTTGGTTCTTGTGTATGCTGTGTGGCAAAGTCCTCATGCATAGTCACTGTTAATATTGTTGAAAAAGGTATTTGTAATAAATAAGTTGTTGTTCAGGCAAGATTCTGCTGCATGATCTCCACCATCATTCTGTCACCAAGGCTGTATTTTCTGACTACCAATGCTTCTTTGTTTACAACTTTTGCATTACAATCACCAGTAATTATCAATCCATTGTGAATTCCATGTTTGGTCATTTTCAGAATGCAGCAGTTGCTAAAATTCTTCAATTACCTCAACTTTTGCTTTGGTAGTTAGTACATACATTTGAACAATAATACTATTAACTGGTCTTCCTTGTAGATATATGGATATTATCCTACTAATGACAACATTGTACTTCAGGATAGATCTTGAATATATTTTTTTTTTTTTTTTTTAATTATAAATGTAATGCCATTCCTCTTTGTCATTCCCATCATAGTAGACCATGTGAATGTCCAGCTCAAAATGACCAATACCAGTGCATTTCAACTCACTAATGCCTAGGATGTCAATTGATTTCTGTGTTTCATTTCTTTTTTGACAACTTCTAATTTTCCTAGTCATACTTAATATATTCCTCATTCAAGTTTAATGGAGTAAAATTATGCTGAAAATAATTCAGAAGCAGTTGCAGTGCTACTGCCAGAAATTCAATCTGGATTCAGAAGAGGATATATCATTGCTGATGTCAGATGGATGTTGGCTGAAAGCAAAGAATACCAAAAAGATGTTTACCTGTGTTTTACTGACTATGCAAAGATGTTTGTGTGGATCATAACGAATGATGGATAACATTGTGAAGAATGAGAGTTCCAGAACACTTAATTGTGCTCATGTGGAACCTGTGCATAGACCAAGAGGTAGTTGTTCAGATAGAGCAAGAGGATACTGCACGTTTTAAAATCAGGAAAAGTGTGTGTCAGGGTTGTATCTTTTCACCATACTTATTCAGTCTGTATGCTGAGCAAATAATCCAAGAAGCTGGACTTTATGAAAAAGAACATGGCATCAGGATTGGAGGAAGACTCATTAACAACCTGTGTTATGCAGATGACACAACCTTGCTTGCTAAAATGGAGAAGACTTGAAGCACTTACTCATGAAGATTAAAGGCTACAGCCTTCAGTGGATGGATTACTCCTCAACATAAAGAAAACAAAAATCCTCACAACTGGACCAATAAGCAACATCATGATAAATGAAGATAAGATTGAAGTTGTTGAGGATTTCATTTTACTTGGATTCACAATGCAATGCCCATGGAAGCAGGAGTCAAGAAATCAGATGATGTATTTCACTGGGCATATCTGCTGCAAAAGACTTCTTTAAAGTGTTAAAGAGCAAAGATGTTACTTTGAAGACAAAGGTGTGCTTGACCCAAGCCATGATCTTTTTAATAGTTTTCATATTCGTGTATGAATTGGACAATTAATAAGGAAGACCACAGAAGAATTGGTGCATTTGAATTCTGGTGTTGGTGAAGAATATTGAATGTACCATGGACTGAAAGAAGAATGAGCAGATCTGTCTTGGAGGAAATACAACTGAAATACTCCTTAGAAGTGAGGGTGGCGAGACTTGGCCTCTCGTATGTTGGGCATGTTGTCAAGAGGGCACAGTCTCTGATGAAGGACATCATGCTTATTAAAGTAGATGGTTGGTGTAAAAGAGGAAGACCCTCAACAAGTGGCTGACGCAAGGGCTCAAGCCTAGTGACTATTGTGATGATGATGGCGCAGGACTGGGCAATGTTTCTTTCTATTGTACATAAGGTCACTGTGAGTCGAAACTGAATCAATGCTGTTTAACTATCTTTACAGAAGCAGGACTGCCACATGTTTCTCCCATAGAGTAGATGGTGGGTTCGAATGACCATTCATTTAGCAGCCAAGTGCTCAGCTACTGTGCTACCAGGGCTCCTTATTTCAGAGAAAGCACACTTCAAGAAAAATTATAAGAGGCATTACATAATAATAAAAGAGTCAGTTGTCTAAGAAAACATAAAAATTCTTATTATGTATGCATCTATAAAGAGAATGTCAAAATACATGAAGGAAGACTAAAAGAATCATAAGGAGAAATAGACAAATACACTATTAGAGATAGGGATTTTACTATTCTTCTATAAGTAATTCACAGATCCAGTAGGAAGCAAATCAGTAAGGATATATTGAATGGCACCGTCGATCAGTTGGTAATTATAGACTACTTCATCCACCAACAGCTGAATACATATTATTCTCAGTTTCACATGGAGCTATCACTAAGACAGACCATATTCTGAGTCATAAAATATACCTTAAATAATTTAAAAGACTAAAACTCCAAGGTATCCTCTCAGACCACAATAAAATTAAACTAGAAATCAGTAATGGAAAGACAGTTGGAAAATCTCAAACTATTTGGAGATAAAAATAAGACTTCTGTATAACACATGGGTCAAGGGAGTCTTATAGAGGAATGCTGAAATCAATACTTTGAGGTAAATAATATACAACATACCAAAATTTGTGGAATGTAATTAAAACAATGCTTTGAGGGAAATTTATAACACTGAATAAATATTTAGAAAAGAAAGACTTAAAATCAATCTAATCTTTCACCTTCAGAAACCAGAAAAAGAAGAGCAAGATAAACATAAAGCAGACAAAAGAAATGATAGAATTAGAGCAAAAATCAATGATACTGAAAAAATAAATGAAAAAGAGTAAAAAAGTGAAACCAAATGCTGGTTTTCTGGAAAAAGCAATAAAATTGGTAAATCTGTATTTAAGGTAACCAAAAAAGAAGAGAGAAAACACAAACAATTAATGTCAGAAATGAAGAGGAATTATTGGTCCCATGGACATTAAAATGGTAAAATTAAAATGGTAACAAATATTATGAATAAGTATATGCCCACAAATTTGATAACTTAGATGAAATTGACCAATTCCTGAAAGACACATTCTACTAAACTCATACAAGGAGAGACACATACTATGAATTGACCTATATTTAGTAAAGAAATTGAATCGGTAACTAATAACTTTCCAAAAAAAGAAAGCGCCATGCCCAGAGAGTTTCACTGGTGAATTCTACCAGATATTTAAGGAAGTAATGATACCTGTTCCTTAACAAGGTCTTTCAGAAAAATACAGGCAAAGGGACACTGTCTAACTTATTCTATGAGACCAGCATTGGCCTAACAGCAAAAACTAAGACATTACGAACCCAAAAATTCTCTGCCGTGGAATTGATTCTGACTCATAGCGACCCTGTAAGACAAAGTAGAACTGCCCCATAAGGTTTTCCAGACTGTAAATCTTTATAGAAGGAGGCTGCCACATCTTTCTCCTGCAGAGCACTTGGTGCGTTCATACTGCCTGCCTTTTGGTAAGCAGCCAAGCACTTAACCACTATGCCACCAGGGCTCCTAAAGATATCACAAGAAAGGAAATTTTCAGACCACTATTTCCCATGGCCAGACTTGGTCTGACCTACTTTGGTCACGTTGTTAGAAGGGACCATTCCCTAGAGAAAGAGATCATGCTTGGTAAAGTGGAGGGTCAACGAAAAAGGGGAAGGCCCTCAACAAGATGGACTGACAAAGTGGCTGCAATGATGGGCTCAAGTATAGCAAGGATTGTGAGGCTGGCACAGGACTGGGCAGTCTTTCCTTCTGTTGTACATAGGGTCACTATGAGTTGGAGCTGACTTGATGGCACCTAACAACAACAGCAACAACAGCAACAACAACCTCTCATGAATACAAAAGTCAAAATCCTCAATAAAGTATTACCAAATCCAATCCAGTATGTATGAAAATAATTATACAACATGACAAGTGGGATTTATTTCAGGTATGTGAGGATGATTTAACATTCAAAAATTCATTAATATAATCCATCACATCAACATTCAGAAAAATCATATGATCAATAGATGCAGAAGAAGCATTTGACAAAATCCAACGCCCATTCACAATAAGTGTTCTTTGAATACATGTTATTATCATTTGAATACATGTTGTTATCATTCAGCAAAACTAAGAAGAGTAAAACCATATATTGCTAAGTAAAACAGAAAAGGAGCTCTGGTGGTGTCAAAGTTAAAGAATAGTCAGGTTGGAACCCACCAGCTGTTCTCTGTGGGAGAAAGATGTGGCAATCTCCTTCCTTGAAGGTTTACAGCCTTAGAGTAAACTTGAAAGCAACAGGTTGTTTGTCTGAAATGGATATAGGTGTTTGTTCTGGTTACCTAGTGCCACTCTGACAGAAATATACCACAAATGGGATGGCTTTAACAAACAGGAATTTATTATTACAATTTGGAGGCTTTAAGTCAAAGTTCAAAGTGCCAGGCTCTAGGGGCTGGGTGAAAGCCCCTCAACCCTTAGTTGCAGCTCTGCCTCCTGCTCCCGGCCCACTGAAGCTGGAGGCTTTTCTTTACTCAGCTGCTGGTTACTGAGACTGACAAACCCAAGGTTGACAAGTAAAAAGGTACAGTCCTGATGTTACCAAACCACGTCGCAGGCCATTAATTCAAGTCTCTTGAAAGTCCCAAGGTCGACAGAGCATGGCAGGCTGCTGAACAACGACTCAGCTACATGCAGGGTTCAAGTGTGCCATAGGCTAGAGACCGTTCCCAAATCTGCTATTTATATAGTGGAAGCAGACCACATACCCAAAGCAGCTACTCAGCTGCTTGTGGTAGATCCCACCATGGAGTTGATTGCCAGTCTCATCATGAGGAACAACCACCGCCTAGCCACTCAACCAGGCCCAGGCAGGTTGTTACACAAACATAACCACCACAGTATTCAAGATTTCTTTTGGGTTGTGCTAATATGGTATATCTTTCTCCATCTCTTTATGTTTTAATATGTTTCTTTATATTTAAAGTGGATTTCTTGTGTGTTGTCTGATCTCTCTTGTTTTAAGTGAGCATTTTAATATTCCATTTATTCCCTTCTTCCAGCATATTATTAAACTTATTTTTTTAAAGTGATTGTTCCAGAGTGTGTGCAATATACGTTTATAACTAATCTATGTCCGCTTTCTTGTAACACTATACCACTTCACAGGTAATGCAGATACCTTATAACAAATATTCTCAATTCTTTCCTTCCCCTTCCTTATAATGTTCCTGGCATTCTTTTCACTTATCCCTATATTATTACCATATACATTGTTGCTATTATTACTTTGAATAAAATATTATCTATTAGAGCAATTAAAAATATGAAAACAAAAGATTTTATTTTACCTTTTGTACTTTGATGCTTTTCCTTTCTCTCTGTAGAGTTTATGACCCGTATCATTTCCCTTCTCTCTGAAGAACTTCTTTTAACATTTCCTGAAATACAGGTGTATTGGAGAAAATTCCCTAAGTTTTTCTTTTTCTTTTTCTTTTTTTAAATTTTTTATTGTGATTTGGGTGAAGATTTACAGAGAAAATTCACTTTGCATACAGCAGTTCACATATACTTTGTCTCATGTCATTGACCACAGTTTACCACAATGCAACAGCTCCCCTCCCATTTCCTCCCCATAGTTACCTC